>NC_058377.1:69269522-69575431 GCF_018350175.1 Felis catus
TCCTTTGTATTCTTAGAAACAAAGTCACCTCTTGGCAGGAATCAAGCCACCCAGATGCCAGCAGTCAGGGTTTGGTTTCACGTCACCAGCTTTGGAGAGGCAGTGCCCGGTTTCCTTTGGCAAAGGCAGCCTGCCCTTCTCCGTTCATTTCAGCCACTCGGGCACAAAGGTAACTTCCTCAAAATAGAAACCTTAGAAGAAGAGTCTGTCTGATGCATCTGCGAATCATTATGTTTATCCTGAATTCTAATTTAACTTCTTAGAATTTTGCAAACACGAGTCAGCTTTTTTCTCTTCTCTTTTCTCAAACCGACCGTCAGAAAACGTAGATGTGAGTGAGTGAGAAGGGTCTAGACGTTTTCTTCTGGGAAGCGGTGTGGTTGACGTTTGCGGCAAATGCTCAGGCTGTGGCATTGACAGGTCCAAGTTTTATTCTTAACTCTGGGACTATTCCCGGAAGTGTGACCTCAGGCAAGTCTGTTCATCTCTGAACTTCCATTTCCTCGTGTGTAATGACCTTAATAAAATGCCCCTGCAGTGTCATTGTGAGGCTGGGATTACCTGAGGTCACATATATAGAAAGCACGTTGCCCGGAGCAGTGAATGGATACAGCGCTTTTCCGGCCGTCGGGCACAGGGGAGGTCTGTCTACACTCCGGGAAGCTCATTATGAGTGGGCCACAATCGAGAATTTGAATGGTCACATGGCTTCGCAACTTGCTCCCAGCTCTTGGCTTACCTGTGCTTATTTTTTCTTTGCTGGGCAAAGGGGTAGCGAAAGCAGGAAAGTTCTTTTGCCTCTCCCCCCAGGATGGAGTCACCTCACATAATAGTAAATGACAACAGTGGGAATCTCAGCAGCTACAGTCGGTCCGACACCTCTTACGGGCTAGGCCCTATGCCGAGGGCCCTCTCTGCATGATCACCTTTCGTCTTCAGACCCGTAGTGCAGTACACATGGTGCGTCCTCGTTGCCCATGTGAGCAAGCTGGGATTTCAGGTTCTCATCTGGCTCCGGGGTTTTTGTGTTCAGCTCTATCTTCATGGCCCCCGTGAAAGTGTGGTAAATTTTGCCCCCCGTTCACCTTCCTGTCCTCTTGACGTGCAGAGGTCCTGGGTTCCAGCAGGACGCTGCAGGGACCCTAGCCGTCGTGAGCCAAGAAGATTGCAAGTCCCAGCTCCTCACCTACATCCCAGCTCTGGCTGCCTGTGGGTGGCTGTCAGGGAGGAAGAGCTGGGAGTGTGGTGTTCTGCAGAGAGACTCGGATTCTATCTGCAGGTGTCCCCATAGCTCTGCTTGTGGTGCATCCTTGCCCAGAAACTCACGGCCTGCAGGGGGCACACGAAATGACAGAAACGGTGCCGCCCGGACAGGGCCGGGGAGGGCTGGGAGCTTGCTACCAGCAGAGGTTATTAAGAAGGGTTGGGTGGATGGACACGCACTCGGCCGGTCACCTGGATAATGAAAGAACGCCTTTTGCCCTCAGCTCTCAGAATGGCGGGGAAGTAGAGAAAAGATGATGTGACAGCATTTGGGAACATTTACAGGAAGGTCAGAGACACTCCGCTGTGTGGATCTCAGCTCCCTAACCTGGCAGTGGCTTTGACTTTGTTTTTAAAATTCTCTTCCGGTACAGGCATAGTCTGTCCTTGCATAGTGGTCCCCAGCCCCCAGTCTCCCCTGAAACCTACCAGGTAGCTGGGCAGAGGCTGGGTCCGTGACAGAGCTGGACAGGTGCCCCCTTTTTCATTTCCCCTGATGCTTTTTAGGGATTTTGAAGCTTTGGTAAAGATCCCATTCTGATGTTGAACAGAAGAGGGGCGTAGTCTTCTCCCAGAAGATGCTGGGCCCTGGCCACCATCTCCTTATCTCCAGCACTGTGAACAACTGCCATCGGATGGGGTGTCAAGCCTCCTGCCCTCTGGTCCTGTGGCCAGAGGTCCATGGTCTGTGTAGCAAGTTATGGATTTAAACCAGCATTTCTTCAGGATGTATTTCTAGGGTTTTGTGACCACGCAAGTTTAGGAAACTTTGGGTTACACTGTTAAAAACTGTTTTTTAATCATGCTAATACCTACTGTGAATCTCAGAGAAGGGTTTTTTTTTAAAACAGTAGCCAGTAATACTAGCTAGCATATATCGTTTACTGTTCATTGAGTCTGTGAGCCTAGTAAGCTCTTTCTACGCAGTTTCTCATTTAAACCCCATAGCATCCCTGGGAGGTAGAGACCAGCACCTTCCCCATTTTAAAGACCGGGGAGGCACTTGTCTTAGCTGGCTTGCTCTGGGCACAAAGCTTTGTACTCAAGCAGGCTGAGTCCAGACCCCATGCTCTTAACCAGGATATGGTACTCTTCTGGTAGGCGACCTTGACCAAGCCTTCTTGTATTTGGGACTCCTCATTCCCAATGGGATCAGTACCCCGAAGCACTCTAGTTGGAGAAACGTCCGTTTAAACTTAAAAGGTAAACAGGGGCTGCTCAGCGAGCAGGGGCATAGAATTTCTTGTATGAGTCCTGTTGGGTTCCACTCTCCCCGCAGCCCCAACCCCCCCCCCCCGACGTGTTTGTGTCACGTTATGTTGGTGTCAAGCGTCTTTTCTGCAGGAGAGGCAGGCACAGAGGACCTGGAGTAGGAAGTGGAGGCCAGTGGTTCTCAAACCTGGCTGCATATTGCAACTCATGTAATGACCACTAAAAATTGCTGATGGCTAGCCTCATTTTCTGGGATTTCCAGTGAGTCCAGATGGGCTAACCAGGCACTGGTGAGGTTTAAATGTTCTTTGAGAACCACTGGTTTGGGCAACTCTTTTGTGGTCCAGTGACCATGTCTTCTACCAAAGCAAGGAGAAGAAAGGGTCTTTTTTCTAAGTTAAACGACTTAACAGGGTTTTGGTTGGTTGGTTGGTTGGTTGGTTGGTTGGTTTGTGACTGAGTGACCTGTATTCTCAGATTACTGGCCCCTTATAGCCTTGTACCATGAATCCTCTCCATGGCCTGTACTCCTCACCCTGACTTTGCACTGACAACCATGTACTGACCGGCCCCTCTGCCGAAGCTTTAGACTGGTCACTGAGGAGAATGGTGGGAAAGAGGCTCGGCACTCTTACTCCCATTGGAGGAAGTAGGTGGGTACCGCTGCCCAGAGCACTGCATCTGTGCTGTTGCCAGGGGAGCTGGGGCAAGAAGTGCATTCTGGGTGATGCTGTTAGCTGACCACACACACACACTTTTTGTTGGGCTTAACGGCAAATATTGGGCTCCAAAGGGTGTTGCTGTCATTCTCAGTTGAATCAGATGAAACTGGGTGAGAGGATAGTTTCTTGGTTCGGTAGTTAAAATAACTTCAGCTGTTATTTACTGCTATGTCTCCAGAAAGCCCTTTTTAGGGAAAACATATGCCCTTGTCAATGAAAGACAATGATTGTTTTAACCCTGAGCTATAATGGCTTTTCTTAACGTCTTCATCTTTTCAAAGGCACAGACCCTAGGCTATTCAAGGCGTAATTCCAGGATTTCGAGACTATTGCTCTTTTTTTCCAGTTCAAGATGGATGTGCCCCAGGTTGATCAAAGGGTTTGTAATGGGAATGTTTCTGTTGGTTTCTTACAGTACAACAAACACCTCTTCGTGCACATTGGGCATGCCAACCATTCTTACAGTGACCCATTGCTCGAATCAGTGGACATTCGTCAGATTTATGACAAATTTCCTGAAAAGAAAGGTGGCTTAAAGGAACTGTTTGGAAAAGGCCCCCAAAATGCCTTCTTCCTCGTAAAATTCTGGGTGAGTAAGACATTGCCGTGGTCGCGGTGGATTTTGTCTGAATGGTCGCATCCTGTGTGTGAGCGCGGAGCCCGTGCGCGTGCATCCGCAGGAGCGCCTGGGGGGCCATCCCCGTGCTGACCTTGTGATACATCCTTGGGTACAGATGCACCCGGGCAGCATCTGATATCCCTGCCCGAGAAAAAGAGAGATGGAAGGCCTCTTTGGGCTTCAGGGCTCACTCGTGCCATGGCCGTCCTCACAGATGGCTGGAGTCGTGATAGAGGACATGGGGCACGACGAGACCCTTTCTGTTTCTTCTCACTCCATTAAGCAAAACGACCTATAAATTCCACTGGAGCACAGGACCTGAGGCAAAATGGGGCCGGGATGGAGATAAAGTTTCACGCTTCAAGATTTTAGAAGTGTCGGAGAGCCTGCAAAGTGGCTTTTCCCCGTAGGTCCCTCATTTGTGCCTTAAAACACCGAGGGCAGATCCCCCCAGCTGCTGGGGCTCTCTCTGAGAGAGGTTTTCTGTTCTTTTCTCCACTAGTCAGGCTCGAGCCAAGAGACTGCTAACAGGTCACAGGCATGAGTACAATGTGTGTATGTTGGAGGCAGCGAGACACCAGAGGCCTGTTAGCAGTGAGTATTTATAAGTCACCCGTCTTTACAAAAATAAAATCACTTCAAACGTTTGCACTCCTTAGCATGGCATTAAAGGCCCTAAGTGAGCTGGTTCCAGGGGGTTCTTTGCTCTCCATCCTGTGCCCAGCAGTTCTGTGTGTCTGATGGATTTTTTTTCCTTTTCTTCTCTCCCGTGGGGCCAGCTCCTCCTTCCTTTGAGATGGTGGCTCCTTTATTCTAGCACCTTCCTCACTTAGGCAGACCATTGATTTTCCTTTTACTCCCAGCGCATTTTGCAGTTAATCAGTTCCCATGCTGGGTCATAATTACTTGGATGTGTGTCCCACTCCCCTCTGGACCCAGGCTACCTCCGGGGCACCTCACTCATAATAGGGCTGCCGTTTATTGAATACCTGCTGTGGGCTAGGAGCCGTGCTAACGCTTTACACTCATTTTATCCAGTCCTCACAGTGTTAAGTGGGATTTGCCTCCTATCCAGCTAAGAAAACAGAGACTCAGAGATTACAAAGGACAGGCTACTTGTAGAGTGGGGGGCCGGGTCTTGTAATGAGATAAGTTTGGCTGTTGTGCCTCTGCCTGATTTCCTGGCTGCCTCATACCCTGTGAGCCCCGGCCGGTCAGGGGCAGGGCGCGGGGAGGCAGGGGGGGAGGGGGAGTTCTGTCCATCGAGGACTCTCCATTTCTCTAGTACCATGCAAACGCCTTACACAAAAAAGCCCAACGAATGGGGAAACGAATGAATAGATCAGGGGAAAATGTAGGTTTTAAATTTCTTGGAGGAGAATTTACATATTAAATTTAGTTTGTTTAGTTTCTTATATCTGTCCGTGGCAACTAGATTTCATTTTTCATTCTTCTGTATTAAATTTGGATTGTTGTGGAAAAAGCCTTCTGCTTATATTAATGTTCTTGGGACAAGTAATACATATGGGTAACCTGAATAAGGAAAAATCCCTTTCAGATTGGGGGCTGCCACTAGAGATTTGAATGGTCACTGGGGGTCAGTTATTATATGGTAACATAGCAGTTTTCAAAGCATGGCTTAGAGTCCCCTGGAGGGTTCATCCGTATACTTTCAATGGGCTGAGAAGGCCAAAGCTATTGTCATTATGACACTGGGACATTGTTTGGCTTGTGCACACTGCTGATATGCACTCTGAAGGTTCAAAAGAAGTAGGGTAAGAGGTGCCGGGGTGGCTCTGTTGGTTAAGAATCTGACTTCAGGTCGTGACCTTGCGGTTTGTGAGTTCGGGCCCCACGTTGGGCTCTGTGCTAACAGCTCAGGGCCTGCGGCCTGCTTCAGATTCTGTGTCTCTCCCTCTCTCTGCCCCTCCCCCACTCGTACTCTGTCTCTCTCTCTCTCAAAAATACATAAAACATTTAAAAAATTAAAGAAAAAAAAAGTAGGGCAAAACTGCTGAAGCTTTAGCCTAATTGGGCTGGTACTCACGTACGGTTTCAAGAAAAAGAGAACTAGTCACACCAAGAATGTCCTTTATGAATTGTATTACATCTTGAACCCAGAGTACACATGGCAAACGAATGCAGGGAGCCTGCCTGCCACATCAAGGAGAACGGCTGACAATATTTATTACCAAAGAGAAAGTCCTAGCTTTCTAGAAAAAATAAGGGTTTGGGAAAACTCATATCCACCTCCGTGAACTCGACAGCTTTCCAGTACTTAAAAGACTTGTCTGGTGAGATCCACAGCCAAATCAACAAAAGTGACTTTTTGGTATTGTGTAAGATAAACCAGTGGATTTTAATGTAACCGCGTATGAAAAGTTCACGGGTATGGTTTCAGATTCCACACTGCAGCTGCGTTTTTTGGTTTTTTTTTTTTTTTTAATTTTTTTTTTTTCTTCAACGTTTTTTATTTATTTTTGGGACAGAGAGAGACAGAGCATGAGCGGGGGAGGGGCAGAGAG
Organism: Felis catus; assembly: GCF_018350175.1. Taxonomy (NCBI): domain Eukaryota; kingdom Metazoa; phylum Chordata; class Mammalia; order Carnivora; family Felidae; genus Felis; species Felis catus. The sequence goes on from NC_058377.1 coordinate 69,275,864, forward strand.
AGAGGGAGACACAGAATCGGAAACAGGCTCCAGGCTCCGGGCCATCAGCCCAGAGCCTGACGCGGGGCTCGAACTCACGGACCGCGAGATCGTGACCTGGCCGAAGTCGGACGCTGAACCGACTGCGCCACCCAGGCGCCCCTGCAGCTGCGTTTTAAGAAACTATCACTTGTTAAGTTTTGGTATGGTATGAAATAAAAATGACCACAAGTATCTGAAGAGCCTAGTGAGGTACTCTTTCCTTTTCTAGTTCCCTATTCATGTTAGTCTGGATTTTCTCCACGTACTTCAGCAAAAACAACACATCGTGACAAGTTGAATGTAGAAGCATGTTTGGGAGTCTAGGAGTTTACATGAAGACACACGTCAAATACATTCGCAAAGTATGAGACAGTACTACTCTTCCAATTTTTGTCTTTGTTTTTTAAAATATGGGTATGTCCAATTAAAAGAAAAAAGATGTAATGAGTTTATTTTTTAAGTAGGTAACAAACAGGGGTGCCTGGGTGGCTCAGTCGGTTAAGTCCGACTTCAGCTCAGGTCATGATCTCACGGTTCATGGGTTCGAGCCCCGCATCGGGCTCTGTGCTGACAGCTCAGAGCCTGGAGCCTGCTTCGGATTCCACGTCTCCCTCTCTCTCTCTCTGCCCCTCCCTCACTCACGCTCTGTCTCTCTCTCTCTCGCTCAAAAATAAACATTAAAAATTTTTTTTTAAATAGGTAATAAATCTTTTTAAGATGTTCTCAGTTTAAATTTCCAATACAGGAAATACAGATAGATATAACCGACAGAAACAAAAGCCCCTTGAGGTCCTCAATAAGTTTTAAGAGCAGAAGGGGGTCCCTGAGATCAAAAAGTTTTTGAGAGCCACTATTGTGAAGGGTATAAAAAGAGGCCATTCTACTCAAGTTGATTATAATTAATCAGAAATTGTAGGATCTGATGAAAGGAAACCGTTTTCATTACTTTCACATTAAACAGTATTGGTTTTTAAGGTTAATAAGATTTCTTAGAATTAGCATGTTATTTGGATATAAAGTGGAATGGAAAGTGCTTAAAAAGTTACTCTTGTTTTTGCTTCCAAAACAAAAACTTGGGATGATTTTAATAAATGCTGTCAGTGCTGGGCCCCTTTGGTCATGAATCCCCAAGGAATGAAGTCTAGATTGTAGCATGTGATTGCTGGTAGGAAGTGTCCAGTTTAGAAACAGTCGCTCTGGGATTAGATACTAGTTTATTAAATTAACACATGCAAGATTAAAATTAAGCACTCCTATGAATGTGGGAGGAGAGTTCACTCCTTGAGTACAATTGTGAGCAGCACTTAACCTTTATAAAGACATTCAGTCACAACCACGTTAAAATAAATGAGGAGGGGCGCCTGGGTGGCTCAGTCGGTTGGGCGGCCGACTTCGGCTCAGGTCACGATCTCGCGGTCCGTGAGTTCGAGCCCCGCGTCCGGCTCTGTGCTGACAGCTCAGAGCCTGGAGCCTGTTTCAGATTCTGTGTCTCCCTCTCTCTGACCCTCCCCCATTCATGCTCTGTCTCTCTCTGTCTCAAAAATAAATAAATGTTAAAAAAATTTTGTTTTAAAATAAATAAATAAATAAATGAGGAAAGGCCATTTGAATTAGGTTTACAATTTGCTGCAATTTGAAGTTGCACTGGCTTCCTCCGATGCCTCAATAAGAATAAATTATACTTAGAATATCTATCCTTGGATAGCTGGTGTTTCTAGCAGGTGTTTCTGAAGCCGGTTTAACATTCCCTTTGAAATATTTTTTGTATCTGCAATTTGCTTAGCAGATTTTCTTATCTTTATGTGAATTCAGTAAATTTCAGCAGAGATCCTGTACCCGATCTCCTTTATTCTCCTCCCTTTTTCCTCCTCCTCAAAGTGCCTGAAGTCTCTAGGGTGTCAAAGTCAGGCTGACTCTTCATTTGCCCCTACGATTGCTCCTGAAGCTGTTTTCGGAATGTCGGGCCGGCCACCTGCAGCCTGGACTCAGTCGGGCTAGGCAAGGTCAGGAGTTTGCCTCGGAGGAAATACTGAGCGCTACCCTCCGAGTCCCTGTACTTGGAGGCCCCAGCTGTGGGCACCTCCGCCCTTGGCCAGCTGACACTTGAAGGTGAATGGCATGGTGGTGTGCCAAGCAGCAGTCTGTCCACTGTTTGGAGGGTGGAAGACCCTGACTGGCACCCCAGGACTCAGGTCCCCAAACATAAATGACCGGCAGAGGCAAGGGTGCCCATGTGGGTGCCCCTCTACCCTGTTGGCTCTATAACCCCTCATGCCTTAATGGGGTGGGGCACCAAGGGCCCGTGTGGATGGCTGTATATCTGGTGAGATCTTTTTTTTTTCTTTTAAGAGCCTTATTGAGGCATAATTTACAAACCATAAAATCTACACCTTAGAAACCGGTGATTTTTAGAAAAATGTACAGAGTTACATAACCATCACTCTACTACAGTTTGAGCCTATTTGTATCAGTCCAGCAAGATCCCCCGTGCCTGTTTGCAGCCGTTCCCTGTTCCCGCTCCCAGCCCCAGACAGCTACTGATCTACTTTCCGTCTGTACAGATTTGAACCCTTCAGTGTGCAGCCGTTTGCACCTCGCTTCTTTCCCCCACAGTGTTTTGAGGTGCAGCTATGTTACGGCGCGCCTCTAGGTAGCCTCTTTCTATTGCCTGGTACTAGCCCATCGTGTGGACGTACTGCGTTTTGCTTATCCGTTCACCAGTTGATAGACTTGCGGACTGTTGACCCTTTAGGCTTTTCTCCAACAATGCCGGTATGAAGTCTTGGTGTACAAGTCTTTGTGTGGACATGGTGGTTGCGTGTTCACCATCTTTCTTGGCATTTTTCCATAGCAGTGGAATTGCGAGGTCACATGGTAACTTCATGTCTAACTTAAGAAACTGCCCCAGGTGTTTTCTTAAGTGGCTTCGATTATTTTCCCTTCCCACCAGGTGAGATGTTAAGGGTCACTCGCCACCTCCTTCAACCATTATGGCGGCCAGTATCAGGGTAGGGAGAGATGACCTTGAACGCTGTAGATGGATGAGAGGCTGGCTAGGGGGATCAGCAAGACACAGGGCACATGTGAGGTCCATCCAGGTGAGTTCAGGAGCGTTCAGGTACCTTGAGGTGCTTTGCAGCTGGGCCTTCACTTGTATGCGAGGCGTAGGTGGGCGGACAGATTAGGAAAGACAAGGAATCCGGTTTGATCAGCAAAAGGAAGCAGTCAGTGCTTTTAACCATTTTCAAGCCAAGAGAGTATTCGGATTCTTTTTACCAAGTGTTACAGCGACTTTATTTGCATTTTGCCTTCTCTATTCTTATTCTTTATCTTTTTCTTTTCTTGACCCTCTCCTTATTTCCTTTCTCTTCCTTCCTGCCTCCTTTTCATTCACTCTTGTGCATTTTAATTCTTTTCCATATTTAATTACAAAGAGAAGAAGAGGCTTCTGCAGGAAGGGGAGGGAAGGGGCTTCTCACTTTCTCAGCAGTTGAACGTGACTTAATGAGTTCCTTTTTTGAGCCAGGACTATGCCAGATAAACATGTCCTTCATATTATTTAATCCTTGTGAGGCCCGTGTGATTATTCCTACTTTACTTTACACATAAAGAAATTGAGTCAGGGAGAGGCAGAGTGACTTCTGCAACGTCTTACAGCTAATCAGTGTGGGATTGGCCCAACTCTGAATCCACACTCTTTCCGTGAAATTTGTGCGTGGCCTCTGCAGGGGGCACAGCTCTGTCCCTAGCCCCTCTCCTGGCCTGATTTCGCTGGAAGTGGGTGACGGTAACCGACGGGAAGCAGCGTGGTTTCCGGCTGAAGTCAGCCCTGTCATCACGGGATGCCCTGGTGCACGTTACGTGGGGGCAGCCGTGAGCAGACGCTGCTACCAGGAAGTTCAGGTCGGACCTCGAGTCTTCTTAGAAAAACTGATACCTCACTGTTAGCGGCCTTTGGGGTGGGGTTAGGGGAGCAGCAGCTTTGTGTTTACATTATGATTCCAAAGGCAATATCGTAACATTCTAGACACTCTTGGAAATATATAACTTTTCATTCATTCCTAAGTGCACCATGAATATAAGACATGTTTATGTAGCTTGAATCGGGTAATACATTAAATTAAATCTAGTATCCGGCTTTTCTCCCTTACCAGACACCCTGCCAAGTGGCCATATGCCATTATATCCCTAATTACCTTTTTGTTTTTTTAGTTTATTTATTTATTTTCAGAGAGAGCGCTCGTGCGAGTGGGAGAGAAGGAGAGAGAATCCCAGGCAGGCTCCACAGTGTCACCGTGGATCCTGATGTCGGGCTTGAACTCACGAACTGTGAGATCATGACATGAGCCAAAATCAAGAGTCAAACCCTTAACCGACTGAGCCACCCTGGCGCCCCCCTAATTATCACTTTTAATGACTACACGATATCCGATTTGCTGGTTAAATAAGAATTTAGTTATCCTTATTTTATTAAATATTCATAATATTACTGTGTGTGTGTGTGTGTGTGTGTGTGTGTGTGTGTGTGTGTGTGTGTAAATAACCAAGGTGCTGTCTTCTAAGGCAGTTGAGCACTGAGTAGAACAGACATCTGCATCCAGCGTGCATGGACATAATTTAAAACGAAACAACTTTCAACTGTCACTTTGCTTTTTGAATTCCTCTTCACCTGCAGTTATTTTTTCTTTCTACTCAAAGACCTTAATCCTTCCTCATTCTCTAGAGCAACTTTTTTTAATGTTTATTTATTTTGAGAGCAAAAGAGAGTGCACACGAGCCGGGGAGGGCCAGAGAAAGAGGGAGACAGAGCATCCCAAGCAGGCTCCGTGTGTCAGACCTGAGCCCAAATCAAGAGTCAGACACTTAACCAACTGAGCCACCCAGGTGCCCCCTCTATCGAAACTATCAACGAGGTTAAACATACTGTTTCACTCAACTCTGAGACCTATACTTGTTCCCATCTTAGCAGTTCTAGAAGTGGGATGCTGCTTAGAGCGGACACCATCAGTGTCTTCCTGCCCCTTCAGAGCTGTGGTCGTCCTCACCTGCCCTTTGTGACCTGAGCCAACGTGGGAGGCATCTCACCAGCCCCCTGTCACCTTAGTTAAGTCTTTTGTACTAATAGCGCTTTGGACGACTAGTGCACGTCTTGGCTTAAACTTGAATCCCTACTGAAAACGTCTCGGAAAAATTACAGTTAGATGCAGGACTGAAGTTATGATCGAGGAGTGTGGAACCAGACTGGTGAGGCAACCCTTGCACTGGCAGAAAACCAGACATTTTTTCCCCTTATAAAACAGTGATGGATTAGGTGCTGTGGAGGCCCTAAGAACAGAAGAGCCCCATCCGCAAATGGACCATTTCCGCACCGAGATTACGCAGATGGGTTGCCAGTGATACAGCAGACAAGGCAGCTAATTTCAGATAAATGCCAACTGTCTTGGAATTCACCATCGGATTCCCAAAGCTAGACAAGGTGTGGGTGTGATTTCATCGTGAGTCCCAAAAGACAGAAATCCAAAGTATCACTTGCAGCTGACTTTCAAAAGAAGTTCCTTTCCAGCCACATGTGGTTTCCTGAAGGAAGTAAACAGAATTATGGGTTTAACCAAATAAGAAACACAGCAAAGCTAATATTTTTTGAAGGGCCTCAGAATTCTACTCTCTGTCCTAACAGGGTGTTCAAGTGTCAAGCTTGGGGACTCTGGTTCAAAGAAAGCCACGTGTTACCAACACGTTACTGATAACCTTGCAGCCTAAAACTATTTAGAAGAATAATTAGTATGATGAAGACTTAGTCTTAAACTTTGCTTGAAATAATAAGTAATATGAAAATGAAATTTTACGGACATGTACCCTGTTGTTAAAGAAAAATTTTATACACGTTTATATAACGTTTCTTTTTTCTCTCAAATTATCAAATTAGTGGTATTTTAGAAACCAAGGTATATGATGCTACCCTGTGGTTATGCGTAATATTTTGCTTTTTAAAATTCTTGGAATTATGATCATTCAGTCGAAACAATTAACAATAAATAAATATATCTATAGTCGTTCAACTTTCTTAACCTATTTTTCTGGGGGAGGAAAAAGGCTAGTTTTACTAACCAGGGCAGATGTGAGAAGGCTTTACAAAACAGAAAGAGAAAGTGAGTTATTTGGAAAGAGGGCAGCTGTTAGAAGATGCTTTTATCTTGGTCAGAACGGAATCACATTTGTTGGACAAAATGACAGCCACTATAAATAAAACCACTGGGCTTTATGTAAGAGGAGAAACCGGGAGCACACCGAAGCTGCCCGAATGGCCCCCTGCGGAGTTTCAGCCTGTGTCTAATTGGATTCGGCCTGATTTTGGATTGGAATTGTAGACTGGAGTCTATCATTTGGAACCAAACCCACCCGTTCCTGTTGGTGGAAAAGGAAGTTAGCAAAATGGAACGATTTGCTCCGCACATGTTTCAAACTGCTATCAGTAAAGAAAGGGCCTTTCAGTTCAACAAGCCTTCCGTGTCTCCGTACTTCGGTCTCATCTCAAAATAGCATCGAGTCCCGAAATTACGAGAGCACTGGCAAGTGGTGGCATGATGTAAGTGGAGGGAAGATTAGCAAGCAAAACCACGGTGTTCGGAGGTATTTATGAGGCTAATACATAATAAATACCCTGGGCCGATTGTGGTTATGTGATCATCTTCACCAGTGGCCTGTTTTTTATAAAAAAACCATTGCTTGGGGTGTCTGGGTAACTTAGTTAAGCATCCGATTCTTGATTTTTGGCTCAGGTCGTGATCTCACGGTTCATGAGATCGAACCCTGAGTCTGTGACAGCACAGAGCCTGCTTGAGATTCTCTCCTCCGCTCCCTCCCCCCCACCGCCCCGCACACCCACTCGCTCTCTCTCTCTCTCTCTCTCTCTCTCTCTCTCTCATGCTCTCTCTCTCAAAAATAAATAAATAAACTTTAAAAAAAAAACAAACATCTCTTATCCACAAGTTCTGGTACTGCGTGTGCAGGGCTAGGCGAGTGAATAAACTTGCACACGCATCCAGTTTGGTTTGATTTCATAAGAGAAATGTCTGGAGCTTGCTGGCATTTTCTGCTTTGACTGCTGTCTCTTGCTGCTTCCTTCCTGTTTTCCCGGCCCTGCATCCTAAACTTCTTTGAAGGCCTCCTCCACCGATCAGGGATCCCATCTGTAGCTTTTGTTTACCCGGCGGTGTGGTGTATATAGGAGACTTTTTAAGTGTTTTAAAAAAAATTTGTTGGCTGAAGAGTTCTTTCACTCAGCACACGTAGAAAAATTGCTATACGTCAGGTGCTGTAATACACCTGCCAGTTAGCCAGCTTAGATGTCGTGTACTGATAGAGTAAGCATCTGATAGTTTATGGAGTGATGCTTCTAGAGGCATTTACCAGAGTAGGGGAGGACACCTTGAGAGAGCCCCCACGGAAGCTTTTTTCCAAGCTATCTCTGGAGTTCTGTTAGGTTCTTACAGAAATGGTTTCTTGTTTTGCATTAGTGACAGACATGTACGTCACTAGCGAGTCATTCAGTCAACTCTCAGTGCACACTACTTTGATCCTAGAGAGCTGGGAAAACAGACTTGATAAGAGACCGACCTTGGTGTCAGGTCTGGGATGGCAGACACATAGGCAGGTTAAGTGACAGCACCATGGGATAGGAGCTGTGATGGAAATGTGGAAGCACAGAATGCCTGAGAACATTCCGGAAAGCCTCACAGACACATGGCATTTGAGCCGAATCTTGAAAGAATTTGGTCAGCGGAAGGGGAGTGGGAAGGAGTTCCAGGAAGTGGACGCTTGTTCAGAGACCGGAAATCTTACTAGGAGGTGTTGGCTGCTGAGTCTTCCAGAACTTGGAGAACGGTGAGGGTTGGGTTGGAAACAGTGATCTCTGTGGCCATCACTTTCTATTTAAAAGACTTTCCGGATCCCCCTGAAAACACGGCCACACAGGACAGCCTAGAAAATGGAAGGCGCTCATTCTGCTTTTTCCTCGATCCCTTAGCCTCAGCCACAGTATGGATACTTTTTTTTTTTTTTTTTAACTTGAATGCTTATGCACATCTTGGCGGGATGTAAATTGGAGTTTCCTTAAGCCCTTGGGAGACCCCATCCGACAGCTGTTCCTCTAATGCTTTCTGTGCTGGGTCATTTGGCTCAGTGGTTGCTAACAAAGCCCAGGTCAGGGGTCCATCTTTTCTTGCGCTGGGCTCTTTAACTCTGCTCCCTGCCATGGTTCCAGGCTGAGATGCTAAGCCACTGTCCCCCATGAGCCACTGCTAAGCAGAGGTCTGGGGAAGCAAACACGTGATGTCTCTGCCCTTCCCAGTTATCTGCCCCGTTGTTGGCGGCACGATTGGCTTGTCTGTAACTTTGCCTCAAGAGAAGCCTGAGAAGGAGAGAACTAAGGTGGCACGATCCGGTTGGTTCTTGTTGCCAGACCCAGTTTTGCAAGAATAAGTGGATTATCTGGACATAGTCATCCGGACATCTTGGTCGGTTGTCTAAATACACGTAGGCCCTTGGTGATATATGACATCCTTTCTCACAGGTGGCGACCCAGAGCACATCCTACCCACCCACCGCATTTGTATTTACTTTGTACATTGCAAAAACAATATAAGCTTATTATAAATAGTCTAAGGAAATCAATAGACTGGAGAAGAAAACGTGAGATTTCCCCCCACCCGCACAGCCATGTATCCTCCTGGACTTTTTACACACATTTACAAACATTATCCATCATTCGATTGTACTAAAAAAGAATTATGCTCCATGTATGATTTGGGGGCTTTGTTTTTTTCTTAAAATATCCTGAGCAGAAAACGTCTTTGAGGGTAAGTCCCAATCTTTGTTCTTTTTGTTAACATGACTTGTTAGTAGAGTTGCCAGATTTTAGCAAACGAAAATACAGGCCACTCAGTTACATTTGAATTTCAGATAAACAACATACACGTTTTTAGTGCACACAACTTCCCACGCGATCCTTGGGAAACACACATAATTAAGAAAGTTTGTTGTTTACCTAAACATCCAATGGATCGAGGTGTCCTGTATTTTATTTGGCAACTCTGCGCTTGTTAATTGATTTGTTGTCATTCTGTGTAGGACTTTTCTTGCACAAAAACTCTCAACCAGAAAAAAGGTCCCGTTTCGCGATTTGGAAAGGGTGGTCTCGGGCCAGTGTTCACACACCTGATGAATGTGCTGCGTGACGGGCCGGCTCAGCTGGGAGCCCAGTACTCATTAGCTGCCTCCATTGGAAAGAACTGGCCTGTGCAGCTGCTTTGTGCTTGGGGCTGAGACCTTGGCTCTTTCATCCCAGCTACTGTGTGAAGTCACCAGTGGCAGTTACCTGAAGTCCTGTGGGTGATATTAATTGACATTTTTTAAATGAATGCCGGTATTTGTAGGAATTTGCAATGCAAACAGTCAGCCTTTCAAGCGGTGCATATTGTAATTAAAGCAAGCTTTTAAGATTCTTTGAAGTACTAAATGTTTATGAAATTCAAATAGGGGTGCCCGATCTGCACAATAAAGGGGCTCTTGGTGGAGTTTTTTTTTTTTAAATCTTCTATTTTGTAGATGTAAATATATGCCATAATTAGTGGAAAGTAACTTGAAGAGCGAGGCTGAGTTTATTCCTATTATTCTTATTTAAAACAGCTGTGGCAGGAGCCCTACAGCTGCTGTCCCGTTGTTTGGGCAAGGGCACCATGGTCCCAAGTGAACACGCTCAAAGACTCGCTTCCCTAGGAGCAGCTCCCTCGCTCTCCCCCAGTGCAGGTTGCCATGCGGGAGTTGTCCCATGGTCATCCCGGTGAAATGCCCCCACCGCAGTCCTCTGATGCCAGTGGGGCTGGCTTCAGGGGTCTGGGCGTATGCAAATGAGTCAGGGGGGAGGGTGTGGGAGCAGCCTGCATCCTCAGAGCCTCCCCCCGCCCCCCATCAGCACTGCCTCCTGGGCTCCTTCTGCCCCACCCCCCCTCCCTGCTCGCCGCCTTGTTGCCCAGTGCGGAGTGATTGTCCTTTGGCGCCTGCGGGAGCAGCTGCAGGCCTACGCGGTGCCCTGCCCGGCGGAGCCTGGCCATGTGGCAGGCCTGGACGGCCGCCCACAACCAGGCCCAGCTCCCAGTGCCGCCTGCCAAGGAGCAGATGCTGCCATTGGAAAAAATTGCTTCACAATTTGAAATCTTGGTCCTTTGATCATTGCTCAGAGAGGATGAAGAGGAGAGGTTCAAAGTGGTGGTTTGAAAATGCCAGCGTCTCCTTGCCTCCATCAGTGCCTATTAGACTGTCTCTTGTCAGGGACAGTCCTCTTGATGTTTTCATCTTTGCAACCAAGTAATTCCCACTCAGCCCTTGCAAGCCCTCCGGGTGGAAGGGAGTGTCCAGCTGCCTCCTCCTTTCCTGACCCGGTGCCCCTGCTCTGTCCCCTGCCTGTGGGGTTATCTGCTTCCCCTCAGTGCCGGCAGGCTTTTACCTTCTAGAAGCTCACGGCAGAGTTTGTCACCAGCCCAGCGCGGCTCCTGCGTGAGCTGTGCGTTTCCATTCTTTGCTCAGCAGCTGTAGTGCTCACGCCCTGGTCCTTCAGCCACCTGGAGCCAGGTTTTCAGAGCCCTGGAGTTGTGCACTGAGGGCCCCCTGGCCCGACCCTCCCCTCTGGGAGCTCTGGATCCTACTTACCAGGGCGAGGCCTCATTTTTCCTCACCCCTAGAATGGGAAGGATCATTCTTTGAAGTATATTCCTTTTTTTTATTTTAATGTTTATTTATTTCCGAGGGGTGAGAGGGGCGGAGAGAGAAGAGACTCCCCAGCAGGCTGCAGGGCTCAATCTCACAAACCATTGAGATCATGACCTGAGCTGAAATCAAGAGTCGGACGCTTAACCAACTGAGCCACCCAGGCGCCCCTGAAGTATATTGCTTTTATACTTCAAATTTCAAAAACATGAAACTAAACAGCGGAACAGACACATGAATAAATGGGCTAACTAAATGAGAAGTAACAGAGGAGAAACTAATCTAGAGTCTTGCCTGGTGACTGAAACGTTTCCGCTGCATTTATAATGAGTGTAAGACAAGGATGATTTAGAGAAGGATTAGGGAAAATTTGATGTTTCCTTTTTTTGTTATTGTTTCTTTGCTGTCTGATGCAGTCAGCTCTCTCTGTGTGGCGTTATAACTTGCTTCCACCTTGACCTTGTATCATTTCCCAGGACTTGCCCACCAGTGGACTCTGAAGTCTTTAATTGATTCAACACGCCTTTATTAATGATTGCTTTTTTGTTTTGTTTGCAGAAAGAATTCTGTAACCTCTCTAATTAACTCTTTGTGGGAAAGACGGTAATTTTGTGCCTGTGCGAACAGTTATATCCAAAACTTAAGACTCGTCATAAACTCACAGATCAGAAAAAGTGCTGCTTTTTCTCTTAGGAAAAAGCCATCGTGTGTCTGTACTGTGCACCTGATCCTTATAGATGGGGGCTCAGACTGGCTCTGGGGGCACTGTTTTCTGTCTTGGTTATTGATTACGAACAACCATCTTTACGCGGTTACGTCTCTGTGGATATGACGCAAGGCTCCGTCTGTATCTGTCCTGAGTGCATTTTCGATCACTGAGTTACTAGGAACAGTTGTCAGCGTTTTTAACGGCTGCCATTTTGTTTCATGTGCCGTCTCTTCCTACCACTGTGGCGGCTTCGGGAAGCAGGTCTTTCTTTGTGGTTAAAAATGGAGAATGAGACTGAAAGAAACGACTGCTGTCCATGCTGTTGGGCAGACGTCTGGAATGAAATAAGGATAGGTGAAAAGTCAGAATTCACAGACATCTGTAATGGATGGAAGGGGGGCCTGAAATCAAGTTGGGGTTTGATAAAAATAAATGTAGGACTTGAATCCGGGGAAACAGATGGGACCTGAAGAGCCTTGTGGGTGAGAAGAAGAAGAAGACAGGTAAGAGTAGGGGGGAAATGAATGAAAACTGCAGAATTGTCTAACAGAGGTATCCTTGGGTCTGTGTGATTCCAGAAGGCAGAGCACTGGGGGGGAGTTGCAGGGACACAAACTGCAAATTGAGGGGTGTGGTAGGCAGAGTCACATCCCAAGTCCGTAGCCATCGTATCTGTGAATATGTTACATCGCACAGAAAGGGGAATCGAGGTTGCTTATCAGCAGCTAGGGCGAGGATCTTGGATTATCTGAGTGGGCCCAGAGTAGTCACCAGGTTCCTTAAAAGCAGAAGAGGAGGGGGACCCAGGAGAGATGAAAGTAGGCAGCGGGAGAAGGGCCCAGCCTGTTGTTGCAGGCTTTGAACATGGGGAGAGGGGCTCAGATAAGGAATGTGAGTGGCCTCCAGATGCTGGAAGAAGCAAGGAAAACCAATCCCTCCCCAGGGCCTCGGGAGAGGAATACAGCTCAGCCAGGACCCTCATAGACCCGGGGAGACCAGCGTCGAAGTCTCACCTGCAGAAGTTTGAGATTGTATATTTATGTTGTTTTAAGGCACTCAATTTACTCATTTGTTAAAGCAGCAATAGATAACTAATACAATAGGAAAAAGAACTGTCTAACAATGAAGTCTACCCTGCATGTAGTTTTTTCTTAAAGCAATGATTTTCCTTTATCTAAAGATATTTAGCCCAAAGGCAGCACAGGTCAGGATACCATAGAAAGGATTCCTGCATTTGGCCTCCAAGCCTAGTTCATATATGGGGTCTCTGTTCTAAGGCAAAATGGGCAAAGATTCCTTAAAAGGGCCCGTTTGCCTGGACATCCCCCCCTCCACAGCCACATCTGCCTGTGTGTGTGTGTTTAGCACTTCAGAGCCCAGCCCAGACCATTTTAGGTTGGCTTGTCCCCAAAGGAAAGGATGGGATATGGTTTGAATTTGGGATTTGTTGGGAAGACAAGTTTGCTGGATTTTAGCTATTTCTTGGATTTTTATATTAATTTGCTTTTAGAAAATATCGTGCAGTCAGATAAAGCTGATGAGGCAGAAATAGTTTGTATCTGATACCAGCACATTCTTTCTTATTTTCTTGCCTTCAGAACTGTCTGAAACAGGGGGCGCCTGGGTGGCTCAGTTGGTTAAGGGTCTGACTTCGGCTCAGGTCATGATCTCACGGTCCGTGAGTTCGAGCCCCGCGTCGGGCTCTGTGCTGACGGCTCAGAGCCTGAAGCCTGTTTCGGATTCTGTGTCTCCCTCTCTCTGACCCTCCCCCGTTCATGCTCTGTCTCTCTCTGTCTCAAAAATAAAGGTTAAAAAAAGAACAAAAATTAAAAAAAACAACAACAACAACAAAAAAGAACTGTCTGAAACAGGTTTGCCCTGAGTTTTCAGTTGGGAGAAACAGGTAGGGGGGTGGGGGGTGATGAACTACATGTGAATCTCAGACTCAAATCACAGAGTTTGCCTCCTTTGTTGTTGATTCAATACTAGCATTCTTTCTTTGATACTACCTTTGCTCCATGGGAGCTCAGTGAATGCATTTCTTTCTGGGATAATCGGAACATCCTCAGCTGACAGACGATTATCTCTCCCATCAATACCTCCTCCTAGAAAATTCCCAAAGTACAGCTGTTGATGTGGTGGGATGGCTCCGTGATTATTTCCCACCGTTCGAGAGTAATTGCGGAGAGTTGTAATAGCAAATTGGTTATTTACTGTTAGTCGAGAAGCCTTTTAAAGACTAACCTGATAAATGTATACTGATAATTAAAGTTTTCTCAACTGTGAGAGAAGCAAGATCATTCCAAAACCATCTGTCCCTGTTATCTAAATGAAAGCTAAAATGTGCACAGTCCTCGTGACCCAGCAGTTCCACTCCTGGGAACACCCAACAGAAATGCATACACGTGTTCATCAAAAGCGTGTGCAGGGGTGTTCAGAGTCGCTCTCTGATTTGGAAACATTGCCAGGGCCCGGCAGTGGTAGAATGCCTAGATCGTGGTATTTTTCATTCGGTGGAATCGTCTAGCAAGTAGCAGGTGAATGAACTGCCCACAACAGCATGAGTGAATCTCCCCGCTAAGGCTGAGCATATGAAACTGAGCACAAAGGAGTCAATCTGTGATTCCATTTATTTAAAGTTCAAAACACCAGACAGAACTAACGGACAGTGTTTTCCCCTCAAGATCACCCCTATGAGGTAAAGGGGTGATTGTACTCGAAGACAGCATGAACGGGAGGGTTTCTGGTTTCTTCATCGGGGTGCTGGCTGCATGCGTGTGTTCACTTTATGAAAATCAACGGACTGTAAACTTGTGATCTGTGCGTCGCTCTGAATGTACGTCAGACTTTAGTTTTATATAATAAATAAACAAACAAACAAACAAACTTCCACAAGTTTAGAACTCCTAATTTGTTGAGCTAATTTCTGAGCAGGTTTTCGTAATGTGTATATTTTAATAGCTTCATTTTTGATACTTCCTGTCATTAAAACCATAGATCCTCCATCACCAAGGAAAACTCATTAAAATTATTTGGGGACTTCGAAGGGACAGTGGTGAACCGAAGGTGGGATGGTAAGGATGGTCTGCCCAGGTGCAAGGCAGTAAGGACGTCCGTGGTGGTAGAGACGTTTAATGGTAAAACCACCTAAAAATCGTTGTCATGTTTATGGTCACCATGTGCCCACGGTTCTGAACAATGCCGTTGACAAAATACTTCTAAAGAGAAAAAAATATTTTGTTGACCTAAGTCCTAAACGATTGGTGAAGTTAGTGTTTTTATTCCATCTACGCACACATATATATGCTTCAAATTAGCACTCTTCTATTGCGTGGCCGTCGTGTGACTTACTCTTTAGTAACACATGTGGACTCGGCCTGTGTCCGTTCGTAGGCGTAAGTTCTTGACAGTTTGGAGTCGTTTGGGCTGCAGTCCCCGTGGCTAAACCATAGACCCAGAAAGGCACCCTGATAGCACAGTCATTATGCAGACGGCAAAACAGAACTGGAGTCACTTGAGTTCTGTCACTCTCTTACTACTTTGGGAGTTGTTGCAGTTAAAATTTAAAACCGTGAAACAGAGTGCTGAGTCTCACTGAAAATAATTTTGTCCAATAAAGAAAAGAGGCTCTTAAAAATGAATCCAGTCGGGGCGCCTGGGTGGCGCAGTCGGTTAAGCGTCCGACTTCAGCCAGGTCACGATCTCGCGGTCCGTGAGTTCGAGCCCCGCGTCAGGCTCTGGGCTGATGGCTCGGAGCCTGGAGCCTGTTTCCGATTCTGTGTCTCCCTCTCTCTCTGCCCCTCCCCCGTTCATGCTCTGTCTCTCTCTGTACCAAAAATAAATAAACGTTAAAAAAAAAAAAAAAAATCCAGTCTGCTGAGGTCCACGCAGCGCGCCGCTGCCCGGGACGGCTGCTTTCTTTCACCAGCATGACTTTACGCGCAGAAACTCTGAGAGATGGGGGCATCTCTGGGAGACACGGGAGGCTGTGGACATTTCCAGCAGTTTTGCTAACATCACATTGTGGCAGATACCATTCCAAACATTTTTAAATTATATATATAGACAGATTATTTTGTGCGTTTGTTTCTATGCTTGCTTTAGATTTTAAACGTCTGAGTTAGTTTGCATCATCAATGCCAGTGAAGTGAATAAAGTAAAAAATGGAGCATTTTTTTTAAAAAAAAAAAAGGGCAGAAAACAAAGCCTTGTGCCTAGGGAGCTGAGGTGCAGTTCTGAAGACACCTCCCTCCTGGTCGTATCACTGACATAAGTAGAGGTTGGTAGTTTAAAAGAAGTAACCCAGGGTGCCTGGGTGGCTCAGTCAGTTAAGCTTCTGACTTCGGCTCAGGTCATGATCTCGTGATTTGTGAGTTCGAGCCCTGTGTCAGGCTCTGGACTGACAGCTTGGGGCCTGGAGCATGCTTCGGATTCTGTGTCCCCTGCTCGCTCACTCTCTCTCTCTCTCTCTCTCTCTCTCTCAAAAATAAATAAACATTTGGGGCGCGTGGGTGGCTCAGTCGGTTGAGCGGCCGACTTCGGCTCAGGTCATGATCTCGCAGTCCGTGAGTTCGAGCCCCGCGTCGGGCTCTGTGCTGACAGCTCGGAGCCTGGAGCCTGTTTCGGATTCTGTGTCTCCCTCTCTCTGACCCTCCCCTGTTCATGCTCTGTCTCTCTCTGTCTCAAAAATAAATAAACGTTAAAAAAATTTTTTTTAAATAAATAAATAAACAAACAAACAAACATTAAAAAAAAATTTTTTTTAAATAAAGTAACCCACCCGGTTGCCTGTGCCGTTAACCACCTCCTTCCTATACTTCTCTCCACTCGTCACATCAGACTGCTTTTAACTGTTCGTTGACCACCTTCTTCCCTATACTTCGCTCCTCACACCAGACTGCCTTTGACTGTTCACCCGTCTTTCAAAACAACCCGATTGTGTCAAAAACAATGAGTTTCTTTGTAACTCAAATACTATCAGTTTATTTATAGCCCATTGAAACTCTTTCAGTGCTGGAAAATTTTTTAAATGGAAGGAAAGGAAATGAAAAGTAATTTCTAATGTACCTTTCCTGCTGCACGTAGACTCATTATTGTATCCATGTTGCAAAGCAACAAACTATTCATCAGTAGAGCACACAGTAATTATTATGCTGTGCCTGGGTAATGGAATAGTATGCAGTTACCAAAATGTGAGGCTGCTCACGTTTTTAAATGGCTAGTCTTTTTAAAACTGATTATTTCCGTATCAGTACTGTATGAGTTCTAAGATGTAGCTGTGTATTTTTTGTGTGTTTAGTTTTTAAAGTTTATTTATTTTGGGAGAGAGAGCGCGGAGATGGGGCAGAGAGAGAGGGAGAGAGAATCCCAAGGAGGCTCCACACTGTCAGCACCGAGCCTGACATGGGGCTGGAACTCATGAACTGTGAGATCACGACCTGAGCCGAAGTCAAGAGTCGAACACTTAGCCAACTCAGCCACCCAGGCATCCCAACTATATATATATATATTTTTTTTAATTTTTTTTTTCAACGTTTATTTATTTTTGGGACAGAGAGAGACAGAGCATGAACGGGGGAGGGGCAGAGAGAGAGGGAGACACAGAATTGGAAACAGGCTCCAGGCTCTGAGCCATCAACCCAGAGCCCGACGCGGGGCTCGAACTCCCGGACTGCGAGATCGTGACCTGGCTGAAGTCGGACGCTCAACCGACTGCGCCACCCAGGCGCCCCAATATATATATATTTTTTAAAGCAAGGTTTGAAGAGTGCCACTCTTTGTGCAAAAAAGAGGGGAGGTGTGTGCTTGCTTATCTAAGTGCTAACTCTCTCCAAAAAAGACGCTTGGAAAACACTGATCACCAGTAGAGAGATTGGCAAGTTCAGGGGTAGAAATAAAATGTACACTCTTTTTCCAGTTTGATTTATTTTCTTTCTTTTTTTTTTTTCTTTTTCTTTTTTTTTACTTACCACATATATGTTTTTACTTTTTTCAGAAAAATACTAAAACCTGTTGGCACAAACTATACCATGACTGTGAGAGCATAAATCCCACCACTGAAACATACCTGAGCCACTTCTCAGAGCCTCATGTCCTCAGCTGGTGGCAGAACAAGGCAGTGGTTCCTGCGGGCCCACGTGCACGCCACATGGCAGGTAGAAAGCTAGATATAATTCTGGGCTCCCGCATGCCTGAGACTCGTTGGTAACGTTCTCCTCTGGAGGCTGGAGCTCAGTAGCCCCAGAGAGCTGGGGCATAGATGTCAGTCAGCGTCAGACATCATCGTTTCTTGCTAACCAGCTCTTTTCGCGGAGTCCAGCGTCAAACCTGCAAAAAACCTGAAAATGTACACTTGGGTATTTTTATTTATTTACACTCTGGGCACCATATAATTGCAAATGGCAGAATGGGAGGGAGTGTTACTAAATTTATGGGTAATACAAACCTGGACAAGTACAAGTTAAAGCAGATTGGAATCCAGTAAAAGGAGCTATACGCTGGTTGTTAGTTGCTATTAGGAATACCTGGGACAGGTAATTACTGTCCCTGAATTTAGCTTTGAATTTCTTGGCATGTCAGAAAAAAGGGGGAATTTAAAGCATATTACGGTTCTTTTTATTTGAGGCCAGGAAATCTGCAGTTTTGCCCAAGGAAAGGGACACTGTCTTGATATTCAATTCAAATGCAGATCCCCATTAAAAATATACGTAGGATGACTCAGGTCTTCCTAGTGGTTACTGCCTGTCAGGGTTTGAGAATCAGCTGGTCGGAATGTGCCGGACCTCACAAACTGTGGTCTCGTTGATGAGTCCGGTCCACCTGCCTCTCTCTAGCCCCCACAGTGGTGCAGATACCGTCCCTCGTCCGGACCACTTTGACAGTTTTCTGACCTGTCTCTGCCTGTGCTCTCACTTTTCCAGAGTCGTCTCCATGCTGTGTTCGGGGTGGCTTTTAGGAACTCAGATCCAGCCATAACTTGTCACTGTGCCCGTCCTGGGCACTTACAACTCCTGCATCCCTTGGTTTTAGGATCTAAGACCTAAACCCTCCTGCCTCTCCTGCCACCCTCTCTCATCCCAGCCTTTTCGTGGCCTTGTTTCTGGTTCTGTGCACCTTGTCCACACTCCCTCAGGACACATTCACCCGCCTACGTCAGCTCTCCTACCGTCTTTGGATCTGGGCTGCATCATCCTCAGAAGCTTCCCTGACCCCAAAGTTGGTTCTCATGGCCCTCGATGCCTCTTTCAGGAGTGCTCATCCCTAGGGTGATGTCCTCCCTACTAAACTGTGAGCCCGTGGCAGCAGGGACTGGCCCAGCTCGTGCTTACTCTGATCCCCAGCTCCCCACCCAGTGCCTGGTGTGCCATAGCAGATCACAAGGTACCGGAGGGGAGGGAGCCGTCAATCAGTGGTCCGGCCACTGCAGCGGCCTCGCAGCCTCCCTCCACAGTGGACACCAGACCGCACTGAGACGTTGATCCCTGAAACACAGCTCGGTTCACAGCACCTTCTTGTGCCAGAGCTTTCAAAGGGTCCCCATTTCCTGCAGCATGCAATCCACACCCCTTTTTTTAGCCCTCCATGGCCTGGGTCCTGATTGCGTTTTTCCAAACTCACTGCTCCTGGTGGCCTCAGTCCTTAACACTGCAGCTGGAAAGAGGTGCCCTAGGCTGCTTCTACCCCCACTGTCCCCTCAACCCATCTCTGCGTGTTCACTTCGTAACCACCCCGTAAGTAATACCCCTGGTTGAAAGTAATGCCTTCCCTTGGCTGAACTCTGAGCATCTTTGACGTGGTAGTATTTCTATGTCCCTTGCAGCTCTTTGAAGACATACCTCTCACTTGTGGTCCTGTATAGTGTCTGGCATAAACCTCACACAGTAGGTAATCCTACGATACCTGAAATGAGTGGGAATTACCAATGACTTGGCATCTTTGCAAGCCAGTCTTCAACAGGAACCATTTCCCTCCTGGATGCTGTCATTTGTAATGAAGGTTCTGTTTTTGTACGTATAACAAGTGGCTAGCCAGCTGCAGATCTCCTGTTCTTTTAAATCTGTCTCCAGATCAGTGAATGTGAACCCAAGGCATACACTGCTTTCTGCACATATTTCAGAGACCTCCTGGATCCTTTATAACAAGGATAGAGTATTATTCTATACTGGACGCAAGAAAGCGAACTGAATAGATGCGCGTACCGTCGTCATTTCACAGGAAGATGGCTGGAGTTAGTGTTCTCTTCAAAAAATGACCAGTGGGCTGCAGAACTTGTTTCTAGATCAGCATCACCTCACCACCTCCCTGCCCCCCACCCCCGCCCTCTGCTCGGCCAGAAGGATTGGAGATCTTCCCCCCCCATCCCCCCATCCCCCCCCCCCCCCCCCCCGTCACTGTTCATTGCCGTGACTCCTGTAAAGAGAAAATAACCCCCACCTCCGTTTCCTTTCCAACAGGCCGACCTAAACTGCAATATTCAGGATGACGCTGGGGCCTTTTATGGTGTCACCAGTCAGTATGAGAGTTCTGAAAATATGACAGTCACCTGTTCCACCAAAGTGTGCTCCTTTGGGAAGCAAGTAGTAGAAAAAGTAGAGGTAAGTGGGCATCTACAGACCGGAGCCTTCATTCGGGGGCACCCTGCTTCCTCCCTTTCAGCTTTCACCGGGGCAGAGAGTTTTACTTTTCTGGTGTCTCCTCCTTCTCCCCCTTTCTCTCTCACCTCTTTTCCCTGTCACTTCTAAAAAGACATAGCGATTTGCAAGCAAGTGGAAGAAGCCCCCACGACACCCCCTCCCCGACTGCAGGGGCCCTGCCTTGTGTGGCCAGCAGTGTTCGGTGCCCTGGTGTGGAAGCTGCTACAGACAGGCCCCGCCCCTAGGTCCGAGGGCACTTCCGGGCGTTGTAAATAGCACCTGCCTTCTAAAACCCGGACACCTCAAGCCTGGTGCGGGTGCTTCTGCCCCTTCTACTCCTTTCATTGTTCCGGACAGATTCCAGCGCAAACTGGGGTCAAATACCTATTCATAGTTTTCCTGTTGCATACCTCCCTCCCTTGCAAAAAACGTGTGTTCTTTTCAGCAGGGTGGGTTGCTTTGTGTGAATGTTTGCGGTTGACATTCCACGTAAAGCTGTATCTTCCGACGTCTTCTGCCCGTTAACCCGGTCCACCCGTCATGACGGTCCTGGAGCTCGCAGGCCCCAGGGCCCAGCCTGACTGTGCCAGACTTGGTGCCGAGGCGGGAGAGAGAGGATGCCCTGGGCGGGAGGAGAGGTTTGAAGACTTTGGGCCGAACGATGAGGATCTGGGCTGCTGCACGGCCTTTGGCTTCCTGAGCACAGGAGGGGCATGCTGTGGATAGTGTTGAGGAGGTTACACTGACCAGAGTGGATAGAAGGGAGTTGACTAGATGGTCGATGTCAGCTGAGGCGTCCTGAGCTTCATGAACATGGCAGCAGTGGAAATCCAGTAAAACATTTTTGAATGGAACTTAGAGACTCACCAGATATTAAATACTAATGAGGAGGAAGAACCAAAGGTCACACATTTTGTGGTTGCAAGGGCCGTGCTGCCATGAGCAGAGATTAGAAAGTAAGGTATTCAAAAGCAAGTAGTCAGGGGATGATTCTAGATGCAAGACTGGAATTCGGAAGACTGAGAATACCAGTTGGGAACCCTAAGCATTAAGGACAATTAAAGCTATGGGAATGGAGGGCTTGGTGCAGGGAGGGCGTGGGAGCAGTAGCCAGCCCCGAGGTGAGTGGAAGGGACACACCAGCAGAGGAGCAGAGGACAAAAATGGCTGAAGGAGGAGGGGAACCAGCCCAACGCATGTCTGGGAAGCCCAAGGAGAGGGGAGGTGAGAAGGTGACCGACCGTATAATGAGACAGGTCTGGGAGGCCTACGGCCAGATGACCTCCCATCTCCTCCGAGCAAGAGGAAGCACCATTACTGGTCAGTG
Source organism: Felis catus (assembly GCF_018350175.1). Taxonomy (NCBI): domain Eukaryota; kingdom Metazoa; phylum Chordata; class Mammalia; order Carnivora; family Felidae; genus Felis; species Felis catus. The sequence continues at coordinate 69,297,318 of NC_058377.1, forward strand.
GTTGGGAATGTGGAATGTTCGTTTGCAGCATTCCTGCTGAATAGCCGAATTGTCAGGGCTCACCTCTAGATGGACCATCTGCCCGGACAAGATGAACCAGACAAGTTACTCTGTTTCCCAGATTCCAAACTCATACCCAAAGCTGTATATAAAGTTCAGGGAGCAGGAAAAGGTTGCCTTTGACTGAAATCCCAGGAATTTTCATGAAGAAGGTAGCGTGAGTGCTGGTGGAGTTTTGTAATTAAGCTTTTAATCCATTTCGAATGTATTTCCGCATTTGGTATGAGATGGGCATCCGCTTCTGTTGTCTTCCAAATACGCAGACGTTTGTGTCAAAACTGTTGATTGGGGCGCCCGGGTGGCTCAGTCAGTTGAGCGGCCGACTTCAGCTTAGGTCATGATCTCACACTCTGTGAGTTTGAGACCCGCGTCGGGCTCTGTGCTGACAGCTCAGAACCTGGAGCCTGCTTCAGATTCTGTGTCTCCCCCTCTCTCTGCCCCTCCCCTGCTCATGCTCTGTCTTTCTTTGTCTCAAAAATAAAAAGAAAAAAAAAACATTAAAAAAGATTTTTTTAAGATAAAATAAAACCCGTTTATTAAACGATTCATCCTTTTCCCACTGAGTAGATCTTAGATGTTACCCCTATTAAGGTCCTGCGTATCCTGGGAGCCATTCCTGGAGTCTCTTTGATTCCACCCTGTTTATCTCTCCTTGTCCCCCTCTACCATGTTGATTTGATTACACGGGCTTTATAGTACGTTCTTACACCTGCTAAGGCAAGTCGATCTTGCTTTTCTTCTTATCCATATATTTTGTAGGCCAATAACCAGCACTTACTCTTCCAAATAATTAGATCACTTTAAAAAAAAGTAAAGAAAGCCAAAAACCTTTTGAGCAATGTAATTATAATCGTACTGGTTTTATATGTCATGTGGGGATAAACTGATACATTGCCAGTACTAAGTCTTTCCAGTGAAGAACATATTTGCAGGTCCATTTACTTATCTTAATAAGATTTTGTAGTTTTTACATCTACGTTAATTTATATTAATTTGTTAATGCGATTTCCTGTTTCTAGATTTTAATTACCAGAAGAGAGACAAGTTCTTGGTTTTAGCAAAATATGTCCTATCTGGCCATCTTGCCATATTCCCTTATTTATCTCTACTGGGTTTTGCCCCTAGGTTCTTGGATTTTCTACGTATGTGGTCATAGCAGCAGCAAAAAGAGCGGCTTTATTTTACTTCTTCTTTTCCAATGTTTATGCCACTTTTCTGTTACTATTATTTTCTCGCTTTCTTTCCATTTTCTAAAACCTCCAGCACACCTGAAATAGGATGGTGAGTATCCCTGTATAGTTAGTTACTGCTGCTCATAGAGATGGACTTGGTGTTTGGCCACTTAGGGGTTATACTTACTGTTGGATTTTATAAATGGTCTTTATATTTAAGGGCTTTCTTTGTATTCTTGTCATACTGAGTGTTTTTATTAGTAACAGCTGCAATATTTTGCCAAATGCCTGTTCAGCAACTCTTACTATCAGTTTTCTCCCATTCGTGGACATCACGAGTTAATGCATGTCCTGTGTTTGAGCCACCGCCGCATTCCTGAACAAAGTCCTACTTTGGACGCACTGATGTGTTCCATTTGCTATTTTACATTAAGATTTTTGCATCTCATAAGTGATAATCACCTTTCCTTTTTATAGTCTGTCCGTGTCCGTCGATTTCCTAAAAAGAATTGGGACACCTGGTCTGATGTAGTTTCCATAACAATGAAAACAGTTGTTCCTTAAGAGTTCCTTAAAACTCAGCCATCACACCAGGTGGTCTTTATGCCTTTTTCAGGGGTTCATCGCTAAACAAGTTTCTAGGCATTTCCACGGTAATTGAGCTATTGGAGTTTCCTATTTTTTGGTTCAGTATTAGTAGTTTAAGTTTTGCTGGGAAAGCATCCTCTCCTCTACGGCTTTTTGCCTTAGCGTTATGTGAAGTAACCTTTTACAAATCTCCCAATCTCTACTGTCATTGTGGTTTCATCCCTTTTCTTCCTTAACCTTGTGAAGGCTTTATTTTATTTTGGCTTTTTAAGAACCAGTTTTTTAAAATCTATTCTGTCTCCATTTCTTATTTCTGTTAACATAGATTTGACCTTTTATCTTCATTCATTTCCTATTCTGGGTTTTCTTTGGTTTCTTTGTGGTTTGGGTTTACTTTTGTGGGTTTTTTTTTTTAATCGAAGATGTGGTTTAGTTCTGTAATTTTTCGTCTTTAATGATGAACTCATGAAGCTACATCATTAAGTGTCCTCCAAGTATAGCTTCATCGGGTCCCATAAGTTTTGATGTAAAGGATTTTCTTTTTCATTATTCTTGAGATAGTTTTAATTTCCTTTTTAATTTCTCTTTGATCCAAGGCTATCTAGGGGTGTGTTTCTTATTTCTGAGTGCTTCAGTGGGAACTTCAATACCAGTATTTTTTTTTCTTTCCTTTTTTATTAAAGACATAAATAACTCACAGTCAGGAGCTCATGATCAGTGGAAAGTAGTTTTTCCCAAGGTAGAGAGCTGCATTGGTTGTTGGCTGTGACGCCTTTATAACAGTGAAGGAGGATTTTCTCTGGGCTCTTTGAAGAATTGTCATTGGCTGGGCCCGCTCTCCCAGATTTCCAGGTAGAAAATCACTAAGTAGGTGATTATATTTCTTTCCAGCCTTTGCTTTCTTTTCTTTCTGACCTGTACAACCCTTCTTTAAAGCTATTCTGTGTACACATTTTGTTTTTTTAATTTCCATAAAAATCCTGGATTTCTGGGTATGGCATTCAGTTTGGAAATAGGATTTTTTTTTTAATTAAGTAAACTACAGAAATAGTACAGCATCTAGCGGATGATTCATGTTGAAAAGGAAAAATGCTTTTGCAGACAGCAATAGCTTTTTTCATGTGTCTTGAAGTCAGAAGTGTAAAAGTGCTCAACTCCTTTTTCCCTCACAGACGGAGTATGCGAGGTTTGAGAATGGCCGATTTGTGTACCGGATAAACCGCTCCCCGATGTGTGAATATATGATTAACTTCATCCACAAGCTCAAACACTTACCAGAGAAATATATGATGAACAGTGTTTTGGAAAACTTCACAATTTTATTGGTAACTGTTTTGCCTCTTTCCTCTTGGGGCAGACCCAGCTGGTGGGGAAAGACAGCAAGGTGGCCGGGCCAGGGGAGGTGACCAGGCTGTTGATTAATTACCATTTGAATCCACAGCATCCAGGGCAAGCATGGGCTCAGGTCTATAGAAGAGAGCTGGGCTAAGCTTTTCGAAGCTTGGGAAAACTAGAATTCAAATGGGTAGTAAAAACTATGGTCCCTACATTCTAAACTCCAGCTGCACATTAGAAAGATGTGGAGAACTTTTAAAATACTTAAAAACTTGTAAAAGCCTGACACCAAGGCTGCGTCCTAGATCAGTTAAATCAGGATCTCTGAGAATAGAACCCAGGCATGAATATTTTTTATAGTTCCCTGGGTAATACCAGTGTCAGCCAAGTGCGAATCCTAGAAACATTGTCTGCAAATCTCAAATGAGGCAAAAACTATAAAGTCCATGGGTTTGCCCTTCAAATACACCTTGACTCATTTCACGAAGGATTGCAAGGCTTTAAAAGAGATAACATACCTTAAGACAGCAAAACGTAAACCCTCAGTACCACAAGAAATAGAAAATTAAAATAGAATGTCATGACCAGGAAGAGGGCAGAGGAAGTATTCTCCATAGGCTGAAAAGTATGGTCAAAACGTGGGCAGCTAAAAGGGGAAGTGAAAACAGTGGTGCTCAGGGTCCACGATGGGAGAAGTTTCTGGTTCCCCTGGGCAGTGCTGGGGAGTGGGGGAGGGTCCCCTCAGATTTAACTTTAAAACAAATTTCCCATGGGGGCTTCATTTGGAGACTTGGGAAGGTTAAGAACAGTGTTGTCCTCAAAAATCTGCCTATAAAATATGCGGCAATGGGTTTCATAATGCTCATTTTTGAAAAAGTTAGCATTCCTTGATTTAACTGAAGGAAAAATGCCAAAACAGAACTTGGAAACAGTTGTGCTAAAAGGGGGCAGCAAGACAATATTGTGGTCAAATATTCAGCCCTCTGAAGGCCTGCTTTGTTGCTCTGTTTCTAGGATGAAAAACTGGAATACTTAGGGCAGAAGTTGTTTACCAGGAGTTTTTGGATCCTTTGAAACGAGGGTTCTCAGTCAATGGTGTGCTACTTTAAGGGAAAAAAAAAAAAAAAAGAAGGCAGCTGTTCCCCAACCTTCCCCCAAACCCTTGATTTATTAGCTTTTGCCCATTTCCATGGTCAGTTTCAGAGTACCAATGGTTGTCCAGTTCATGAACTTCCTTAATATTCAACTTTCAGAAGCCAGTAGGAGCCAGCTTCTTCACACCAAATGTAAGAACTGAATAAATAAAAGTTTAGAAATTAAAATCTTCCGCATATCAGATTCAGCCAGGAAGCTTTTAAAAATTCTGGGGCCTGGCCCCCATCTCAGATAAATAAAATCAGAATCCCTGGAGGTGGGGCCCAGCATCCTGGTTTTGTTTCATTTTTACAGCTTCCCAGGTGTTGAGACCCACTATAGGGGATGGCGAAGTGAGCCACAGAGAGCCTCAAGAGTTCACAGACACGTGATGGGCATACGATTGGCAGACAGATCATTTGGCATGTAATTTTCGTTTATTCCGGAGAGGGAATCTCCGTGGATTTTCAGCTGTGTCCGCGAGGAACTAGCAACCTGAGGGAGAGTTTGGAAAGCCTGTTCTTTAATAACTGTTATTTACTAGTATCGTGTTCCCTGATGGTCTTCAGCGAAAACTCAGCAGTTCACAGTTTGGGCTGCCGGCAGGCACCTGTCGTATAGGTGCTTCCTGTTGCTATTTAAGAACAGGTGACTTTTGTGCTCAGATGAGCAAAAGGTGAGTGTGGCACCTGGGGGTGGACATTGAATAGCCTCACGAATTAACCCAAACTCTCTGAGTGAATGGGCCAGCCCACCTCTCTTGGAAGCAGCCTTAGGCGTTGTTACAAACCAGTTCTAAGGTCTGTTCCAGCATGTTAAGGAATATGTCCTCATTGCCTATAACCCTACCTCACAGAGCATAGCTTGGGAAAAATCAGGCCCAGAAGAAATTAAAAGCATCTGTTGGCCACCAAATTCATGAATACTAGTAATACTCTTTCAGAACACGTGACTTCCAGCAGCTTAGATATTCAGAAAACACACCACATTATGTTAATTTCCAAAATGTATCATTAAACCACTAAATAAATCCTTTTGCTACGAAGAACTAGGAGCTCTCAATAAATGTCTGCCAGAAATAATATTTTAGCATTTAGAAAAGCTGAAATTAAACCAGTACGCCTGGATTATGAGAGTCACATCCTCTCCTTGATGAATAAAGGAGAAATAGTACTTCTGAGCTCTTCCTCCCAGGAAGGGTGTAGGAATACGGCCAGGCTGGCAGCTGCTGGACACAGTGGCAGGGATTTTACCAGGTATTGGATACAAAGCCTCTGTCGGCAAGATCAGTCCCAGACCTTACTGGCTGGTGAGCTAGACTCTGATTTCATCAGGATGATGGAGAAATTGAGGTGAACCCGTAAAGGGAAGGCCTTAGTGACAGTATCCAGACTGGGGAAGACAGTAGCTGAATCATAGGCCAAGCGTTCTTGTCCTCTTTGGAGGTATATTCAGACATACATACACGTTGCTAGGGACATTTTTTTCTTTCCTCCTTTTGAATCTCAATCATCAAGTCTAAATAGGACACATTGGGGGTACCTAGCTGGTTCAGTTGGTAGTGCATCTGACTCTTGATCTCAGGGTTGTGAGTTTAAGCCCGACGTCAGGCCTGGAGCCTACTTTAAAAACAAACAAACAAACAAAAAAACAAATAGGACATTTTCTTTCCCAGAAAGTTTGCGAGAAGGTAAGGTAAATCATAGAGGTTCCAGGCACAGTGCTGAATCTTTTGTAGATGTCGTATTATGAAATTCTCACCGCAGAACTATAAGGTCATATTTATTCCCATTTTATGGATAAGGAATGTTAGGTCTCTCTGAGGTCACAGAGCTAAGGACACACATAAATTAAGACTTAAAATGATAGAAAAGACACTTTGCAGGTTATTTCATGATCCTGGAGTCTGAAAACGGGGGTTTAAGACCCAACTCTACTTTATGATCTTGGTTTGAGTAAGTTAAAGTCTCTAAACAGTTTCCTCCTCTGTTTACAAACAAAATGCTCACATCTGTATGCTTCACCTCAAAGGTCATTGAGAATATTTTCATTTGTTCAGCTAAACTATGGAGAGGTTGTACTAGCTGCCAGAATACAGCGCAAATATAGCACAGTCCCTTTCCGACAGTAAATCCTGGCCTGGTAGGGGAAAGAGACGGTTACAATACCTTTGTACGTTACACGACTGCAGTACCCTTGAGAAACAGACACCTGGACATACAGAGCAGTGTAACTACCTGAGCAGTTACCTGTAGTTGGAATGAGGTGGGAGAATTCCCAGAGATGTTAAAAGATGAGGTTTAAGCTGCCTTGATGGATAAACAGACATTTTGCAGATTTTCCAAGCAAAGGGCTTTTCGGCGGGTGCATACGTAAGCGTTAGGTGCTGGGATGTGACCTAGATGGGGTGGGACAGCCGTCCTGGAGGCTCCTGAGAGAGGCAGGGGTTCCTCAAGCGATCCGTCACAAAATGGATGTAAACCAAACGGTGGCTGCTGGCTGGCAGAGGGAGGTACGTGGTGCCACAAGAGCACATGACAGGAGCATTTGCCTGGTCAGGGAGGCTTCCCGGAGGAAGAAACCATTGAGGCATACCCGCCGGGTGACTAGGCGGAGAGGGTGGAGAAGGGCGCTGCAGGTGTGCAGGCAAGTGGAAGGACTGGAAATGGGGGGTGTGGCTGGCGTGGAGAGAGGGAGGAGCCCAGGGAGCCAGCCAGGTAGGAACAGCCACGGGAGCAGCCAGACCTAGCAGGGTCTGCTCAGCCATCGGAGTTTTTAAGCAAGAGTGTGTTGTTGTCGGATTTATATTACTTACAGGGGTTTTGTGGCTGCTGTGTGCCCCTGGGAATGTGTGAGCCACGGTAGCTCCTGGTAGGGGAGTCTGGGTGCTTGGCTGGTCCCCTGGGCTGTGGCGGTGGAGACCGGGATGATTCAAGAGCTGTTCAGGAGGTAAACACAGGCAGGACATGGCATTTCTTTGGACATGGGGAGAGAGGGAGAGAGGTTTCCAGGATAAGAGGCCTGCATACTTGGAGTCTGGTCTGTGAAGGAAGAGGCAGGAAATAAGACCAGGAAAGCAGGTGGGTACCAATATTGAAAAAAATCTTTATTCCCCAGAAACAATAAATGTAGATAATCTATTATTGTATCAATTCATTAGAGCAGCATCGCTTAATGATTAGAAAAAAAGGTCTTCAAAATCAGATCTGGGTTTCTTAGTTGACAGTTGTCTAACCTTAATTTTTTTTCAAACTATCAAGTTTTTTGGTTTTTTTTTTTTTTTTGAGAGAGAGAGAGTGCAAGTGTGGGAGGGCCGTAGGGAGGGGGACAGAGGATCCAAAGCAGGCTCTGTGCTAACAGCAGAGAGCCCAATGTGGGGCTCGAACTCATGACCGCAAGTTCATGACCTGAGCCAAAGTCAGACACTCAACTGACTGAGCCACCCAGGTGCCCCGACAGTTGTATAACCTTAAATCACCTAACTCCCCTGCCTCCCTCTCTGGTCAGAGGGGATCTGATAGGGCACCTACTCATGGAGTTATTATAATATTACATGAGACGGATGTGTATGAAGCATTTAATACCGAGTAGATGTATACTAAGCAGTTACTATATGTTGGCTATTATGTGGATTGTCATTCATTCAGCAAATACTTATTAAATGGCTGTTGTGTGCCAGACTAGTTATTAGGCAACATGGTCCCTGTTCTTCAGGAATTTATAACCCATTGAATGACATGGGTATTTAAAAAAAAATCTTACAAATCTGTGTGTACTTACAGACAGTACTGTGTGCTCTGATGGGGAATTACAAGTTTGTGAGACTTTAGTCATCAGTCAGAGACCATACCCTTGGATACCGAGAAGGCAAGGGAAACAACATGGGTGAAGCAGCCTGACAGAGCTGGGGGCAGGGCCCCCGATGCACTAGACTAGGCCCTCAGACTCCAAGTGTTTGAAGGCACGGGGCTTTTAGAAAGTCCCTTGTGAGAATGGCTCTTAGAAGTAGGGAGGGGCCGCAGGGACCTGGGTCAGATCCGGTCACTCAAGATAGGAACGCAGGCTGAGACCATGAGCAAGAAGAACAGAGAGCTGGAGTCCAGCGACTTCAACCAGGAGGGGCAGTAGATGATGAGTATTGAACTAGATGAGTCTTTCAAGTACATTTCGAAAGCTAAAGCCTATATGAATGAAAAATGAAAAGAAAGATCCTTTGACAAAATTCTCCCACCATTCCTTACTCAGCACATATTTTACTGAGTCCTAGCACTGCTGGTTGGTGAGCAGGGCATTCGTGGGGCTCATGTCTATCATTGGCCCTTGTGAAACCAACCTCGTAAAAGTTTAGGTACAAGATGGGAGGCGTTTCCTAGGGTATATGACCCGTCTCGTGGGACAGAATGCTAGAAAATTGTCTTCGTTGTCAAGAAATTGACCCTCCCCCAAAACCCACACTAATTCTTGTGGTCTCTTCGTGGACCCAGATAATGGGTGAGGCCCTGTCTGGAAGGTATTTCTTACACATGGTACCTAAGTTCACATAGGATTCAAGTCAGACCCAGAATATCCTGAGTTTGTTGGAGAGGGCAGAATCAGGCCAGAACACCTCCAACAGTCTACCTGCTGGACTTGAGACTGTTCCTCTCCAAGCAAAGCCTAGGTGTCGTGGTACAGATGGAGTATGTCTTCATCCATGTGAGTTTTTCTATCTGTATATGTGTGTATATGTGTGTGTGTGTGTGTGTGTATATATATATATATATATATATGCTTTTTTTTTAACAGGTGGTAACAAACAGGGATACACAAGAAACTCTTCTCTGCATGGCCTGTGTATTTGAAGTTTCAAATAGTGAACATGGAGCACAACATCATATTTACAGGCTTGTAAAAGACTGAACATGGTTATTTATATATATAGACATCTGTATATACACACACGCACACACACACACACACACACACACATATGTGCGCACACACACTCTCTCTCCATTACTGAATGACTGACTGTAAACCTCACCACACAGGGGGGTGCCCTGGCCCCGAGGTCACCCTGACTTTTTCTAAATCCTGTTTGAGTGAAGTCATTTTTCATGTGTTCATACTATCATCGTAGCTGTGAAGTTCTGGTACAATTGTAAAAAGAGAAATCGAGTTGTTTCTATGTGTCCTTCAGATCCACAGCCCACAATTTTTTGGGAAGGATGAACCTTAAGAACCCGGGTCTCAGTCTGCAGAGACCTGTTTCTAATTGTGGTAGAAAAAATCTGAGACAGAGCATTTGCCATGGGACATTTACAGCCTTTATACAAATGTATTTAGTTCTTTTTTTTTTTCCAACATAAAATTCTTGTTTTAAGATACAAGTAAAATTAATCTTTAAATATAAATGTAAATTAGTACACAAAACTAAGAATCTTTAGACTTATCTTTGTAACTAATTAGGGTGGAAGTTATGAAAGAATGTAATTCACTAAATTATTTTTTAAATGAAACTTTTCTTTCTTTTTTGAAACCAAATGTTAAAATATAGCCTTAAATGCTTGGTAGAAATATTCTAATGAGACAAATTTGTACTTTTTTTTCCTCAAGGTTAAAACTAATCTCTTAATCCATTAAACTCTTGAACAGGTATTACAAAGGAAGAAAACTTCACCCCTTATCCTTAACATATATAGTATATTTAAGAAATATAAAATTGTATTGTACTAATGTGATGATTATTTAATGAAAAAGAAAAGATGGCTCTTTTTGCAATAAGTAGATAAATACTGAAAATCTAAACGTACAATGTTTATAGTCTTGTGTGTGCAGTTATATTTTATATGGACAACCAAATTTTTTATAAAGATGAGTAAATGTTTGAACCACTGAAATTTAATAACAAAAATTTAAAATTGGCACGAATACTGCACTGTGAGCTGCAAAAATCTAGAAAATCCTGTGGCTGGGAGAAATTTCATCAACCAAACAAGTAAAAGGCTCATCAGTTTTAGCATCTCTGCTCCCCAGAAAACTTGCACGCATCCTCACCAGCCTGTGGATAAATTATTTCTGGTGAACCAACATGCATATTAACCTGCTATAACTATATGTGTATGTGTGTGTTTGTGTATGCCTCTATACACATATACATGTGTAGTTATTCAACACATATTTATTGAACATTTAGTGTCACTCAATTTGCTAGGTGCTGATACGTATGTATATCTCAATCTGTGTCCATAGATCTAGCTATATTCTCACAGGACATCCGTTTTCTCAACATCTCTCAATAAGTCAGAGTACTTGTTTGAGGTCTGAGAGGCCCAGCGCCCTCTGACTTTTTCAAACAGACTCATTTGGGAGGTTCTCTTCCCAGGAGAAATTCGACTTTCCGACCCAAATATTCCAAAGCATTGCCCAGGCACAGCTGGTTTGAAGTGGCCAACATGTCTTGGGTTATTTTTCCATAAGTGCTTCATTGGGAAGGAGAGAGGGCATACTCCCCAACTTCCCAGAGGAAAGTGACGTTTTTATATTTGCCAGGCATATGTTAACATGGTGGAATAAGTTCTGTAAGTCACGAACCTTATTAAGACTTTTTCATTAAGCGGGAAAATGAACACCCTCTTCTTTCACCTCCAAGTAACTTCCCCTCTTCCCTGTCCCACCACCTGCCCTGCTTGTGTATTGATTAGTGCCTGGTGGCCATGATCATGAGGGTGTGGCTGGCTTGTGGCAGAGGGAAGGACACTGGACCAAGCCTGACCTGTTCCAAACTCCTATGCCACCGGTTCCTGGGAAGACCAGAGAAGAAAGTGCAGAATGTTTCCCATTTGGAACGCACATCCCTCATTCACACCAGCAGGATGAGATCTGTCTTCCCTCTGTAAAGAAACTAACATTTATTCTCTGATTCTAAGTGGGCCTTGGAAGGATTGGCCCCAGTTGTCCGTTCCATCTAGTCTCCAGCCTAAGCATTTAAGCTTCTTCCATGGTCATCGTACGTAAGGACTTCTCTTGGTCACCCCTCCCGGGGATGCTTTTTTTGCTCCTGTCTCCTGCATCTTTCCTCAAAGGAAACCCCGCTCACCCAGGACCAGGACCCTACGGAGGGGTGTAAATGACCCGCCATGGCCAGAACCATCCGAGAATTCAGGGAGAGGGGCATCCGATTCACATTCCCACCCAGGAATGGGGTCTTCTGTGCTGCCAGGAGGGCTCCTGAGGGTTTACTTTTCAAAGCACAAACAGACCCCAGAAGAGCAGCTAGAGGGTGGTTCTGTTGGCTGCAGAGAAGGGCAGACCCCGGTCTGCTGAACTCACAGAGACAGGCTGGGCCCTTTAATGCCACCCCGCCAAGTGCCCTCTTCCCCCCAATGCCTTCGTGGTTGAGTTTGGGGCATTTACACGAACATCCTTGAGGATTGCTTTTTGCTCTCAAGACATTTCTAAGATCTTTAACATTTTACTTCTTGTCTTGTTCTTCTAAAACTTTCTCCAGGGCAGATATTTTCCCTATCTTAACCACTGACCCAATCACCCAAACACTTGGCCCTCTCTCCATCTCTCTCAAATTAGGTGCTGGGGTGGGATTTGTGTAGTAACACCTAATCCAGATCTGTCTTTGGCCTTTCACCCTTAATAGCAGAGTCTTCACCCTTTATATGTAAAGCTTCCTAAACCATAAAGAAGCCTCTCCACACCTCTGTCTTTACAGCTTTCTTTTGGGTACCATCTATCCTGGTGACCCTCTGCTACCAGGATTGAGTCAGGGACATCATGTGCTTTTACTGGAGAATTTGGAGGCTGATTTACCACAGCTTAGACAGGGAGGCACTAAAGAACTGGACTCTGGTCTGTTGGCATTTGTTTCCATCTTAGCAAGAGACCTAAAATTACAATCAGGACTTTTTCAGAACAGGTAGAATCCCAGAAGGCCTACGCCATGCCAAGCCCGGGTTTCTAAACCTCGACACCGGACAGTTTGGAGCAGTTCCTTGTTGTGCGGGACTATCCTGTGCATTGTAGGAAGTTTAACAGTATCCCTGGCCTCTTGCCCACCCTGCCTCAGCTGCCACAATCCAGAATGTCTCCAGACATCGCCTGGTATCCCACGGAGCACAGCACTGCCCCCCGTTGAGAAGCATGGCCCTAGGTCTTACAGGTCACCAGTAGCATATTTGAGATTTTCTGGTTTCCTTCCATTTCACCCTTAGAAGTCTTGCTCTCCTGGGAGCCTTGTTTCAGGACATTAAGAGGCAGGTAGGAATATTAGTCAAATGACATCATGTCCAGGTCTCTTCCAGTTCAGAGCTTCTATTTCAGTGCAGAGTCTGTCTCGCTACAAAGTATCCCTTCCTTCATCCCTGGGGAAGTCGGGAGCAGCTGGTGGCCGTCGGGCGGATAATCCACTTGCACCTCTATGTTAGGTGCATTTGGAATTTGATCTTCATGTTTTCGTGTGCCAGCTTGAAAGGAAGTTCCGGCTATTTTCATGATTCCTCGGAAGCTTATGGGTCTCCTGATCGAAGCTGTCATCATTTCAGTGAACTTCCTCTGGTCTTCTACTTTCTGCCCTACCTTCAGTGCCATTGTTAGAATTTATGGAAGCCTTTGGAACACTTCTTTTCATCTTTAGGGATGTTGGAGAGAGGGACCAGTTCTGGAAGAGGGCTGATAGGTTTTTTGTTTTTGTTTTTGTTTTTTTAATTGAGCTCCAAGAGGGCACAATCTACCGTCTTTCATTTAGCCGATGAGAAAGTTGAGGCCCAGAGTGGAAGTGACCTGCTGAAAGTCACCCAGCTAGTTAATGACAGAATGAGGATGAGGAGGCTCTGGGACCTTGTCACTTAATCCTTGGCCTCTCCTGGTGGAGGTTGTTCCTCTCCGGTGCTCGAGGCTACCTGATCCCTACAAAGGTGTGCACAAGCTCAGGTCAGAAGAGAGGGGGAAGATTAAGAACCGTCCCCCTCAGCCAGAGTAATAGCATCCCTCCCCCCCCCCCCCCCCCCCCCCCCCCCGCCCGATGCTGACGTTACTTCTCACATGGAGCCTCTGGTCCGCTTGGAGCTACGCGAGACACGCACAAGCAGATATGAAAGCTGATGAGCCTTTTCGCTTACCCTGAGGACAATTCACCTGCCCCAGACTCTGAGTCCAATTTCTTTTTGCCAAACATCCCAGCAACAAAGTCCCACACTCAGACCAGCCAAAAAGCAGCCCCAGTTCCCGGCACTTGGTGTTACAGGTCCCCAGAGGACTTAAACCCAAGGCTTCTTTAGGTCTCGATACCGTAGCGGCTTTAGCAGTCTGTTTTTGTACAACCGTAAATTATTTGAATTGTATGAGATGACAGTCGATTTTACCAAACCAGGTACATACAATTTGTATAAGTTTGTATATGCTCTGTCTGGTACACCACACCTGTCCTAACGAAGGGTAGAACCAATTCTGTGCGTCGGTGTTCACACCTGTGACATTGAGAGGAAATGTCTGCATTGCTTCTTTCTTTCTGTTGCTGTTTCTGTGGCAAAGCCCTGCACATGTCATTTCTGAAAAGCCTTAAATCTTTGAGACGTTGCATGTAGGGTGCGCAGTGCAAAAGGCTGCCTCGGAACTGTGAGCCCTTTTGTAAGCTGGAAGCATTTCTCTTACTACTGTTATTACTTTTTTAGGGAGTTTTAAATTCAGAGCTGCCAAAGCGTTCCAGTAAGCAGTGCCTTAGTGATACCTAGTCATGCCGCCGGCCTTTTCTTACCCAACCCTCCACGCCCATTTACGAAATTGGCCCAGTATTTGAAACCACGCAGGCAAAAACCGTTCTCGTTTCTCTTGCGTAAGCCCATTTTTCTCCGGTTCTATAAGAAACTGGCCACACTTGGTCTAAAATCGGAAGCCGAACATGAGTGGGTTCTTTGACCGCACTCTCCAATGTATATACCAAAATGGAAAGTTTTCCAACTTCGTAGTTTACCATGAAAAGCAAATTGTACTTTTAACGCTGCCTTTTAAATTCACGACCAAATACTTAGCTATTTATGAACCTTCTGCGCTCTAGCATGGAAGTGCCTTTGGTTTGAGATTCCAGCTTAGAAAAGTGCTGCCGTGGTAAATTTGTAGAGAGACCAAAAATATTCTGAGATCACCGTAATGCCTTTGGTTTACCAGGATGAGTAACCAACCACAGGCCTCTGTCCACAAGGGTGCGACGCGGACCCTGCCTGTGGCCGCCACCAGTCACCAGTGGCACGCCGCGGGAGGAGGGCCCCCGGGAACTGTCGTTGTCCTGTCTGTGTGTGCCAGCGACCCAGGTGTCCCCTCCGCTCACCACCCAGCCCCGCGTCCACGTGAGGGGACTTGCACACAAACGGCAGACTTCCGGCCGGTGGACAGATCCGTCCTTCCCCTTCTGTTCGTGTCCAGTCTCTGGAGGCTCACTTTTCCATCCGGACGACCGCGCGCACTTACCTGGTTTACACAGTGATACCATGCCGAGAGCTAGAAGCCTCAAACTGAGATGACCGTGCAGAACAAAAAGCGAGTTAGGGTCATGACAATTGAAGTGTTCTTCTTACGGCGCAGATGTTGACTCTGAGTGTTGTGTATGAATGTGCTATGAGAAACTTCCAAAGAGCACCATTCACAATTCGGCATTTTCAAAGAATGTTCCAGCCCTCAAAAGGGCAACTCTCTAGAGTCCGTGTTGGCTTTTATCCAAACCTTGTGTAGCTTGGGAAAACTGTTAGAGGTAAGGAAGAGGAGTGGAAAGGACCAGAAGGCAAAAACACCAGCCAAACAAAAGCCAGGAGAAAAAAAAAAAAAAAAAAAATGTCCTTTACCAATATAGACTTCAAAATGACATCAGACATCTTTGAAAGTTAGCCTCTGAACTCTTAATGCGTATGTTCTTTCGTCTCCGCCTGGTGTCTTTAAGAATACCCTGTCTGGGCTCTGAAATTTCAGGAGTGATTCCTACCCACACCAAGTTGTGAGTATAGAGATTTCTACAAGAAAAAAAAAAAAAATCCAGTGATGAAAAGGAAACTGACCTAACACAAGCGCTAGTCGGCTGCTTGTATCCAACCCCTCCCTGCTAGTTTACTCCTCCACAACTTGAAAGAAATTAATCAATTACCTGTTTTCCCTGCTTCTCTTCTCAACTGTTACTGTGCTTTGTTTGGCAATAGATTTCTCCCCATAAACTCATCATCGCTCCTTATCGTTAAGAATGAAGGTTTTGTGTTTAAAATGTATTGCGTTGCAAGGATGGTTTCACTGAGGTCACGCACCATTAACTGAGATGAAATATTTGTATTTATTGTCATACTTCCTAAGCTATCGCTTGTTTTATTCTTCGTGAATTTGCGTTGAGTCAGCCATATGCCACGCCCCATCACTTTAGTTCATTTGAAATGGCATTTATGTTCCCTCTTGCTCCTCATTAAATGGGGTCAGATTCCAGTAGATTCCGCCTCTCTCAGGTAGACTCTTTTGTCTGCTTTCCATTATGGTTTGCCCTTCCCTGGTCTCTGAGAGAGGCCAACAGAATCTAGGCGTAAATCAGTTGGAAACCAGTCTCGTATTTCTTGATTTTCATTGTTATTTTTTTGGATCATTTTCTGTGACTAGTTTGACTGTGTAAATTAGATATTAACTGCACTTCTTAAAAAGGAAAAATACATCTCCCTGTTACCTCCTGGAAAGATTCACTTCTGTAGGCCTTTGTCAATAGGCTCACGCCTGCAGAGAAGGGGGGAAAGAAAAAAAGAAAGAAAGAAAACACAAAAACAGTACGTGCCTGAAAAACAACAGAACAATTTTGTAACATTTAAAAAAGAAACCCGAATAGCCTTTAATTCTTTAATATGCTTCGATTTTATGTAAATTGGTTTTGCCACATGTGTTTGTTCACATTCTAAATGACTTAATGGGATTCTCACAGTCTGTGTCTTTGTGTCCCGTGTATACTATGGGCTTGTGACGGAAATGCTTCATCTGTTCAGTGGTTGCTTTGATATTGTACTGCGGCTGGGAGGGGGCTATGGAACCTGCCTGTGGGTAATAAGGTTCCCCTTGGTAGATTGGAGATCTGGGGGTGGGGGGGGGGCAAATTCTCACACACGTTTTCTTAAACTGTTTGCAGAAACTTTCAAAAGGCATTCGGTTAAACCTCTCGGCAGTACAGTATTCCTGTATTTGTTAACGTCTGTGTTTAGGTACTGGTACCTTTTTGTTTAAAAATGTTCTAAGTGTTGGCTTTAAAGTGAATTTATCTTTAGTATGATAGTTATATGAAAATTATAGGGTTTGTGTGCAGAGAATTTTTTTATAAAGTGCTTTGTAAAAAAAAAAAAATGTATTCTAGCTTTCGCGGTACATATGTGTGATAACTTTAATATCCATGACAGTTAAGTGCAATTATTTCATCACTCTAAAAATGCTATTTTTGTGTCAGTTCCTGCAGGTGTTTTCATGTCTTTGCAAAGTGACACATTTTGATGCCTTCTTGATAAAGTGGTAGACATTTTGTAGCTTTCTAGAAACTTTGTATTCATACGGTATCAATGAAAAATAAAGACAATGAAAGTGTGGGTTACCTTTTTTATCTGCAAAAGTGTATGCTGTTGAAAATGACATGTGATTATGTGTTGTGGGTGAGCTGTGGGCTCCATGATTCGGGTGTATGAGGCACACCCGTGCCTAAGAAAGCCTTTGATTCACTGAGTTAAGTTTACTGTGTGCTTGGCACTGGCCAAGCGTTTGTGATACAATGTGGATACATTGTTTCCTTTCATTCTTACAATAGTTCCAATGACAGTGACATTATTACCCCCAATGGAGGCTCAGAAGAGATGGGTCATCCGGAACCCTAACCGGTGAGTGGTGGAGCCTTAAATAGTTCACCTTCTAAGGCTGGGACTCCTGCCTCGTCCTTCCTCCCCTCTGACCCCCACATTACGACTCACTGAGAATCCGTGGACGTAAGTAGCTCAAGGCTAGACGAGAAATTTTTCAAACAGTGATGACCTTAGGCTTCTGACACAAAGACCGAGTGTACCCTGGGATCCTCCAGTCTGTGAACTAGACCTCAGAGGGTCTTGTTTCTGCCGTTTCTTTGAAATCTGAGGTCGACTGTGCCTCAAACCCCACAAGTCACTGGTGGGAGTGGGAACAGAGAAGAAATAACATCTCCTCTCCTTTGAAAAGAGACCTCTTCGGCAAGCCACAATTCAGGAGGAATGCCGTTGTCCACTGAGCTGCTCAGGGCAGAGAGAGAGGAACTGTGGAACACCTCGTGGAGGCCCTAATGTATGCCAGGCACTGTTACAGTCACTGTTTTCTCTAAACCACACACTCAAATAAAGGAGTCCTTTCCTGTTTTCCAATAAAGAAATCGTGGCCCAGAGAAAGTAAGCCCTCGTTAAGGTCACGAACTGAGAGGTGGAAACGCCTCCCCCCTTGCCATTCTGACTCCACCACTGACCGTGTGGCACCCTTTGCCCTACAACTCCTCTAAAACCAGGTGCTTTAATACATTAAAAACCTCTTTCGTTAGTGCCTGTGGTTCCAGTCAACTGAAGTCCAGCAAAGATAGAGACACACGAGGTGACCATCACTGAGTAAAGGGGATTTTAAGAGTAAAGGGGAGGACAAATAAAGGCTTCTGTAAGATGAGGGAACGAGCAACTTTGCTGTGAACCCGGATCGTTTCTGACTTACTGTTGCAGTAGACTAACAAACATAGCTATACTTACAGAAAGCCAAATTAGCGGCTGCCGTTAAGTCATCAGTGAACAACTGATAGAGTTCCAATTAAAACAAAATAAAACAATGTTGTGTAAGCCTGTGAAGCCTTAGGGTTTTTTAAACTGCTTTTAAAGACACCTTTGTTCTGTTTAACATCCCATATGTCAGATATATCTAGGTTGTTTTAACTATAGCAAATAGTCTGCCAACCACCTGACTGCATTTGTTTTTGGTTTTTCCCCAGTAAACGTTCTCCTATTTGCTTTGGCTCCCAAGACGTTCAGACTTAAACGTTGTGTTCTGTGCTGATAAGAAACCAACTCAAATGTAAAGGCATAGAAAGGTTGAAAACAAAGGCTGAAAAATATACCAATAAAACACCAAAGGAAAGCTGATAGATTATTTTCACGCTAGGATAGCTCAAGGGAAAAAATTACTACTAGAGTTCATGGGGATTATTTCAAATGATACAAGTTTTAATTACCCAGAAAAAAATAGAGACTCTTAACTTGTATGTACTTAATAACATAGGTTCAAATTTATAAAGCAAAATTGGGCATTCCGTAGTGGGAAGTTTTTAAACAACTAAACTCATTGGGTTATTTACAGGCAAAGCAGACCAAAAAAAAAAAAAAGAAAAGTCAGATATAGGGGATTTGAACAGCATATTTATTTTATTTTTTTTAACTTTTTTTTTAACGTTTATTTTTGAGACAGAGAGAGACAGAGCATGAACAGGGGAGGGTCAGAGAGAGGGAGACACAGAATCTGAAACAGGCTCCAGGCTCTGAGCTGTCAGCCCAGAGCCCGACGCGGGGCTTGAACTCACGCACCGCGAGATCATGACCTGAGCCAAAGTTGGCCGCTTAACCGACCGAGCCACCCAGGCGCCCCAACATATTTATTTTAATGTGCTGTTCTGGTTTACAAAATACAAAGTGATGAACCCAACAATTGGGAGACGACACATGGTTTCCAAGCACGTACTGAGTTTTTATGAAAATTGACTGCATTCAAGGCCAGGGGTTTTGAAATTATAGTCTGTGAGCCAGATCTGGCCTGCTCTTTGTTTTTGCAAATAAAGTTTTATTAAAACACACTACTAGCTCCTATTTTATTTACTTGCTGTCATGGCTGCTTTCGCGCTGCAAAGGCATAGTTGATTAATTGTAAAAGACCTATAGCCTAAAATAATTGCTACCTGGCTCCTTACAGGAAGAAAAAAAAAAATGTTTTAGGGCACCTGGGTGGCTCATTTGGTTAAGCATCGGACTCTTGACTGGCTCAGGTCGTGATCTCATGGTCCATGAGATCGAGCCCCGCATCAGGCTCTGCACTGACAGTGTGAAGCCTGCGTAGGATTCTCTCTCTCTCTTTTTCTGCCCCTCCCCAACTCTCCCTCAAAATAAATGAATAAGCTTTAAAAAATCATTAAAGTATTTTGCCAACTCCCATCCTAAGCCAAAAAAGCAAGGTCCTGAAAAGATGTCTGTGTTTCCTGTTGCCGAGTGTATAGGTATTCTGGCAAATGGCTATCAGTTCCTTTGATGCCCTTGATGTGGCATCATAGCATTCTTCCTCAAGTATCCAAGCCTTCCCTTTGATCAGTGAGTTATGGGTCTAAGAACAGGCTTAGATCTGGAAAGGGTGAGGGACAGATAGTGATCTTTCACTGGAGCAGCTGACATCTGTTCATCTAATCTTGGATATTTTATGATTAATACAATCCACACCTTCGATGGTTGCCCATCTATCTTGTCCCTATCTTACCATGGTCCCCTAGCCATCTTCACAGATCCCTGAGTGGCTAGACTCCTTGGTTTCCATCCTTGGCTGCCTGTTATGGTAGTTACTACCTTGCCTCTGACAGTCAATTGCTGCTACCTGGTCTCTGCTGTTCCAGAACCTTCTCTTCGCTCACATAGGGGAACCCAAATCCATTTCAGTATCTCCTGCCATCAGCCTTGGCCTGCAGGCCACCACTGCGTTTCTCAGCAACGCTTGTGCCCCATTCACTGGTGCATTTGCTACTTTCGTGAAGGGACTCTTTTCTTGGGCTTCTGGAGCACATAGTTTTATGGTAGGTGTTCTGGTCTTAAATTATACCCCCACCTCCAGAAGTGTTGACTCTTTGAACTTTCTGAGCTCTGCCTCGGTACCAAGTACCAAGGCAGCTCCAACACCTCTACTCCATTTCCTCTACGCCATCATTTCCTCCAGATTTCAAGAGGCCACCCAGGAGCACGCTGTCCAGCTGACCCAGGATCATCTCCAGATACCCTTACCAGGATATTAAATACTAATTTTAGAAGAGTGTGACCTATACCAAGAAACTCTCCCTAAGCTAGCCCAGTCGCAGGTTCTCAAGATTAATTCCCAGCCTCGTTCTTCTTTTTTTTTTTTTTAATGTTAGAGAGCATGAGTGGGGGAGGGGCAGAGAGGGAGAGAGAGAATCTCAAGCAGGCTCCATGTTCAGCGTGGAGTCCAGCTTGGGGCTTGATTCTACGACCGTGAGATCATGACCTGAACCGTTACCAAGAGTTGGACGCTTAGCCTCCTGAGCCACTGAGGCGCCCCCATTTCCAGGCATGGTCTGCCAGTTCCTGCAGGACTGAAGAGTACAGACTAGCCAAATGCTGCACTCTTGGTGATGAGCCCTTTCCTCCTGAATTAAGAACCAGATCTCCTCCACCAGACGTGCTGAGGCTCCACCCTAGTAATTGAGGAGGTGGGGCAGATCCCGGGGATGCAAGTACTTCATCTTGTGAGGCATCCAGTTCAGTTGAGGTCTTAACGTGGTCTCCACGCAGGGGAGGCTGCTATCCCAGCAAGAGCAGGTGTACTACTCGCCCAGAGCGTTCGAAGTCTCGGCGTTTCCACCCAGATGTCCCCACCCCACGTTTCAGGGTGCTACTACTTACTTTTAAGGCTTGACGGTAACAGAGACTTGTGAAGGCTGTGAATTCAGCTCTCTTTGTAATTTCTGGCTTCGTTCTCAGCAAAGTCTGCCGTCAGCTGCATGAGCTAAGGATTTTTTCAAATGCTGCCAGGGAGACCTTTAAACCAGGCCCTGAGTTGAGCGTGACATTTTCTTCTTTCTGTGCACTGATTGCGCTTAGCAATAACCAGCCTGTTCCACAACCGTGAATTAATACCACCCTCACATGCTAGAGTTTGTGTAATTTAGTGCGTCCGCTTCCTTGTAGACCCAGTGCCAATTTATCACAGGTGTCCGTCCTAGTGTGGTGCTACAACATTCCAAGGGACCAACTGTCCTAATTTAGATTGTCCCAGTAGACTCTTTTGAAAAAAAGACTCAAGTGCAAACATTATTTGTGAGCCCTAATAGACATTAAGATTAAATCTTAAAGATGTCACTTCAGATGATATAAGGTTAAATCACTACGAAGGTGAAATACTGTCCATCCCGTCTTAAAGAATATGAAACAAAAACAAGAGAACGACAAAGAAAAAAAAAAAAAATCCAGCCATCTTTCAGTAATTGATGGGAGAAGCAGACAAAGACCAGGAAATGTGCATAAAAATTGAAATTTTGATTATATGTATGTGCTCGTTCACAGTCTATATCACGACATTATCATTCATAATTTTCAATCACATAGGGAACAATATGAAAACCATGTACTTGGCAGGGGCACCTGGGTGGTTCAGTTGGTTCAGTGGCCAACTTCAGCTCAGGTCATGATCTCGTGGTTTGTGAGTTTGAGCCCCACATCAGGCTCTGTGCTGACAGCTCAGAGCCTGGAGCCTGCTTCAGATTCTGTGTCTCCCTCTATCTCTGCCCCTCCCCCACTCATGCTCTGTGTCTCTGTCTCTCTCAAAAATAAAAAATAAAAACATTTTAAAAATTAAAAAAAAAACACCAACATGTACGTGGCAAATTAAGCAAGTGTCCATTTGTTTCAAAGGATTGCTACAATACACAATATTCTCTGACCATGTGCAATTAAGGTAGAAATCGGTGTAAAAAAAAAAAGATCTTTAGAAAAGCCCCATATATTTGCATTTCTAATTAGCATTTCTAATTAACACATGAAAATAAATCATGGAAATTAAGAAATAATTGAAACTATGTTAAAGCAATACCACCTATTAAAATATGTAGAATGGAGTTAAAGAAGCATTTAGAGAGCACTAGACTAACATGCTTAGAAACATGCATTTTAGAAAAGAAGACTAAAAACTAATGAGCTACGCATTTAATTCATGAAGTTAAAAGAACAAAAAAAGTGGAAGGAAGGAACTAATAAATATAAGAGTAATGAAATAGAAAACAAACATGTTAGAGATCAACAAAGTCAAAAGGTGGTTATTCAAAAACACTAATAAAATATACAAGCCCTTAGCAAGATTGATAAGGAAAAGAGAGAGAGAGAACCAACCGAACAGTAATAGCAATGAAAACAGGAACATCACTATAGATCTTACAGATATTAATAAAAGTGCAATGAAATAAAGATATAAACTTTATGTCAATAAATGTGTAACGATAGATAAAAGTGATGAGTTCTTAGAAAACTATAACTTTGGAAAAAATGAAACACTAGTTCCCCAACAGAAAAACCCAGGCCTAGATAGTTTACTAGGGAGCATTATCAAACTTCAAAGGAACAAAATCCTGCAATCTTACACAAAATATTTCAGTGCATAGAACTATCTAAGCTTAGGTCTTCTAGGAAGCAGAGCCTGAGACAAGGATTAAGATACTAAAACTATTTGGGAAATGCAAACTCCGACAGAGTAGATGAGAAGAAAATGGAAGTAAAACAAGGGAAGTGCAGTGTGCTACATTTATGTATTGAATAGAATATTAGGTCATTCAGCATGTGAGACTATGGGCTATTGGCATGTGGACCCTTCTGGAAAGGATTCCAGGAAGAACCATATCTTGAAGTAGTCAATGGGAGAGTAATTTGGCTGTCAGGTAACTTCCCATCTTCTAGTTCTCACGGGTCATCACCCCATAGAGATACAATTGCCTGTCCCTCTGGGTGGCATCATCCACCTATTAGCAGCTGTTCAGGAATTCAGATCCCATATCTTGTAATGTGGTGGTGTTTCATTAAAGTCCAAAAGTGGAGGGAAAACGTGGCATGTGTGGGATGTCAGTCAAGGCAGAGAAAGGAGGCAGTCAGAGGTATCTGAGAAGACACATAAGGTTGTTTTTTTTTTAATGTTTATTTTGAGAGTGCAAGTAGGGGAGGGGGAGAAAGAGAGGGAGAGAGAGAATCCCAAGCAGGCTCCACACTGTCACCACGGAGCCTGACACGGGGCTCGAGCTGATGAACCGTGAGAGCATGACCTGAGCCGAAATCAAGAGTCGGATGCTTAACCAACTGAGCCACCCAAGCACCCCTAAAATTTGATTCCAAATATACTCCCCAACTTATTTTATAAGGCTAGAATACCAACAAGGACAATATGAGAAAAGGAAAAGGTTAATCTCTCTCATACGCATAAAATTGACAAACTATTACCAATTTGAGTATAACAATATGTATAAAGCATAATGCATGATAACAAAACGGGGTTCATTCCAGGAAAGCAAGGTTGGTTTACAGTAGGAAATCAACCCATGTGATACACATCAACACATGAAGGAAGAAAAATCACAGATCATCTCCATAGAAGAAGATAGATGTACCTGATAGAGTTCAATGTCCACTCATAATTTTTTTGAAAACTTCTTGGCCAATTAGGACTAGAAGAAACCTTTTTTATTTTTTTATTTTTTTAACGTTTATTTATTTTTGAGACAGAGAGAGAGACAGACAGAGAGTATGAACAGGGGAGGGTCAGAGAGATAGGGAGACACAGAATCTGAAACAGGCTCCAGGCTCCGAGCTGTCAGCACAGAGCCCGACACGGGGCTCGAACTCACTGGCCTCGAGATCATGATCTGAGCCGAAGTCGGATGCTCAACCAACTGAGCCACTCAGGCGCCCCTGGAAGAAACCTTTTTGAACTGATGGAAGGTATATACAAAATAATGAGCTGACAGCCGTAGCATTTCTTTCAATGTTGGGAATGAGGTCAAGATGTCTGTATCTACCACTTTTGCTCAACATACTGAGGCTCTAGACAGCAAGGCAAGAATAAGAAAATACATAACGGGAATCTGATCTGTCATTATTCTTAGAAGATAAACTCGTACATGTAGAAAATCAAAAAGAATATATGGATACGTTACTAGAATTTGGAAGTAAGTTTAACATGTTGCTGCATACAAAACAATGTACCAACAATAAATTGCATTTTTGCATAATATTAAGATATAGAAAATTTCCTTAAAACATATAAAGTACTAAAGTACAAACCTAACAGAGGTCATAAGAGATCTTTGTGGAGAAAATGATATAAGTGCTATTGTAAAGGCTTTAAAATTTTTTTTTCAACGTTTATTTATTTTTGGGACAGAGAGAGACAGAGCATGAATGGGGGAGGGGCAGAGAGAGAGGGAGACACAGAATAGGAAACAGGCTCCAGGCTCCGAGCCATCAGTCCAGAGCCTGACGTGGGGCTCGAACTCACGGACCGCGAGATCGTGACCTGGCTGAAGTCCGACGCTTAACCGACTGCGCCACCCAGGCGCCCCATGGCTTTAAAGAAGACCTACGTAAATGAAGAGATCCAAATGTTCATGAACGGGAAGAATCAATTGCATAAAGTTGTCAGTTCCACCAACTAAATCTATAGATTAAGTGAAATCCAAGTAAAAATTCCATTCTCTCCACTCCCTCACTTACGTGCATGGCAGTGCGAGGGACCAAAATTAGTTAAGAAACTTTTGAAGGTAAGAACAAGCTAGAAGATTGTGCCAGTCATCAATTAATTTTCTCTTACCTCCAAATCCGCCTTCTCGGCCCTCTTCGGGAGACTGGAGCTGGATACTAAAGACTTCTTCCTTGCCGGTTGGCAAAATGTTTTGCTTTGCCAATAGAGGGCACTGGAGTTATACTGCACGACAGCACCGACAGGAAGGCATTGGGCTCAGTCCTCCATTACCGTTATTTAACGCAGTAGCCCAGCGCCCTGGTGAGGCAGCTCCAGCTGTGCCCACAGGTCACCCCTCCCCGCACGGTGGGTGCTTCTATGGGGCTCCATGAGGCCACTTCTACTGTGGCTCTGACTATGCCCTCAGGCAAGTGTCTCTGCCAAGGAGGCAGTTTCCACAGACTAGCTCCATACCCCATGGCAACAGTGGACCATTCTACATACCAGCTCGGGCCCATACGCCCTGTCAGGTTTCTTTGCATCGAGCAGGCTGCATATACCTCGGCCTTCGGTTGGGAAGGCATGTGGTTCTCCAAAGGTTCTAGTTCCTTCTTTGTCCCCACTTCTTCAGCTTGGAGGTAGGAGCTGCCTGCTATATCTGGACTCCTTGAGTCTTCCTTTACCCCTTTCAGTAGTTAAGCCCTTTCTACTAGTTAACAATTCTTTATATTACATTTTCCCTGTTACAGTAACTGGTGTGATTTCTGTGTCCTGATTCTGTGACTGACATAGGAGAATAACCCTACCAAGACATTGGTACTTATTGTAAAGCCCTACTAAATAAAACTGTGTGCTGATAATGCAGGATGAGACAAATTAACAAACAGAATAGAATAGGGAGATCAGAAAAACATCCAAGCATATATAAAACCTCGATACATGACAGAAATGGCACTACAGATCAGTGGTGTAAGAATAGACTATTCAGTAAATGCTGGGGGAGACATTTCTTAACCACCAGGAAGAACGAAAATGTATCTTGACTTTACAACATGCCCTGAAATCAATTAAAGATAAGTTAAAGATAGACATAAGAAAGGCAGAACTATAAAGTATCTAAAAGTAAACATAGAATATTTTCAAAACTTTTGATTAGGCAAGGAGTTCTTAAAAGAGATAAAAGGAAGACCCAATAAGGAAAATTTGATAAATTTAATTACAATTCATAAATTCCATTAATTATAACGATTAATTATAACGATAACTGCCCCAAACTAAAAGATATCTGTAATATGTATAACGAGGGAAAATAACAATATACAAAAGACATCATGAATCAATATGTAAAAATAACTCAGTCAAAAATAGAGAAAGACTTAAACAGTCATTTCCCCCCAAAAGAATCTGCATGGCCAATAAACCTATGGAAAGATAACTCCATTCGTAATAAGAGAAATACAAATTAACATAAGGTTTTCCCAGCAGATTTAAAATGTTTTAAATTGGGCAAAAATATGGAGCAATGGAGCTTTCATACATGCGGGGAGAAGTACAAATTGGGGGCGCCTGGGTGGCTCAGTCTGTTGAGCATCGACTTTGGCTCAGGTCATGATCTCACAGTTCATGGGTTTGAGCCTTGCATTAGGCTCCATGTTGACAGGGCAGAGCCTGCTTGGGATTCTCTCTCTCTCCTTCTCTTTCTGCCCCTCCCTATTCATGCTTTCTCTCTTTCTCAAAATAAATGAACTTTTAAAAAAAAGAAAGAAAAAGTATAAATTGGTACAACCACTTTAGAAAACAACCCAGCATTACTTAAGAAATGTTAGCATATTTATCATCTACAACCCACCAACAATATCTGGCTTTATAACAAATACTTTCAAAAGTGTTCCAGTGTACAAGAATGTTATAGCCCCTTGGATCCAATCAGCAAAAAAGAAAAAAAAAAAAGAGAGGAAGAGCAGAAGGAGGAGAAGGAGAAAATACTGCAAATATCCAGCAACAGAATACATGTGGTGTATCTGCAATGGGGCAGAACTTCCCTTTTATCAAACCCGAAATGGGCAATCAATCATTTGAGTTAATACCGTCGAGGGAGCATTTTGTCCAGGGCCTGCTTGGATCTAATCCTTACCTAGAATGGCAGGGGAACTGAACCCCGGTTGGTTCTCTC
Organism: Felis catus; assembly: GCF_018350175.1. Classification (NCBI taxonomy): domain Eukaryota; kingdom Metazoa; phylum Chordata; class Mammalia; order Carnivora; family Felidae; genus Felis; species Felis catus. Next base: position 69,324,249 of record NC_058377.1, read on the forward strand.
TCTCCAGCAACTTTGTCAGGTGCCTCTCGGCACCTGGCCCATGGAAGGTTCTAGAAGGAGAGGAAGAAGGGAGAAGCCAGGCCATTGTTTCCCCTCTTTCATTCCAGGAAGAGCAACGGCTGTGTTTCCTCCAGGGCTCCAGCTCCTGTCTGAGGGACCCACAGGGTTCCAGCTTCTGCCAGTGGTCTGACGCCTCCCCCCCACCACAGCTGGGGGCAGCTTATCCATTCACTCCTCGTCCTGAAAGTGGGAGTGACGTCCTCTTCCTGCCCATCTTGTGCTTTAACCTCTCAGCACCTCCACCACCTGTGAAACCAATTCCCTGCGTCAAATTCCCTTTGTTGTAAATACTCTTAAGTGGTTTCTCTTTTCCTAGTTAGTCCCTCACTAATGCAGGGGAAACTCTCTCCACTGCTCTGGTTTCCATAGCGAGGGATTTTTTTCTCTAATTACTCTTGGCGTCTTGCTCTATTCCTTACTTGTGCCCACGGAGGTCCAGTGAATTCCCCGGTCAGTGGGTGACAGCCGTTGCTGCACATTCTCATCCAGGTGGGGCTCTCCTGGCGGAATTTGAGGGTGAACTTGAGCATGCACTTGAGTCACAGGGAGGGCTCTGTCCTCCAGCGTAGACTGTTTGCAATAATGTGGATACCTGAATCCCCATCTGTCCGGTTTCTGAGTCTGAATCGGTTCCCAAGGCCAGGACAAGGCGTGCTGTTTCTCCCTGGCTTCCTCACACTCCGGCAGCACGCAAGGGAGAGATCAGACATGCGATTCTGCTGTGTTAGAGCCAGGAGAAAGTCGCCCCCTTCCCCGGGTCTGGCTTGTGACAGGAGGAGGGGGGAGGAATGGGGACACCCTTTCCCCACCTCTTCTCCCCAGACACGCTCTACTACATTTCCGTTCGTCAGGGAGCTATTGAGACTATACCATAGACCCAGAAGGTCAATGCCAGGAGGAGGTAAGAACCAGGGAAAGCCAGCTTCACGGGCGTGGAACACGCGCAGCCGCAAAGGGCACCACCCTCAAATGTGCTCGTCCTTCTGTTGTGGCTGTCTTGAAATTCTTAAGACGCTTTCCCACAAGGTGCCCTGCATTTTTCACCGGACCCCTCAGATTGTGTGCTTCCCTTGTCGTGCGGTGCACCTCTCAGAAGGATCGGGCAAGTGCTGCGTGCCAAGCTCCTTGGGATTTTAAGGCCGGCCAAGCTGCCGAAAGCATCTAGAGAATTTTCCCGGCGGACAGCAGAGGGCAGTAAACTGCCGCTTAAGGCCTTCTCGCCCTGGAGGACTAGGTTTGAAGTAAACTTTTCGGAAGTTCACGGGGGGGGGCGGGGAGAGCAGGCGACAGGAGTGGGGAGTGCTGTTGGCTGGTTGTCTGTTTGCGTTCACTGTGAAACTCTACACTCCTGAGCCCCAACTGCGGCCAGGTAGTGTGTGGCCCGTGCTATTCCAGTGAAGCCTGTCCTTCAGCACGGAATCAGACCCCTGTGGGAGGGTCAGGCGGGAGCCCTTCCACCGGTTGCCTCTAATCCTTAGAGCACGCCAGCAAGGGCTGTGTTTTCATCTGCATGTTCCTGCTGAAAAACCGGATTCAACAAATGTTAGCTTGATCCAGCTATGAAGTTGAGAAAATGGGGATTTGAACCCTGGTCTACCTTGTTTCAAAAAGGCACACTCTTCACAAGTTCGGTCTGCAAAGAGAAGAGGAAAAAAAAAAAAAAAAAAAAAAGGAAAAGACCTTTCTTTTCAGCCTTGGCTTTGTCAGGTGGAAAGTTCCCCAGGGCTGCGTCCGGGAGCTGGCGCTGGCTCTCCCAGGGGCAGGGAGGGCAGCAAACAGGAAAACTCCCATCCGCCCGAGGGCTGTGACCTGGGCCGCGTCTCTCACCAAGCAAAGAAAGGACTTTTGAAACCTCGTTTCCCACCCCCCCCCCCCATCTCCTTTTTTTACAATAATCCAACAGCTCTCTCTCCTGTCTTGGGAGCCCTGTTGTCCTGAGGAGCTCAGCATCGATTCCGGCCTAATGAAAAGCGTCTTCGGTGAGCGCTCGTCCACATTCCTGATGGGCTTCTAGCGCTTCTGTAGACGGGGTTGCCTTGAGAAGCTCCCCGGAGGACTTTGCAGCCTCCTACAGGCAGGTCCCAAAGCACACAGGTGTCAAGATGAGAGAGCTGAAGTGTTTCACAGTTGATGGAACCACGATTCGATTCGGGGCTTGCGAGCCCAAATGCACACCAGGAGAAAGCAATGCACACCAGGAAAGCGGCCCCTATGAGGCAGCGCCGGCCTCCCCGTTGACGGGCGTTCACAATTAAAGCAAAACCACCCCAGAAAACCCACCTGTGCACCTGAGGGCTGAGATTCATTAGCCTGCGTCTAATTTAGCTTTGCCTCAGTGGCCAGGGAGTGCAGGGATGAATGATTGAGGGGGGTAACAGTATAGGAGAGGCATTCTACGCAGTGGCTGGGCTGAGGGATCTGACTCCCCCAGTCTGGACTCCGACCCTGATTTTAGCACTGAATAGCGGCGGGTCTTTGGGCAGTTTCTTGCATTTCTCTGAACCTCAATGTCTTTGTCCGATAGTGGTGAGGACATCTCCCATTAGAGCGCTGTAAAAAGCCATGAGGATAATGGAGGCCCAGTGTTGCCTGGACCCCCAAATGGAAGCTTGTATGTTTTCTTTCCACTGCTCCATGCCCATTCATTATAGCCTTTGAAAGCAAATATTCTGCTCGGGCCGAGGAGACCACTCCGTACGATGTTTACACGCGTTCTCCTGCGTCATGTTTTCTGTGAGACCTCTCAGATGTTTCCAGAAGAAAGGTATACGTTTTCAATTCATAAACAACAACAACGTAAGAAAACCATTTCTTTCTGTGCCCATTGCCCTCCCTTTGGCCCTTCGAGTAAGGAGAGAACAGATCTGGCCCTGAGTCGTTGGTACAGGGACATTCTTGAGTTTCACAGAGGCAACACCAGAGAAGCCAGACCTGTGTGAACGTGGGAAGGGGAGCCTGCAAGATTCCCACAGCGGGAGGGCCCCCAAAGGTGGGACCCCACACATCAAGCCCTCCACGGACAAAGCTGGACCCTCCCCCTGTTGAGCTGGGCTGTGGCCAAGAGGCCTTTTAGCAAAGGACTGTGGGTCCCGCAGGGATTGATCGACTCCCTGCAAGTGTGGCTGGAGACAGGTCCGAGCTGGCAAGATATGAGGAAAATCCCAGGACCTTCGGTGCCCCCCTCCCCAGCCCATCTTGAACAAAACACCTCTCTCCAGCACAACCCTGGCACTTCTTTTCTCCTCTTCATTTAGCAAAGGAAAGAAAATCGAGGAGGTCACGTTTCTAGACATCTCAAGCTCCAGATCCAAACTCCCGCCCAAGGAACCGCGCACTTTTGGGAGAGCCCAGGGTGTCTCAGACAGCTCTGACATGTAGCTGGCCCGGATGCCCAGGACTGCCTGAGGCTTCTTGGGATGGTAAGTAAATGCACATATTTTAAAACTTGGAGCCAGATTTCAAAGGGGCTTTGTATGTGTTTTTACAATTAAACCAAGAAAAAAAAAATCCTCTCTATTTTGCGATGCAGGTATAGCTCTTTTGAAGCCGGGTGGAAAGCCAGCCAGATTTATGAAAGTAGTTACCACACTGAAACTTTAGAAGCTGCCTCCGGTCCTTCTCAGGATGACGCCCGCTATGAAAATCAACAGGCAAATACAAATGTAATTAAAATATTATCACAAAAATGTAGATCAGCGTCAACGGGATCCAAGACAAGAACTTTGACAGGGGATTTAGGCAGAGAAAGCCGGGCATTGGTTTCTAGATTTGGAGGTAAGATATGTAAAGTACTGGGTTGGGTCTTGAATACATTCGCTCTCGAGCTATAATCTGTGAGTCTCTGTCGGTGGGTGGCCTGGGCAGGCTGGAGGGTGGGGGTGCTGATGGGGTCAAATCTGTGATGGGACATTGAGGGGGACTGAATTTCCCCTGAGGAGAGCCTCCTATTCTCACCGGTAGAAAAGGAGAATTTGAGAACCTGACCCTTGACTCCTCTTCCTGAGGTTTCTCTTAGGCTTCTTTCCCCTCCCCCACCCCTGCCCTGCAACCCTCTTTGAAGCACCAAAGGGATTCGAGGGGCATTCCGTGCACCTGCACCGGCTGCCTCCCTGGCTCTCCGCCTACAGGCTCAGGAGACACTTGCCTTGGTCACGGCACCCCCTCTCCCACCTCTCATGTAATCAGTTTCTTCCTGTAATAAATCGGTTCTGAATTCCTACACCGAGAGAACTCTTTCTGACTTGACCCTGCCCACCGAAGAGCCAAACCTGAGAATCCTTGGTGACGGACCAACACAGGTGAAGTCCCTTTCCTGCCCTAGCGTGGAGTTTTACCCTCCCCTTATCACCGACCCTATCTGGGGACTCACGGGTTACCTCTGAACACCACTCTGGGGGCCTGTATGTAAACCACAGCCATTTATCAAGCACATAACTATGTGGCCCCGCATTCTACCGCCTTGCCGGAGGGTATGGCTGTCACCATAGTGGAGGACGTCTCCTAGTATAGGACTTGTGTGTCATGTTCTCATACTATAGAATGTCAGGGGGTATTTACTAAAAGAAAACCAATAATTAAAATAGAGGTGAAAGGGGGTGCAGGCCCCCGGCTCTGGGCTGCTTTGGAGGAGGCAGGAACAGTGAGAAGTGTGGGTCGTTGGCCCTCCTGCGCTTGCTGGGAGGTCATGGCAGTTCATCACTGCGTCGTCAGCCTTTGCCTCATGGACTTGCCCCAAGCAGCCTTCCGCCTGCTGTCTGGGCCGCAGCACCTCCACGCTCTGCCCTCCCACGATCCCATCCAACACGGAATGATCATCCAGAGAGTAATTTACAAGCCGACTCCCCTGACATGGGCTCCTGCAAGTCCTGGCGGGTGTCTGCTGGCTTGGGTGGGGAAGCGGCCCTAGCTGTAAAGCCCCTACGCACCTGCAGGCCCCAGAAGTGTCCCCCGCCCGCCCTCTCCTGCAATCTCCCGCTGCATCTCGTGTTCCAGCCCAAGTGCAGGGGAGGGAGATCAGACATAAAATTCCGGGGGCGGAAAATTCCTCCCACAAGGACATTCCCGCCCCCCCCCACCCCTTTCCAATGAAGCAGAAATTTTAACTCTTCAGGGCAAATTTTCAAAGCTGAGTAACTACCTATTACACACTTAAATCCTGTTATTTGTTAACAGTATTTGAATGAGTAACTTGCTCCCAAAGCCATGGGAGCGTATCTTTTAATAGAGCAGGGGCGATTAGAGATGAAAAGTACCCGCGCGGTGCGCTGCCAGAGGCTGTTCTGTGCTGGCATTCCAAGGCTGGTGAAAAAGAACTTTCTTTAGGAGGATGTAGAAGGAGGGTGGCTTAGCGGGGAGAGAGAGCACAGAGTATATATCCGTGTGGCAGGAAAGGTTTGGGAATCACCTGCTTGACCACTTTGTGTGTGTGGTTCAGGGACCTGTCCTGTGACTGTCAGTTGCAGGCAAGTGTCTGTCAGAGAAACAGACCAAGGCTCGCAGGGTAGAGCAGGGATGTCAACTGAAAGAAAAAGGCCCTGAACGCTCTCTCGGGACTCCCTCTCCACCGGTCGCATTTACAGAGTCACCTTCCCGCGGTAATGTACGAAAACACCCTCCACTCCCCTAGCGCTGAGCCATGAGTATGGAAACCCTGGAGCAAATAAGTGAGTGTCTTGGTGATGCTGAGACCCTCCAGGATGGACACTTCCAAGCCCCTTGCAGTGTGGTGTCCCTAGATGGGACTGCCAAGCCATCAGAGAAAGGTACTGCAGCCGAAGAACGAAGCCAGAGACCTGGGGGATTCTGGCACATCTCGAACACCACCAGGCTCTGAGCTCAGCTCCGAGTGCGAGGTGACATGGCGTACAAGAGCGGGTTCTCCAAGTTGGCTGCACGAAAGAATAATTACACGAAGGAGTTTGTAAAAATCCTGATGTCCAGACCACGCACCCCCAACACTCAGTGATTCAGACTCTCTGGTGGTGGGACCCCACGCATCGGTAATTTCTCAAGCTTTTCAGGTGATTCCAGCACATACCAAATTTGAGCAGTGGTGGTGCCGAATGGTTGGAATGATTATGAATGAGACTTGGGGACCCACTGGGGAGAGAAGAAGGGTTATCAGCTTCTGGTTGGCAAAGGAAGCATTCAAACAGAGAAGACTCCGAATCCTCCTTCTTTTCGTATGAACGTTGTAACGTCCTTCGGGGGTAAAAATATTGCTCCTTCTTCCTTTGGAAGAGGAACCCTACAGCTCAACTAGCTTAGCTTTTTTTTAGGTGGAGGGGTAAACTTGACTTTGTAGTGTTTATAAAATATTTTAAAAACTTTTGGGGGGGGGAGATAATTTCACACTTAGCATAGGAATTTCAAGAATAATATATAAAGCCCTAGTATACTTTTCTCTAGAGCGCTAGTTGTTAATATTGTCATATTTTTTCATATATATACAGACATATGTGTATATGCACATATAATACACATCCCTATATATATGTGTGTGCACACACACACAATCCCTGTGTGCATACACACACATATGTGCATTGTACATATTTCTTTCTGACCATTTGAAGATTAGTTGCATATACCATGCCCCTCTCTATGGATTGTGCCCTTTCGATTTAATGCCATGGTGTATATTTCCCAAGAACATGGATATTATCATCTTCTATAACCACAGTACAATTATAAAATTCAGGAAATGTGACATCCGTACAGTACGATTGTCTAATCTACAGTCCATGTTCCAATGCTGTCAATTGTTTTAATAATGTTAGCTTTTATAGATTTTTTTTTCCCCCAATTCAGAATCCAACCTAAAATCACACTTTGCATTTGTTTACAGTTTTAACTTCCTAGTAGGGAAGGGAGAGATTTACATTCAAAATTTCCTGCTGTGTAATATAACATAACATAAGGAAGATGTCCTCTGATCTTAAATTATTTCTCATTCCTAAAATTCATAAGCCAAAGTTTTATTCAAAGCTCCCTCAAAAGTTAAAAATGAAAAACTTTCTCATGATCTTTCAAATCTTTAGTGTCTCAAAGAACTCACAACATGTTACCATATTTCACCTGTTTTTCTCATAGCATGAACACAACATTGCCGTGTAAGGGAAATCTCCCACAATATGTGTGTGATGCACGAAGCGTTATCTCTGGTGATGTCTTCTCAAGAGGTAACCAGGAAATGCTTGCTCCGTGAATGAATGAATGAATGAATGACCCCTTGCTTGGATTACTGCAATAGACTCTCAGCTGTTTTCTGGCTTACCTCCTTCCCCTACCTCCCCCCCTGCTCTTTTTTTCATAACCCGGCAACCAGAATGATCCTTTTAAAAACCTAACTCAGAGCGTGTCCCTGTGCACACTCTCAACGCCTTCTTTGGCTTCTCAACTCATTGAGAAGAGTCGGCATCTTCAAAATTACCTACAAGGCCCCGTGCGTTTTATCCTGTGGACCACCTGTGCCCATCTGCTCTCTCTCTCCCTCCCTCTCTCTCTCCCTCTCTCTCTCTCTCTCTCTGCTGTCATCTTTTACTACCCCTCCATCGCTTGTGTCCCCTGCTGTAGTCACACTGGCATCCGTGTGGTTTTTTGAAGGCACAAGGCCCACTTCTGCCTCAGGGCCTTTGTACTTGCTTATAATCCTATTCTTCCCCCATCTATCCACCTAGCTTGTCCTCGGCTCTTTTCAGGTCTCTGTTCAATTATAAACCCTCTCATCCCTGCCCCTGCTCTGCTCTCCAGGAGGCTCCTCCTTGTGCATTTATCTTCCTCCTCCCTATCTGATGGGCTTTGGGGGCCACACAGCCTTCTTAGCCCATTTAAATTTTATGGAAAGTTGGGGTCCCAAATTTTGACTTCTTTCTTTAACTTCTATTCGCCAACCAGCCAATACTTTTGGAACCCCTCCCTATTGAAATTTGTCAAAGGCCGAAAAGGGCAACAGAAACTCATTCTGTTATCCAAACACTTTCCTTCGACCAGGAGGTGGCAAACAGGCCAAATCCAGCACACTTCCTATTTTTGCAAATAAAGTTTTATTGGAACGTAGCCGTGCTCATTTGTTTACATATTCTCTATGGCTGGTTCCATGCTATAATAGTAGAGCTGAGTAATTTCAAAAGAAACCATAAGGCCTGTACAGCTGAAAATATTCACCACCTGGGTCTCTACCAAAAATTTGCCAGCCCCTGCCTTACACTTCTAAATTCAGATGGCTCATGGTCTGCTTTCCAAGTGTGCAGGCCCAGCTTCCCTCACTTTTTGCCAATGCATACCATGGATTGCCACCTTTCTGGACTAGCAGCTAAGCTAACGCCACATAGCTTAGATTTCCGGTATGGCAGTCTGGAAGGTGTGACCTCCAAGGTCACTCTGCAGGTGGAGGAGTACTGTTCTCAACTGCCTTTCCTTCCGTTGGCCAGACTAGTTCTAAAATCCCAGTTTAAGTATCAGGTGGGGGGCAGAGGGGTGACTGGGGGATATCTAGAGGGCTGTTTGAATGTTTGATGAATTCTAGCCCGTCTTTGTAACTTTGATCCTTTACCTCCATGCAAGATGAGATCTAAACTCGCCCCCACTGAGACACTCTTGGAGAATCCCATAGCATGGGATTCCACAGAATATGCCAGAGGGCCTGGAAGTCTTTTCTCATATCCAGCAAAAGCATGGGGTGTCTTTTATCTTAGAGCGCTGGGTGCACGGAAGAGGTAATTTGAGGAAAAGGAGTGTAAGTGAAGGAAATGGGGAGGGGGAGAAAAAGCGTGTGAGAAAGAAAAGGATACTGGAAGTCACCAAGAGGGGCAGCCCTCTTCCAGTGACTGAAGGTCTAGAAGCCTGTGAGCTGGGCTTTTCAGAGCCGGGGCACCACTGAAGCCCAAGCTATCATTATGACTACAAAGCTATCTACTTATTTCGATTGTATTATTGAAAATAGTGAATCAGGGGCGCCTGGGTGGCGCAGTCAGTTAAGCGTCCGACTTCAGCCAGGTCACGATCTCGCGGTCCGTGAGTTCGAGCCCCGCGTCAGGCTCTGGGCTGATGGCTCGGAGCCTGGAGCCTGTTTCTGATTCTGTGTCTCCCTCTCTCTCTGCCCCTCCCCCATTCATGCTCTGTCTCTCTCTGTCCCAAAAAATAAATAAACGTTGAAAAAAAAAAAAAAGAAAATAGTGAATCAAGCATTTTATGACTGGAAGTGACTTCCAAAATAAACTTCGTTTCCCCCCAAGCAATTAAAGACGAGTTTAGAGTTCACTTCTGCTTAATAGATCAAGGTAGAAAATTGCATTTTCTATTAAAAAAAAATGTTCAGAGAGCTTTGGGGGAACGCTGGGTCATAGGCCCGAGAGACAGGAGGCTGGGCTCTGTGTCCAGCTCTTTTTTTCCGACCCTGTTCATGACCCTGAGAAGTCGAGTCGTGTAACCTTCTTGGAACCTCAGTTTCTCCCTCTGAAACAACCAGTGCTTGCCTCTTTGGGCAAGCTGCATGATTAATAATGACACAGTGTAAGCAAAGTTACTTTGAGGTCTTTGGATGAAAGACAAACTATAAACTCTGCTGGAGATTTACTGTCTTATTAAAGAAATGGCAGCATATAGTCCTCCACTAATAAAGGCTGACAAAAGTAAGCGTTCTCCATTCATCCCGGCAAGGACAGGCTATTCATGTATTGCAAGTATGATGAGAGAGGGTGTTTCCAGGGTCATTAAACTTTATATTAATATCGCCCAGGAACATGTTTTGGATCTACGTCTATATTATCACCTGGAGTGGTAGCCAGTAGGGCCAGCCATCTAGGTTTATAATTACATAAGGACTAACAACGAACAAAACGGGCATGTAGAGTAGCTTTGTCCCTTGACTTGGATACGAAGGGAATAGGAAGAATTGCCACCCAGCACATTAAGACCAGAATTCTGGTAAAACAAGAAAAAGCTATGAGACAAAGACAGAGCATCGTGTGAGGATCGCCTTGGCTGAGTGTCCTGAAAAGTTAGGCAGGAAGGAGGCCTGTGTCGGTCCACATAGGAATACAGAGATTTCAGAGGTGCTCTTAATTCCTAGTATCCACGCTTCTCATCAATCCAACCCAGACACAGTCACCTCCATCTTCTTGGCCATTGTGGGTGACTCTTCTGGTTATGTGGGAAGAGTTAAGGAACGTGAATCCAAAGACTTTTAGCTCTGCGATGAGCTGTGCAACCTTGAGCAAACTGTTGCCTGAGCTGTAAAATGAAGGCCCGGAGCTAATAATAAAACTAACGTCCGCTGAGCACATACGAAGTACCAGGCCCCTTTCTGTTCCTGGCGTATGCCCTCTTTTCTTCAGTCCTCTGATGTGGGTCCTATTATCTTCATTTAACAGGTGAAACTGTGGCTCAAAGAACTTGCCAGGTCTTTTATGCACAGGCATTTATTTGATACACATTTACTAAGTGTCTACTATATATCAGTCGCCAAGAATCAAGGAAAGACATTCAGTCCTCATCCTTGACGAGCTCAGAAGGTGGAAGAGCCTCCTACTGAGAGTCTGCCTTCGTCCTTAGTCTGCTTCTGCTGCTAGAACAACATACCATAAGCTAGGGGGCTTAAACAACAGAAATTTCTTTCTCACGGTTCTGGGGCCTGGAAGTCTCCACGAACTTGTTCTGGTGAGAGCTCTCTGCTGGGCTGCAGACTTTTGACTTCTCACTGGGTCTGCCCATCTGGAGATCAGAGAGGAAGCCAGCTCTCTAGTGACTCTCGTAAAAACACCAATCCCGTTCATGGGGACTCTACGCTTATGACCTCATCTAATGCCAATTACTTCCCAAAGGCCCCACCTCTTAGTCCCATCACAGCGGGGGTAGGGTTTCTACACGTGAGTCTGGGAGGCACACAAACCTTCAGTCCATAACAGAGTCACTACTAGAAGATGGAAGGCTGGAAATCTGACCTTGGGTCTAAGATCTTAGCCTTGTCGATGTGCTGAATCAGTACGCAAACATGCTGCTATTTCGTCCCTCTTAACAAACAAATGGTTTCTCTTGACCCCATTTTACCCACCAGCTACTGCCCCACCTTTTTGCTTCTCCTTCCAATACTTCTGTGAGGAGATGTCTGTACTCCTCTCCAATGCCACTCCTCCTGTGCTCTCTTACACTCACCCCACCCAGGCCTTGGTTTCCACCAAACCACCGGAGTCTGATCATGGTGGTCAAGCATCTCCACATTACAGTGACTTAGTTCCACGTCCATCCTCGCCACGAGACTATGTGTTCCTCCACGGGCTAAACCGGGCGCTTCTCACCCGTCATCTTCCTTGACTCCGCAGCAGCATTGGACACACTCACTTGACGCCTCCCTCCTCCTTGATATGCTTTCTTAACTTGTCTTCCAGGACACCCCTTCCACTTGTTCGTTTTTGTTATTGTTGGTCTGTCTGCTGGATTGTCTTTTGTTTCCCAATCTCCTTGGTTGCTCCTTATCAGTCTTCCTTGTTAGTGTGTTCTCTTCTCCCCAGATTTTTGGCATGGCAGTATTCCAGGGCTCAGACCTTGGGCCCCTTCTCTTTTCTGTCCACACTCCCTGGGTACTAATGCCCGGTTTCAAGGTTTGTCATACCGTCTTGATGCAGATGAGTCTCCCGTTTATATTCTTGGTCCAAACGTCTCTCAGATTTCCAACTTGAGAAACTAACTGTTGCGTGTCACCTCTGATTTGGACACCCCAAATCAGCATGTGCAGCCTTACCACCTGCTGTTTTCACTGAAACATGTTCTACTTGCCGCTTTCTCCATCTCAGATGATTCTAACTTTATTCTTTGGGTTTCCGAAGCCAAAAACCTTGACTCACACTGCACTCCACTCTTGCTTGCATCCTCTACATCCAAAAGATTAGGAAATGCGTTTGGTTTTACCTTCAAAAGGTATTTAGAAACTGACCAGTCCTCACCATGCCCCTGCTCCTACTCTGGTCCAAACCACCATTAACTCTTACTTGGGCATCTACTCTGTGCTGGGTTTTGTGCCAGATGCCAGGAATATAGATCAGTAGGACCTAGTCCCTGCCACAGAGAGCACAGAGTCTACTGGGAAAGATAGATAAAGAGCTAGATAATTTGCATTGCACTACAGTAAATGCTATGACAGAGACATGGAAGTCTGGAGAAGGGATGCATTCTCCATATTCCCTTATAGCTCAGATGTTGAAGCTGCTCATGCCAGCCTTATATCTTTAAACTAAGCTGACCCCACAATGTTCTAGGCAACCTAAGACCAATTAAAACAAGGCTCAGGTTCCATTCACGGCTCCTAGACCCATTTGCTTATAATATGTCAATACCTTTCTTTTTCTTTTTTTTTTTTTTAATCTTTGCTTTCTAATTCCCTGTGTCATACTCATCCATAGATAGAACTCAGACCTTCCCAGCATTGACATTCAGTGTGTCCAGAATGTGGCCTACACTGACTTCCGTTCTCCTGGTAACTTTGGCTAATGGCTCACTGGCCCAGCTCTGGCCCCTGGGGACTCAGCCCCAGTGGGCTGGCTGGGGCTGATAAAATTCAATTCCCATTGAATTGGTGCTTCATTGAGAACAACTGGCCTTGGCATCCTCAGTAAGAGAAATGTCTACTTATCCATCCTTTCCATTTGTTTTTCGCTGTTCCGCCTGGATCCAGACTCACTAGATTCTCTCCTTCCTCCATTCCCTCGCAGCCAATCTTGTACATGACTCTCATTTACATATGCCTAAACAACTGCCTTGGCTCCATCTTTTCCAGCTAAAAGCCTTCCAAGGCTCTTTATTACCTACCCAATGGGCTCAAAATCTGTTAGCAATCAAGACCCATACTTGGCCTCAAACTTCTGCTGTCTCATGTCCCAGCCATATTTCTGCATAACCACGCCCTGTCTACTCATGGAGACCATAACATGCATACGTTTGTTCATCTCCAGGCCTCTTCTGTGCCCTCTCCTTTGTCGGGAATGTGCTTCTCCACTTCTTCACCGAGGTAATATCATTAACACCTGTGCCGAGTCTCTGCCCCTGCCAGCTCACTATGACCCCTCTGAAGTCACAGTCCTCAGGCCCATATCATCAGCAACTACTCATGTCCTTACTTTCTCAGAGCATTTCTTGCAGTGTAGTCTTTATTATATGCATGCGGGGTTTTTTGGTTTTTGTCTTTTGTTTGTTTTGTAGTTTTACATTGTATTTAGCCCTCTCCTGGGCCTGTTTTCTCTCTCTTGTGAGCCCTCAGCATGGCAAGAGCGGGAGAGCCTAGACTTTGCAGTCAGACAGACCTGAGTTTAATGCTGGTTCTCTCATTGACTAGACATGTGACTTTGAGTAAGCCACTCGATCTGGGACCTCAGTTTCCTCGTCTGCAAAATGGAAATGGTAACTAACTCGCAAAGTTGTTGTGACGATCAGAGAAGACAACATACCTGGAGCTTCCTAAGAGTGCGTGGCTCAGTATTTTCTCCCTCTTTGTGTCCCATATGGAGCCTTGTGCATAGCACATTTTGAAAATCTTTTGGTTTAGTTTTGAAACAAAATGTCTTTTGTGAATTATGAACGATTATAGCACCGTCATAGGGTAGATACAGGCACCCATTCCTGCAGTACGCTTTAGCAAAAGGAAAAGAAAAAAAAAAGGCAAATACTCAGGATCCATAAATGAAGCAAAAGCTGAAAAAAAGGAGTTTCAAGTAGTATCTGATACTTTGGCTGTCCTTGGGGGTAAAGTCGCCAAGTTGGGGTTCCATCTTCCATTCGGGATCAGGGACAAGGCCTTCGATGAGGACCCTGCATAGAGCCAGTACCTTCTAGGGGCACATTCTGGGAAATAAAGCCTGCCGGTCATGGGCTCTGGGGAAGGCAAAAAATTCCCTTCTGAAAAACTATAACCAGAAGCCAATTGTCACTGAAGGGTTATACCCACCAGGGGTTTGAGGTTCAAATGTATATTTCCTGAGTGGCAGGGAGTCCCCAGCAATTCAACATGAGAAACATCCTGAGCTGGTAGCAAGGCTTCCAGAAGCAAATGCAAAACCACTTTGAAGACACCCTCTACAGCCACCCAGGCTACGCAGGAATGCCACGAGCACCGCTGCACGTCAGCCCGCGCTCAAAGTTATGAAACACACAAGGAAACAATCACGCGGGAAACAGCAGCCACAAGCAAACCACAAGGCAACAACAAAAGCAGCCAAATTAGACGCCCAGGGTAGCAATAGGTACTGCGGTGGTTAGACGGGAGCCTGTCTTCCAGGGGCATCCAATCAGCCTGGGAAATAATTCACTACCAGCGTAAGGCAAGGCCGACGAATCCCAGTTTAATAATTACCACAAGGTAATCCGAGTAAGTTCTTCAGCTCTCAGAATGTCATTTTCTTAGAAAGCAAGGCTTTACCCTGTAGATCACAGAAGGTTTTGGAACTCACGAGTTAAACCTCTTGAGGACACATAGGCACAATGTCCAGCACTAATTTGTGCTCAATAACCGTTGGCTAAATGAATTCATGAGGAAATAAAAGAAGTGGGTCCGACCAGCACTGCAGAGCCTGGGGCCAATGGATGTAGAAGAAGGAGAAGAAGAAACAAATTGTATTTTCTCTCCAAGGCAGGAGCCCAGCTGTGTAAAGGACGCACTTGTGAATAAACAGGTAGAGTTTACATCAGGCACTCGCCCACCAGCCTGCTCTGACTTCTGGAGTTTTCCCAGCATGGACCCATCAAGACTATCCTACTCTCAAATGTCCCCCTGCCTTTTTTTTTTTAATGTTTATTTTTGAGGGGGGGGGGCGGGGCAGAGAGCGAGGGAGGCACAGAATCTGAAGCAGGTTCCAGGCTCTGAGCTGTCAGCATAGAGCCCGACATGGGGCTCGAACCCACGAACCACGAGACCATGACCTGAGCTGAAGTCTGACGCTTAACCGACTGAGCCACCCAGACACCCCTCAAATGTCCCCCTGCTTTGAATGCCCATCTCTCCAGTGCTGGGGGTCGGACTGCCCTGTCCTTGGGAAGCACTCAGGCTGGGATCCGGGTCGGATAGGAAGAGCCATTACCTGCCCACCCAGCGTCTCCGGATGCCTGCAGCTCTCAGGGATGTGTGTTTTCCCGCATGAGTCTCTACTTGCTATGACAAAGTGAAATGAATTTATTCCAGCTATGTGGGCCGGCTGGAGGGGAGGCGGAAAACCCTTATCCAGGCTCCCTTACCATGTCCCCCCCTTGAGGTCACCTTCATTCGTTGGCTCATGCAGTCAACAGATATCTATTGAATGCCTACTTCTGTTCAAGGCTCTGGAGAGGCAGCGATGAACAAGACTGAACATAGCTATGCTCCCAAGGAGTTTTCCTTTCAGGAGAAGAGACATCCAATAATAAAAACAAATCCTGGACAAAATAAATGCCCAGTGATAAGTGCTATGGGAAAAAGCCAAGCGGGAGAGGTGGGAGGCGCCAACCCTACCTTCCTCCGGTGTTTTACATCTGCCCTATCACCTCTGCTGAACCCAAAGTGGGTTTTGGGTTTTTTTAAGCTTTAGTTTCTTTTGAGCTGCCGTTTTGGCAGCTGAGTCTGTCTTACAGGCCCAGGGGGACGGGCGTGAGCATACAGAGGTGTCAGAGTGTTTGTAGAAGTTGTCTTACCCTGCACTGACAGCTGCTATCACTCCATCTGATTCCATGGCTCACTCACACAGGCGCGCGAAGAATTCTTTCTTAATGTGAATTTTAAGGTTCTGCTGGCTGATCAGTGGACTCTCTCTGCCTGCTGTTAATTTCAACATACAAAGGGGAAGTTGTCCCACAGGTAACCTTTTGAAACAAAGGCAGGGCTGGAGTGGTCATCAAGGCAATGGTTAAGCAGGCACAAACAAAATGTGAGCTGGCATTCCTTTCAGCCCGCAGCAGCCTGGGCTCCTTCCTGGAGACTGTTGACAAAGGAACTTGAGAAGGCAAAAAAGCGCCTGGAATCACAAGAGGATGCTCTGAAGTGCAGGAACAGCGCTCTGCCACTGGCGGCTGAGAGGCTCACTCTTCTGAGTCCAGGATTAGAGAGAGCTCCGTCTACCCACCGATCCCAGACACCAGAGCAGCTGAGAGACTCGAGGGGAGCCTCCTTGCCCACCCCCTCTCCAGAGGATTGTTCTCCTGGAGAAGCCACCGCGTCTGTGTTCCTGTAGCTTTCCAGAAACTCCTTATCCTCTCCAGGCGCCTGGCAGCCCTCAGGGTACGGAAGCCTCAGGCGAACCCTGAGCTCTTACCCGGGGTCTCCAGGCCACTGATCTCAACAGTGTGCAAGAAGCCTTTCATACTTGAAAACCCACAGTCAGGAGAGCTGAAACATCCCCCCTGTGCAGAAAGGAAGTAAAAAAAAAAAAAAAAAAAGTTTCTATTTTTCTAAAAACAGATTTTCTTTATAGACTCTTCCGATGTGTTAATTTCAGGTCTTTTTTGTATCTTGAGACTAAAAGGACCAACAAACCCGAGTCCATTGTGCTAGGACTAACTACTCTCTGTCTCTCTCACTCACCGACACCTTATCTGGAGCTCCCAGTTTTTCTGCCAATTCTATTCCGTAGTTACCCTCTCTCCACCCCCGCATCCCCCGCCCAGCTCCAGGCTTCCCCCATCACCCTCCAGGACTACTTGCCGTCCGCCTCCTAATATGTATCCATTCTTATGGTCTCCTATCATTTTGTGGGGGAGAGAGGAAAGGGAGGGAAGTGTGGACTGAATATCAGATTTCAAATGACTTCTGGGTTTTCCTTACGTTTATTTATTTATTTTGAGTGTGACAGAGCCCACGAGAGGTGGGGAGGGGCGGGCAGAGAGGAGAGGAAGAGAGAGAGTCCTAAACAGGCTCCACGCTGTCAATGCAGAGCCCAGTGCGGGGCTCGATCTCGTGAACTGTGGAGATCGTGACCTGAGCTGAAATCAAGAGTTGGATGCTTAACCGACCGATCCACCCAGGCGCCCCAGCTTCTGGTGTTTCTTGTATGGAGCATCATGAGAAGAACTTGGGGTATGTGATCAAGAAATGTTAACAACCGAGAGCAGCCAATATTCAAGAACTAAGGAAAATGCATATGCCATTGGGTCTGATCTGATAAAAATCCTTTGCATATTCATGATTGTTCACCGACAATGATAAATGAGTGCTGTCAAAAATCATTCCAATTCAGGGGCGCCTGGGTGGCGCAGTCGGTTGAGCGTCCGGCTTCAGCCAGGTCACGATCTCGCGGTCTGGGAGTTCGAGCCCCGCGTCGGGCTCTGGGCTGATGGCTCAGAGCCTGGAGCCTGTTTCCGATTCTGTGTCTCCCTCTCTCTCTGCCCCTCCCCCATTCATGCTCTGGCTCTCTCTGTCCCAAAAATAAATAAACGTTGAAAAAAAAAAAATTAAAAAAAAAATCATTCCAATTCAAACTTCTGTGGGCATATACAGATATACAGATTGTATAGATACACATAACAGAATGACAGAAAACACAAATCATTTGCATTTCATTTTTTTAAATGCTTATTTATTTTTGAGAGAGAAAGCATGAGCCCGGGAGGTTCAGAGAGAGAGAGAGGGACAGAGGATCTGAAAGGCTCTATGCTGACAACAGAGAGCCCGACGCAAGGCTCAAACTTGCACATCGTGAGATCATGACCTGAGCCAACGTCAGACGCTCAATGGACTGAGCCCCCCCCCCCAGGCGCCCCTGTATTTCATTGTATACTGTATTTTATTAATGGAGATGAGCACACTCATCAGACATTTATTGGGTTTACCAGACAGATGTAGGGCCACTGTGCAAGAATAAATACAGAGCTATCGTGTCTCTTAAGGGGCTAAACATGGAGTTTCAAAAATGACAGGATCATTTGGTAACTTGAGATCGATAAACAATATTCATTTGATTCCATTTGGTTCTTGAACTGTGTTGTTGGGGGAATCCGGAGGTTCGTCTTTTTTGTTGCTGTGTGCACGGAAGTACCAAATGTTGGTTTATCCATTCATCAGGTGAGGGACATGTGGGCGATTTCCAGCTTTTGGTGACCACGAATATGGCCATTATACGCGTGTAGGTGCAGGTTTTTGTGTGAACCTGACTTGTCATTGATCTTGGGTAAATGCCTCTGAGTGCAGTTGCTGTGGGAGCCTTCCAGTTCCTCCATAGCCTTGCCAGCACTCGCAGTTTTAGACTTTAAAACATTTTTTAAGTGTTTTTTTTTTTTAAATGTTTTATAACTTCAGTCATCTAATGGGTGTGCATTGGCATCTCACTGTGATTTTCATGCGCGGTTCCCTCGGGGCCCATGTTGTTTGTTGCTTCATATGCTCATTTGCTCGCTGGCCCCATATTGTCTCCAGTGAAGTAACTTCAAATCTTTGGCTTTTTAGTATTATTTTTTAAATGTTTATTTGTTTTTGAGAGACAGACAGGGTGCAAGGAGGAGAGGGGCAGAGAGAGAGGGAGACACAGAATCCAAAACAGGCTCCAGGCCCTGAGCCCACTACGGGGCTCGATCTCACGGACCGCGAGATCGTGACCTGAGCCGAAGTCGGTGGCTTAACTGACTGAGCCACTCAGGTGTCCCGAATCTTTTGCTTTTTAAAAAATCGGGTCATTTATTTTCCATACGTTATTTATTTTTTAAGGTTTTTATTATTTTTATTTATTTTTGAGAGAGCATGAGCAGGGGAGGCACAGAGAGAGAGAGAGAATGAGGACCCCAGGCAGGGTCCACACAGCACAGAGCCCGACTTGGGGCTCAAACTCATGAAGTGTGAGATCATGACCTGAGCCGAAATCAGGAGTCAGATACAACCAACTGAGCCACCTAGGTGCCCCTCCTTACATTATTTGTAAAGCATCTATCCTCTCGCTGCCTTGGTCCACTATTGTTATTGGTCAGCAACTCCTTAATCCTTAAAGGATAGAGTCCAAACATCTTATGATGACATAAACAACACTCATAATCTGGCCCCGGACAGCCTGGCCACCTGTTTCTTTCTGCTCCCAAACATATTCTTTCCATGGCTGAACCATACTATTTACAAGGTCGCAAGGGCTGCATCGTATTCTAAGTTTTGCACACGCTGGGTTGCATGCCCTTCTTTCCAGGTGAATTCCTACACTGCTCTCTCAAGGCCCAGATTAGAAACTTTGGAATTTTGAGACAGCTAGTAGGCTTCTGAGCTTGTGTTGCTACTGTAATATATCACTCATCTATTGATGCATAACAAATTGCCTAAAACTTAGTGGGCTTAAGACAACAAACATTTATGAGCTCACATTTTGCAGGGCAGAAATTTGGGAGTGGTTTGGCCGGGTGGTTCTGGCTTATAGGAGGTCACATGACTCCTCAGATACAGTCATCTGAAGACTCGACTGGGGCCAGGAGATCCCCTGCCAACCTCACTTATATGGCTTAGCAGAAGGCCTAGTTCCTTGATGGATGTTGGACAGAAATCTCACTTCCTCAGCCATTGGGTCTTTTCTCATAACATGGTGGCTCTTTCCCCAAAGTGAGTGATCCAAGAGAAAGAGGCAGAAACTGCAATGTGTTTTATGACCTAGACTTGGAGGTGCCATTACTTCTATCATGTTCTCCCCTTTTTTAAAAATTTTTAATGTGTATTTATTTTTGAGAGAGAGACAGAGCATGAGATGGGGAGGGGTAGAGAGAGAGGGAGACACAGAATCTGAAGCAGGCTCCAGGCTCTGAGCTGTCAGCACAGAGCCTGACATGGGGCTCGAACTCACAAACTGCAAGACCATGACCTGAGCCAAAGTCGGACGCTTAACCGACTGAGCCACCCAGGTGCCCCTATCATGTTTTTTTTTTTTTAACTTTTTTTTAAAGTAATCTCTGTGCCCAACGTGGGGCTCAAACTCACAACCCCAAGATCAAAAGTCACGTGTTCCACTGACCGAGCCAGCCAGGTACCCCTACTTCTCTATTGGTCACACAACCAGTGGGGAAGAGGGGCATCCAGACTATGAGTACCAGGAGGCCAGGATCATTGGGGATCATCTTGCACACTGGCTACCAACTAAGAGCATAGACTCAAAAAGACCCAGGTTCAAATCCTGCCTCTTGCCGTGTATTAGCTGTGTTGTCATAATTAAGTTACTTAACCTCTCTGAGCCCTGATTCCACATCTATAAAATATGCCTGATAGTATTAACCTTATGGGGTTGAGGTTGCACCTAAAAAAGTGGGTTGCCAAAACCAGCTAATTTATAGTAAACACTTCATAAAAGTTAGATGCCCTTTAGAACCTCCATGTCATTTCATATCATTATTAACCTATTTTTTGGGCTATATATGTTTCCTCTTCCTTACCTAAATTGCAGTTTTATTATTAACAACCAACGATTGAGTCCCACCCGCCAGACTCTATGTTCATGCCATCTCTCTGACAATCTATTGCCACTGGAAGAAGAAATGAACATACTAATTGGGATCGTAAGCCCTTCCACTTCCTCCCTAGGACTTCAAGGTTACAAGAGATTCCTTCCAGATTTCTTTTGCCTGAATTATTCTTTCTATGTGTTGGTTATCACCCCCTCCCAACTCCCATCACTCCAAGCCCACGATCTGTCTTTCTTTGCTCTGCTCTGGGCCCTGGGAGCCTAACCCCTCTGGAAAGCATCTCTGCGGCCCTTTGCTTTCTGGTTTCCTTTGAGTTCAAAGGGAGGCACCGATTAGAGATCAAAGAGCAGTAGAAGATGAGCTTGGAGTATTTTTTTTTTCCTGATTCCTCCCTGTTTGGGTGCTGTGCTTCTGGCAAGGGCTGTGTCCCTCTGTGTCCCTCCTGCTGGGGTGGGTGGGACTTGCCTCTATGTTTCTAGCTCTCGCTTGGCCCAGAAACACTATTTCTTCCCCGTTGCCCTTTCAGGACCAGGGGTGGCGATGCCTTCCAGCTGTTGCAAATTATGGCCAACCCTAAGCTATGGTCTCAACTCCATGAACTGGCAAAATACATTATTCACTGTCATCGTTTTCCCCACAACATCACTTCTGATCAAGGAACACATTTCACAGCAAAAGAAGTGAGGCAACAGGCCTATGCCCATGGGATCTACTGTTCTTACCTCGCAAGGATGGTGGGACACCCTACTGAAGACCTACCTCTGGCACCCAATAGACAACATCGTGAAAGTTCAGGGTTCTATGTTATGGGGTGTGGTATACCCTTTGACACAGCAACGAGCGTATCTTTCTGTTTTCCCCATAAATAAAATCCACAGGTCCAAGTAGCTGGAAGCACTTGCTCCCAGAACTTTGTTCTGATGTCTTGGAGGTCTGAGGGCCCAAGGGAAGAATGCTCTCAGCAGGTTCCGTCCAAGTCAACCATCATGGGCTCACCGGGTCACCAAACAAAGAGGCATCGAAGGGAGTTGCTGTCCCCGCTGGGGAGTTAGGTTCTGGTAACCAAGGAGAAGGTGGAAGGCTGCCACACAGGGAGGGCCTGGAGGACCATGTCTGCAACCCATGGGATTCTTGGGGCACCTGCATGTCCAAGAGTAACACTTAGTGGACAAAACCAGGCAGAAGCACTAAAGAGTCAGACCTTTTAGAAAGGGAAGTTGAGGTCATTCTACCAGGTAAAGAACCCACACCTGCTGATATCCTGGCTGGGGGCAAAGGAAGGAAACATGGAATGAGGAGTGGAGGAAGGGAGTTCTAAACAGCAATTCTGCCTGGTTATCAGCTGCGGCAACAAGGACTGTCACGACCATGCACGATTTCTTTCATACATGCTACGTGCACACGTCCACATACATACACTTATTTCTTCTCTCTCCCTCTCTCATCCTTCCCGTACATTTATAATGTACGTAGTCTTGGTGGCTGTAGAGGAGGCCCAAAAGGTAAGAAGACAGGGCGGTGAGGTTGTCCTTTTGAAAGATAAGAAGTGGTAATAAGGGATGATTAGCAAGAAGCAAAAGTCCGTGACAAGTTCAGAAGAAAGTGGCAAAGTGGCATATACAATCGAGCCTGAGTTGCTGGTAAACTAACTGTAAATTAAATACAATTCTTTGGGGCACCTGGGTGGCTCAGTCAGCTAACCCCCCCACTCTTGATTTCGGCTCAGGTCATGATCCCACGGTTCGTGGGAACGAGCCCCTAAATGGGCTCTGTGTTGACATTGTGGCACCTGCTTGGGATTCTCTTTCTGCCCCTTCCCCACTCATGCACCAGCTCTCTCGCTCTCTCTCTCAAAATAAATAATAAACTTGGGGCGCCTGGGTGGCGCAGTCGGTTAAGCGTCCAACTTCAGCCAGGTCACGATCTCGCGGTCCGGGAGTTCGAGCCCCGCGTCAGGCTCTGGGCTGATGGCTCAGAGCCTGGAGCCTGTTTCCGATTCTGTGTCTCCCTCTCTCTCTGCCCCTCCTCCGTTCATGCTCTGTCTCTCTCTGTCCCAAAAATAAATAAAAAAAAAGTTGAAAAAAAATTTAAAAAAAATAAATAATAAACTTTAAAAAAATAAATAAAATTCTTCAAGGAAGTCCCCACACCTTGCTCCAACTATTTGATCCTTTCTTCTTTCTAGTGAATCATCAGGACCCGTAATACACAGGGTGACCATACGGCAATGAGATTGATTGCCACAGTCCAATGTCCAAAGTCCAAATCGGTCTCAGCACTTTGGAGCACATCCGATCAGTGCTTGGTAATAAGGATTAACTTTGTATTCACTGTTGCCAAACTCATCACAAACACGCTCTAAGTGAGCAGAACAGTGAAAGAAAAAGGCCTGGGTCTGGGAAGGCCATGTCTCTTAACTAATCATGTAGCATGTTGGGACTTAGTTTCCTCATCCACAAAATGAAGGGGCCACCTGACATGGATGGATGATGCATCAGAATGTTTTTGGTTCTAAGTAAGAGCAAAGCTGGCTCATACTGGCTTAAATTATAAAGGGAATTCACCGGCTCATGTAATTGAAAAGCCCATAAAGATTTGAAGAGCTTCGGGGCTAGCTCGAACACCTGAATGGGAACAAATTTCCGCCTCACGGGTTCTTGGCTCTGCGTCCTTGGTGTTACTTCGCCTCCGGCAGATCTGGGCAAACCCTTTGGTGGTAACCGGGTTCCAGCTGTTCCCTGGGGCTGCATGCGCTCAGGCATGGAGGCAGGAAGCAAAAATCTTTGTGCAGATGAATGTTAATTCAGCAAAGTGCTTGAGATTTACTCTAACCACACCCTCTGAGGTCACGTGCCCCTTCCCGAGCCAATCACTGCCACCGGCGGTGGAACGTGAGATTCCCCCTGGCCTGGGTCCGCAGCTCGGTCCCTTCGCACTGCTTGGGGTGGCTTCAGCCTCCGGACAACTGCGTTGATTCCCAGGTGGAACTGGAACAGGGGGGAATCAGGAAGGAGAGAAAGAAAGGTGCACCGTCAAGCAACACGTCTTCGTGGTTAGTGCATTTAAACTTTTGGGGGGTGAACAGAACCCCAATATATAACATATACATAATGGAAATTCTTCACTTAGCTGACATACGAGTGGGGATTTAGGACCCTTTCTTCTGTTGTTCCTAAGAGACGTGCTTAGAAACCTAGCGCCTCCTAGCCCAGGAAACAGGGATAAAAGCAATGTCCCTGGGTCCATCAGCTCTGTTCGTTGCTACTGCTTAATGAGCAAATATCTGCTAAGATAACTTGTCAGCTACCTCCAGGCACTTCTGCGGGCCTTGTGCTGTTAATTCTGTGCACAGTTCTGTGAACTAGGTAGAACATTAATTTTTATTAAGAATATGCTTTATAGTTCCAGGCTCCTCAACATAAAGATTGATCAGTACCCAACTCTCATTGTTCAAGTTTACCAAAGCTTGCAACCATTTACCTAAGTTTCTGGTAGAGACCAGAGCGATGAAGCCACAGACCATCACAAGAGGCTAAGGAATCTGACTATACATGGGTCCAGGGAGAAACGGTTTGAAAGCAATAGGAAGATAAAGGCTTTCTTCAAGTGGACAGTTACCAGAAACAGTTTCCTGAAAGATGCAGGGAATTAACAAAATATTATATTAAGAAAAAAATTTTTTTTAAAAAGGGGGCACCTGGGTGGCTCAGTCGGTTGGGCGTCCGACTTCAGCTCAGGTCATGTTCTTATGGTCTGTGAGTTCGAGCCCCGCGTCGGGCTCTGTGCTGACAGCTCGGAGCCTGGAGCTTGTTTCGGATTCTGTGTCTCTCTCTCTGCCCCTTCCCTGCTCGTGCTCTGCCTCTCTCAATCTCAAAAATGAATAAATGTTAAAAAAAATTTTTTAAATAATTTTAAAACCCCAAAATATTATATTTACTTTTATTTGTATTTATTTTTACTTTAACATTTATTTATTTTTGACAGAGAGAGAGAGAGAGAGAGAGAGAGACAAAGCATGAGCGGGGGAGGGGCAGAGACAGGGAGACACAGAATCCAAAGCAGGTTCCAGGCTCTGAGCTGTCAGCACAGATCCTGACCTGGGGCTCGAACCCATGAACGAAGATCATCACCTGAGCCAAAGTCGGACGCTTAACCGACTGAGCCACCCAGGCACCCCAATATTTACTTTTAAAGTCACGTGGAAAGCATTTTACATCTTGAAAAAGTTGAAGATTCTCTTAATAAACGCTTTGACCTAAAAATCTGAAATACTTAGACAAATTATTATTTTAAGTTCTGGTAAAAATGTACATGACATAAAATTTACTAGTCTCACTTTTTTTTTTCCAGCGTATCGCTCAATGGCATTACGTGCGTTCACACAGTGGCACAATCCTTACCACTGTTCATCTCCAGAACTTTTTTCACCTTGCAAAATGAAACTTCACACCCATAAAGCAACAATTCCCCGCCAGCATCTGGTGAGCACCCTTCCACTTTCTGTCTGTGCATTTGACTACTGTAGGTGCCTCATATAAATGCAATCCTAAGGTATTTCTTTTTTTTTTTTTATGCCTGGCTTATTTTGCTTAGCCTGATGCCCTCGAAATTCATCCACGTTGTAGCATGTCAGAATTTCCTCCCATTTAAGGCTGAATTGTATGTGCATCACATTTTGTTTATCCATTTATCATCTGTCGATGGCCATTGGGAGTGCTTCCACCTTTTGGCTGTTGTAAACGACGCTGCTATAAACCTGAGTGTGCACATCCGTCTTCAAGACCTGTCTTCAAATCTTTTGGATAAGCACATACCAAGAAATGAAACTGCCGAATCACGTGGATGGATAAGATACTTTTAATGACACAGTTCTGCTCTGTGAAATCCTTTAACGTATACTCAAAAGTAGCAAATGCTTGCGTACGGAAGAATTCAGTGATTTCATTTTATAGCTGAACAATCGATATGGAAGAGAAAGCGACCGGACAATCTTTCGGAAGATCGAGTGGCTTCTTTCCTATTTACGGAGGTTTAAGTGATTCGGGGTTCCATTGTGTTCTAGGTTTGCATTTGTGTCAGTCTCGAAATCACAAAATCAGGTGTAAGGGATCCATAGTTTAATCCAGGTTTAACTCAGAGCACCGGTCCAAGAAAACAACGCTGTGCTTCAGGAGTGAGACAAAGAGGAGATTCTCCAGCAAGCGGGGAGAGACGGCCGGCGTACTCAGATGTAACCTATTTTTGCTTATCTCTCCCACAGCCTTCCTTTTCAATCCAGACGGGCCACCGTGACAATGGAAACATGTCTCTATTTCTTCCTCAGTGGGGGAAGAGAACATCTCCTTGTGAAGATAGTTTAATTGTCTGAGAGTCATTTGTATCAAAGGTTCCATTCAATCAAATTTAGCTTCTTCTAAACATTATTTCTTAAAGGGAGTTGGCGAGTTCTCTGTAGCTGGTGCCAGCTCATAAAACAATCCTGCTTTCAAACCAAGAAACGTGGTATTGAAACTTCTCCCGACGCGGTGGACTTCGCTGAAAAAAGAAAGCTAGCATTTTGCTCACATAAAATGGCAGTAACTCAAGCACAGGCCTCGTATTGTGTCCTGGGTGGCGAGCAGCTGACACATAATAATTTGGTGTTGGGACGGTTGGAGAGAGTTTGTATCTCTCTACAATGAAGAAAGGCCACGCTTTGGGTCAGGCCGATTCCACCCTGAAAAGGCTGGGGAATGTTTCAGATGTGGCAACGAAGACACTGTCTCGTTCACACACTCATTAATAGGATCACCTTTCGTTAATTGGGTAACAACAGATAATGAAAATTAATCGAACAAAACCCCTTTTGACATAGTCTTCAAAGGTGATGTCATAGACCATTGAATGAACCGTGTTTTTTTTTTTGCTCAGGAGACTTCTCTCTGACTGTAAGTCATACGTTCCCAGGATGATCTGTGAATCAGGAACGAGGCTGGTTTTGTTGGAACAAAAACTAAGAATGTCAAATATCTTCCAGAGTGTCTTTCAGATGACTGAAGTCAATGCTACTTGAGACTCTCGTACCTAAACATTTCTACGTTATCACCTTGTCACCTAGGCTTCCAACAGAAGATACAAAGCTTCCACCAAAGATACAAGATTGCAGAGTATAATGAGTGAGCCGCTCCTCCCCTACTCTGTCCTGTGTCTTCCTTTCTCTCTCTTCCCTGGGGCATCCCTTGCCTGTCATATGTTGCCAACATCCTACGGTGTGGATGTCCTTTATATGTATGATTACTATTCATGGAGCCAAGGTGCTAAAGAGAATTCTTGCTAAGAGCGTGCTTGTCTCAGGTTTTTTCCTCCTCGTGCAGTTGGGCTCAACTTTCAGTGTGCAGAAGAAGCCCCAGGGGAGATAGCTTTAAACACAAATTCCTGGGCCTACCTCTAGAGACTCCAATTCAATGGGTGTGGAGAGGCCCTGGAATCTGCATTTTAATAAACACCACCGGCAATTCTGAGCAGGTGGCTGGCCGACCTCACTTTTAGATGCCGTGTCCCTGAGGAGGCCCCCCTCCGCACCCCTCACCCCAGCATCTCTGCCCCAGCTCAGGCTGGTGAGGAATGCGCTCCCTCAGTGGAGAGCGGCAGGTCCCCGATTTCCCCCGATGCATTTGAGAGAGCAGCCACGCATTTCCGTCAACACAATTTGCCAGATTATTTTCTGTGGTTAATCGTTAAGAGGAACCAATTCAGGCAGTAAGGTCCAGTCACACTTCTGCACGGCTCAGGATAATTAAGGGCGGAAGTTCCTGTGTGGGGTGTTCCACGGCCGCCACGAACCGTGACTGACAGACTGGACGGGTAGGAATGCCAGACAAAATACCAGCTCCCACAGGGCTCTGTGAGCTGGGAAAGTGGCCAGTGCCTGCCCCTTGGCCCTCAGTTTTCTCACGAGCGAGGGAGCTATGTCTCACTTCTCACAGGTATAAGGAAGATGACTCAAAACCCATAGAATCGAATGACTCGCCACCCTTGAGATCCAACACGAGGACATTGAGCAAAGGGCTCTGTCCCCACTGTGAGAACTTCGTAGAAGTTCTGTGTTACCTTCTTAGAAGCTCCCCTACAAGAGGAAAAAAGATCCAGGGTGAAGCACATTCACATTCTTTTTTTTCTTTTTATGTTTATTTTTGAGAGAGAGAGAGAGAGGGGGAGAGAGAGCAAGCACGAGTGGGGGAGGGGCAGAGAGAGAGGGAGACACAGAATCCAAAGCAGGCTCCAGGCTCTGAGCTGGCAGCACAGAGCCCAACACTGGGCTTGAACTCACAAACCGTGAGATCAGGACCCGAGCCACCCAGGTGCCCCAGCATGAAGCCCATTCTTTAAACCAGGTACTCGACTGGACTCCTCCTCAAACGGTAGCACTCTTAATCTTCACCGTCCTTGGAGATAAAGCACCTGAATAACTTCCTTCAGATTACAGGGAACGGAGATGCCCTCGTTCCCGGGGCTGAATCCACAGCAAGGAGACACGGGCAGGTGAAGAAAAGGTCTAAAGGAGAAACAGGACTCAGTGATCCAACCTGAGGCCTCTCACTTTTTAAAATCGTACGGGGGCGCCTGGGTGGCGCAGTCGGTTAAGCCTCCGACTTCAGCTCAGGTCACGATCTCATGGTCCGTGAGTTCGAGCCCCGCGTCGGGCTCTGGGCTGATGGCTCAGAGCCTGGAGCCTGCTTCCGATTCTGTGTCTCCCTCTCTCTCTGCCCCTCCCCCGTTCATGCTCTGTCTCTCTCTGTCTCAAAAATAAATAAACGTTAAAAAAAAAAATTTAAATCGTACACTGTAACTGCATAATCAGGCAATACGTGACTGAATTCCTCTTGTAAAATCATTAGAGGAAGCTAAGTTCCTCTCTGATCCTCTCCCTCGGCAAACATCTTCTTCCTCCAGGAGAGATTCACTGCTTTCAGTCTGGTACCTTTGATACCTGGCTCTGTGCATGCACGCACAGCTATCAGTACCCCTGGAAAACACACAACGTGGTTTTATGTACATGCATAGGGGTATGTGTTTCGTGTGTATATTTTTTTAAATATCAATGGGATCCCAGCACATACATCCCTCCAAAACTTCCCTTTTGCACAGAACAATACATCCTAGAGATCTGTTATTGCCTGTGCAGATTAAACCTACTGGCTCTAGCTAACAGCTCGCCTTCCAAATTATGGTTGTCCCCCAGTGCACTCAGCCAGTGCCTTACTGGTGGACACTGGAATTGTATCCAGGGGCTTGCTGAAACAAAAATGGTCAGTTCACACCCCTGTTCATGCCTCCTGAGCATATGTGTGTTTCTCTAAGGTAGATACTAGAAGGTTGAACTGCTGGGACACGGGGTATGCATAGTTTTATTTTTAAGAGATAGTACCACATTGTCTCTAAAATAGGTGTATTGATTTACACAAGTGGCGAATGAGAGGATGTATCTCATCTTTGCCAACAGTGTTATTACCGATTTAAAACATTTTGCCCATCTGCTGACAGGAAAAGGGCATCTTGTTCTACTTAAATTTACATTTTCCTGATTTCTGGTTGGGCATTATTTCATGTTTGTTGCCATTTATTCTTCCTTAATCTACCTGTTACCCACTTACACGACGTGTGATGATTTTGCATGATCTTTTTTTAAAGTAAAGTTTGCGAGTTCTTTTTACATCCTAAATCCTAAGCTTTGGGTACCTACAAGGTACATGTTTTCTCCTGAGTTATTATTTAACTTTTCAACATCATTGATGATATCCTTCTGTACTGTTTTCGTCAGAAGTTTCAAATTTTGATACGGTCGTATTGACTGGCCTTTTCTGCATTTTGCTTTTTTTTTAAATTTTTTTTTAACGTTTATTTTATTTTTGAGACAGAGAGAGACAGAGCATGAACGGGGGAGGGGCAGAGAGAGAGGGAGACACAGAATCCGAAACAGGTTCCAGGCTCTGAGCGGTCAGCACAGAGCCCGACGCGGGGCTCGAACTCACGGACCGCGAGATCATGACCTGAGCTGAAGTCAGAGGCTTAACCGACTGAGCCACCCGGGCGCCCCGCGTTTTGCTTCTTTAAATGTCCTGTTTGTGAATGCCTCCCCTCGGTTATAAGTATATTTTTGTATATTTTCTCCCATTATGAAGCCTGTGTATTTTTCTGGCTCAGAGCACTGCCTGAATCTATGTGTCTTACATCAGAGCTGGTGGATGAGCAGGGATGCTGAAATCCCGTCCGGGAAGCAACAATGTATGTTTTCAATGGGACCCAGCTGCGGGCGGGGCTCAAGAGCCGGCTTCTTAGGCTGCCGAAGGGGACTGGCTTACGTTGCAGCACAAGGCTTTTCTGAGGGACATCATAAAACAAAAAGAAACCTTCCAACTACAAATCCAGAAAAGATATGCAGTGGCTTTCTCTGGAGGTGGCCACGACCCAAGACAGATATGCACTTGTTCAGGACTCTTAGGGTAGCTCCACTCGAAGAGGCTCAATCTGCTCCAAGTTTCTAGGCCTTCCCATAGACAGCATTGCCTAATGGAAATACAATGTGCGCTACATAGGTATTTATAAATTTCTGGTAGCTACATTAAAGAATACATAAAAAGAGGGACACCTGGGTGGCTCGGTTGGTTAAGCGTTTGACTCTTGGTTTCAGCTCAGGACATGATCTCATGGTTCATGGGATCGAGCCCCATGTTGGGGTAGAGCCTACTTGGGATTCTCTCTCTCTCTCTCTCTCTCTCTCTCTCTCTCTCTCTCTCTTTCTCTCTGCCTCTCCCCCCTCAAAATAAATAAATAAAAATTTTTTAAAAGAATAAGTAAAAAGAAACAAGTAAAATAATTTCAAGGATTTAATCTGATATTTCTAAAACAGTGTCATTTTAATATGTAGTCTCTATAGCATATTGTTCGTGAGGTATTAAACATTTTTTGTGTGTGTGCTGAGTCTTTGACATCTAGTGTGTAGTTTATACTCACAGCACATCTCAGTTCAGATGACCACATTTCAAGGGCTCCAGAGCCACCTATGTCCATTGGCTACTTGTGTTGGAAAGCACAGCCCTGAGGATTAAAACCGGAATGTCCCTGGTGTGCTGGGAGGCATCTACTCAATGTGTAGGGAGGTGCTTAGGTGACCACAGTCTGAATCTTAAGTCCATTCTTCACCTTCCCCTGCAGCCCAGTCTTCTTCCTAACAAAAGGGCATCATGACGTCCATTGTTCTCAGCTAGTTATATGGGTTAATCATCCTAAAGCCCAGTTTTGCTTGGATTATTTCCTGGAGAGGATGTTGTTGACTTTTAGGAGGAGGTGATCATTCAGCTGAAACCTGGAGGGTGGGTAGGAATTAGGGGGTCAGAGAGGACGGAATGAACAAGGGGGCAGCTGGAATGGACAGGCTGGGGGTAAAGCAGACATCAGATCCCAAGGGGTGTGTAGACTCTACTGAAGTTAATGAGGGTCATCAAACATTTGTCAGTAGTGGGTATGAGAGAAAAGCAAGACCAGAGACAAGGAAACTCATGAAGAGTGCAGGATCCAGATAAGAAATAAGCAATCCTTCCTTCCTCCCTCCCTCCCTCCCTCCTTTCCTTCCTTCCTCCCTTCCTTCCTTCCTTCCTTCCTTCCTTCCTTCCTTCCTTCCTTCCTTCCTTCCTCCCTTCCTTCCCTCCCTTCCTTCCTCCCTCCCTTGATTCCTTCCTTCCTTCCTCCCTCCCTTCCTTCCTTCTTCTTCTCCTTCCCTCCTTCCTTCCCTTCCTCCCTCCCTCCCTCCCTTGATTCCTTCCTTCCTTCCTTCCTTCCTTCCTTCCTTCCTTCCTTCCTTCCTTCCCTGCCTCCCTCCCTCTCTCCTTCCTTCCTTCCTTCCCTTCCTCCCTTCCTTCCTCCCTCCCTTGATTCCTTCCTTCCTTTCTCCCTCTCTTCCTTCCTTCTTCTTCTCCTTCCCTCCTTCCTTCCCTTCCTCCCTCCCTCCCTCCCTTGATTCCTTCCTTCCTTCCTTCCTTCCTTCCTTCCTTCCTTCCTTCCCTGCCTCCCTCCCTCTCTCCTTCCTTCTTTCCTTCCTTCCCTCTCTCTCTCCTTCCTTCCTTCCTTTCTTCCCTCCCTCCCTCCCTCTCTCCTTCCTTCCTTCTTTCCTTCTTTCCCTCTTTCCCTCTTTCTCTCCTTCCTTCCTTCCTTCCTTCCTTCCTTCCTTCCTTCCTTCCTTCCACCCTGCCACAAACATTTACCAAATGCCTACTGTGTGCAGAAAACAAAAGAGACAAGACCCATGCCCTCACAGAACTTCAATATACCGTGGGAAAGGAGATAACTAGAGAGTGATGGAGTGTGACACTCAGGTTCCTGATCTCACTTGGTGAATGGTGGGGCCATTGTCTGAGACAGGGGTTCAGGAGCCAGAGCAGGTTCAGGAAAAAAGATGATGGGTTCAGCTTATCTTTTTTGACACATGTTTGGGGTGTTTGGGGGACCCCTAAGTGGAGCTGTGCCACTAGCAGCTGCATGTACCTATTTGGAGATCAGGAGATCCGGAAGGGACACATAGATTTGGGAGCCATGACAGATCAAGGGTATTAAATCCCTGGCAGTGAATGAAAAAATCCTGGGAGGATGTGTAGCAGCAGGAGTCACAGACTCAAAGGTGCACGGCGGTCAGGTGAGTTGCGAGTGTGTGTGAATTGGGTCATATGTGAGACATAGAAAGTGGTGGGAACATGGCTACCTGGAAAGGATGTCCTCCACCTAAGACATCCTGTGGGCCACATATAGACCCATTTGCAACCTATAGACTTTCAGAACTCTCTCTGCCCTATCTCCCGTTTCTTATAAAGATTCTCGCGGCACGTAGCTAGCTGTTCACAAAAATCCACTTCCGGTTCTTTGGGGTCACTGCATTTCCCGGCCTCCCTCGCCATTACAAGTGGCCGTGTAACTGGGTTCCAGCCAGTGGGACGTGAGGGGAAGTTGTGTGCTCCGCTTCCCGGCCATGGCCTTGAAGAAGGTAGGCCCCCTCCTCCTCTTTTCTTCCTCTGGCCAGATGTAGATGATGAAGTCTATGGGCTTTTGGATCCATTAAGTGGAAGGAACCAGGCTCCCTATATTATTGTCTAGAATAATACCACCTACCAATCAGGACACCTGCTTTTGACTGTGACGTCGGTGATAAATAAACCTTTGTCATGTTTGAGCCATTGTACATGTTTGGCTCCGTTTGTCACTACAGCCTAGCGTAATCTACCAAATACATTTCTAATCGAACAAATACCAGAGTAGCCCTGTCTGTGAGCTCTCTAAGGGCAGGGACCATGCCTGTCTAGTCCACTGCTGCGTCCTCAACACCAAGTCCACGGTAGAGCATGGAGTAGATACTCAATAAAACTTGTGGATAAAGCTAGGTATGTTTCATCGAGCATTTGCTAGATGAAATGTTAACTCTTTTATTGTTGTACACCGTTTCATTTTGTGTTCCTGGGAACTCTATAAGAAAGGTTCTATTATTGTCTCTGTTTTCCACACAAAGAAAACTTGGAAAAGTTATAGCTGGGTGAAAGGCGAAAGGTTCATCTAAGCAGGATGATTCCAGAACCCACACTCTAAAACACTGGTATACAACCAACCATATGCATACCTACGTTAATCATTTAACTCACATGATCTCTCCCTCCAAGGATACCCTCAACCCCTTCCCTCTGCTCATTAAGGTCCCACCTTCTTTATCCTTCCCAGAACCCCTTGATTACCCTTTAATTACTCCAGCAGGAATTTCATATATATCATTCCTGTAACAGGGATCCCACATATCTGTCTGCCTCTAGAGAGAAATTATACTAACCTTAAGGGTAGCAGAATATCTTAGACATCATTTATTTTAGTGTTCCTTATAGCATCGAGGAAGATAGAGGCACCACTATGTGCCAGGCACTCTCTAGGCACTGGGGACCAAAATATAAACAAGACAGTCCATCCAGTCTCACAGAAAGCTCTCAAGTCTTGTGGCATAAACAGATATTTTAAAAAATGTAACTTCTGCATATTAAGAGAGGCAGAAGAAGAGCAAGGAACCCATTCTTTTTGGAGGAGAAAAGAAAGGATTCCTAGAGTGTATGATCTTTGAGCTCAGCTTCTGGAGGATAAGTAGGCATTTTCCAGTTGTTTAAGAGGGATCCTCATAAGCAGGGAAAGCATGTACCAAAGCATGGATGCATCAAGACATCCGTGCTGTTCTGGATGAGTGAGGTGTTGACTTGCTAGAATGTAGGATCCACTCATTCATTTGCTCATCCATTTATCTGACAGATACTTGAGTGAACTTAGAAGGTGCCACGCATTGTACTTTAAATGCAGAGGATTCAAAAGTGAGCAAGAACAGGTAGGATCGCTACCCTCGTGGAGCTTAAAATCCAGTAGGGATTACGGCTGAGAACAAAGCCGTAACGATCACGTGTCCGGCGGGAAGGAGGAAGGGATAGCCAAACATGTGAGGACTCGGGGGGAATGGGCTGAGCCAGACTATCAGAGACCTCCAATACCATGCTAGGGAGATGGAAATAGCCCTACCTCTCTGATAGTTCTCAATTTTGTCCAGCCCCCTCACTGCCCCTGCCTACACTCAGTGCAGGCCACCGTCTCCTCCATGAAGGTATATGACAATCCTCTAAAGAGCCTTTTTGCCTCTCATCCTCCCCCGCCCACCGTCACCCCCAACGCAGAGTGATTTTTTCAAATGAGAAGATCATGTTACGTTCTGTGGTAGGCAGAAGTCTAAGAGGGCCCTACGATCTCCATCACTCTGGTGTTTCTCTGGTGATTATGCTAGGTTACACAGCAAAAGCAACTCCGCAGATATAGTTAAGGCTACTAATCAGTCAACCTTAAACACAGGGAAATGATCCAGGTGAATCTGCCTGATGAAGTGAGCTCTCTAAAAGTAGAGAGTTTTCTCCAGCAAGTAGAAGGGCAAGTCACAGAGACTCAAATTCAAGGAGGTTTCCCAAGGATTCAACATGCTGCCGCTGGCCTGAAGATGAAGAGGGTCACGTGGAAAGGACCTAAGGAGGGCTTGCAGGAGTGGACAGTGAGCTCCAACCGACAGCCAGCAAGGAAACAGGGACCTCCCTCCCCCAACCGCAAGGAACTGGATTCTACCGACAACGTGAGTGAGCGAGCTTGGAAATGGGTTCTTTCCCAGAGCCTCCAGATGAGAGCTCAACCCAGCCAACGCTTTGCCAGTAGGCTCGGGAGACTATGCGCAGGGAAGCCAGCCATCCGATACCGGGTTTTTGACTTCCAGAACTACACACTAATAACTGCGTGTTATTTTAAGCCACTAAATTTATGGCGATTTGTTCCACAGCAATAGAAAACTAATACACCCCCTGGCTTCTAACCCTCCAATAAAACACCCACCGTGGACTTGCCACGTCTCGGCATCGAAACCTTATCACAGTCCTATTAGGTGGGTATGTTATTATCATGATTTTACCGATGAAGAAACTGAGGCTTAGAGAGTTGAAATACTTTTCCTAAGCTTACTGAGCTACTAAGTGTCAGGGTTGAGATTTTTTTGCTCAGCCAGTCTGAACTCATAATCCATACCCTGTGGCTTCTCATTACCCTTATGGTAGGTTCACCTCCCTTCCTGATGGACTCCTGTTCACTCATCCAACCTCATTATTTTTTTAATGTTATTTATTTTTGAGAGAGAGAGAGTGAGGGGGGGGGGGCAGAGGGAGGGAGGGGACATAGGATCCTAAGCAGGGCTCTCTGCTGACAGCAGAGAGACTGATGGGAGGCCCAAACTCACGAACCCATGAGCGAATGACCTGAGCCAAAGTCGGCTGCTTAACCGAGCCCCTAGGTACCCCTCATCCAACCTCATTCTTTGACACTACTCTCACTTCGGATCCTTGTAGCCGGAGTAACAGCCACACCACCACACTCTCTATTCCTTGACTTTGCACATATGGCTCCTTTTTTTTTTTTTCAATATATGAAATTTATTGTCAGATTGGTTTCCATACAACACCCAGTGCTCATCCCAAAAGGTGCCCTCCTCAATACCCATCACCCACCTTCCCCTCCCTCCCACCCCCCATCAACCCTCAGTTTGTTCTCAGTTTTTAAGAGTCTCTTATGCTTTGGCTCTCTCCCACTCTAACCTCTTTTTTTTTTTCCTTCCCCTCCCCCATGGGTTTCTGTTAAGTTTCTCAGGATCCACCTAAGAGTGAAAACATATGGTATCTGTCTTTCTGTGTATGGCTTATTTCACTTAGCATCACACTCTCCAGTTCCATCCACGTTGCTACAAAGGGCCAGATTTCGTTCTTTCTCATTGCCACGTAGTACTCCATTGTGTACATATGGCTCCTTCTGCCTGGGATGCCACCTGCCTCCTCCCTCGGCTTTTTCTTTGGCTGACCTAAATGGTGCTTTTGGCCTTGCTTAAGATGCTATCTCCCCGGGGGGAGGGGGGGGACGTCTTCCTTGGCTCTCCCAGGCTGGGTAGATACTATCCCAGCCTTCCCCTAGCACCTCATACCTCCCTTATCAGAGCACAGAAGCCGCTGTGTTCGACACTCCACTCAGCGGGGCTCTTCACTAGATTGTGAGCTCCTTGCTGGCCAAGACTGTGCTTTGTTCATCACCGAAGTCCTAGCACAGTATCTGGAGCCAGTGGGTACTCAATAAATATTTACCAAGTGAATGAATAAAAGTACTTTATTCAGGAGGCAATGGCAGTCATCCAAGGTCTTGACGCAAGGGAGTGACCTTATCAGACCCGTGCTTACAAGGACAAGCTGAGGCCAAGTCTTGCACGCAAAGGACCACCCTCATCAACATCTGAGGATGAAGAAGTTCATTCACATTGTGGTCTTGGACTTCTTGAGCTGGGAAACTTGGCTCTTCTGTCTTCCTGACTACA
Organism: Felis catus; assembly: GCF_018350175.1. NCBI lineage: Eukaryota > Metazoa > Chordata > Mammalia > Carnivora > Felidae > Felis > Felis catus. Next base: position 69,360,616 of record NC_058377.1, read on the forward strand.
TCTGGATACTGGATACGCCAGAAACGGTCACGGTCATGGCTAGTGTTCTCCTACGGAGGTGGAACGTGGAAAAAAGCTCGCGACTGGGGTCGAGGGTCTCGAAATCCCACTAGAATTAGGCGCCGCCTGCCAATACGGCTGTGAGAAGCCACCGCAATATGGGGAGCCACGACCCTGTCCATGCGGGGAACCTGGAGCCAGCCTCCGGAGAGCCCACCTCGCATACCTCTCCTTAAATATGCAAATATTGCTTCCTGACGAGTAGGGCTGGAAGGCCTTCCGCATTAAAGGCAGCGCTTACTGCTCCCAGCTGGAGGTCAAGTGATGCGGTCAGAAGAGTCTCCAGTTGAGACGCTGCGCGTCTCGGTTTCCTCGTCTGCGCAAAGGGCACTCCCCAGACGACGCGGCCTTGAAGGACCAAGGGGCGCCGGGAAAGGTGAGAAAGTCAAGATGCGTACAGGTAGCTCTACACGCAAGGAGAGGAGCCAGTGGGCCGAGGGAGAGGCAGCGGAACAGAGCGGCGAGTCCGCGAAAGGGGCCGGGATTCCCGTGGCGGGCAGCGCGAGAGGGGGGCGGACTCGGCTCCCGGGCGCGGCGAGGCAGCGAGGGGCGGGTCCGGGCGCCGCGCCTCCCGCGCTCCGGCCGCGGATCTGGGCGCTGGGGGCGGGCGGGGGAGGAGCCACGTGGGGAGGAGCAAAACCTGGAGGCCCCGGGAACCTTGGGCAGAGCCAGAGCGGCGGGAGCCCGATCCCGGGCGCACTGCCCAGGGAGAGCGCGCCGTCCGGGCCGAGCACGGCCTCGGCCATTCCAGCCTGCGTCGGCGCTTGCGTTCGGTGCGCAACCCGGGAGGAGGGCCAGTGCGGACCGGGCGAGGGTCCCAGGCTCCTAAACTGTCCCAGAGCTGCCGGGCTGCCCGCCGTCGCTGCCGCCCCATTGGGGCCCAGCCCGACCCGCCACCTGCGTCCCGGCTGCACCATGGATCCTTCGGAGAAGAAGATATCGGTGTGGATCTGCCAGGAAGAGAAGCTGGTGTCTGGTCTCTCCCGCCGCACCACCTGCTCGGACGTGGTTCGGGTGTTGTTGGAGGACGGCTGCCGGCGGCGACGGAGGCAGCGGCGGGGCCGGCGGCGGGGAACGGCCGGCGACTCTCCAGGCCGGGAGGAGCTTCGGGAACTCCTGGACGAAGACGAGGAGGACGACGACGAGGCGCTGCCGCAGGGCATGCTGTGCGGGCCCCCGCAGTGCTATTGCATCGTGGAAAAGTGGCGGGGCTTTGAGCGCATCCTGCCTAACAAGACGCGCATCTTGCGCCTCTGGGCCGCCTGGGGCGACGAGCAGGAGAATGTGCGCTTCGTGCTGGTGCGCAGCGAGGCGTCACTACCCAACGCGGGCCCCCGCAGCGCCGAGGCGCGCGTTGTGCTCAGTCGCGAGCGCCCCTGCTCGGTTCGGGGCATCCCCGCGCGGCCCAGCCTGGCCATGACCCAGGAGAAGCAGCGGCGGGTCGTGCGCAAGGCCTTCCGCAAGCTGGCCAAGCTCAACCGGCGGCGCCAGCAGCAGCCGTCGTCGCCCTGTTCGTCTACGTCGTCTTCCACCGCCTCGTCCTGCTCGTCGCCGCCGCGGGCCACCGAGAGCGCATCCGTGGAGCGCATGGAGACGCTGGTGCATCTGGTGCTCTCCCAGGACCACACCATTCGTCAGCAGGTGCAGCGGCTCCGGGAGCTGGATCGCGAGATCGATCGCTACGAGGCCAAGGTACACCTGGACCGCATGAGGCGACACGGAGTCAACTACGTGCAGGACACCTACTTGGTGGGCGCAGGCATCGAGGTCGACGGGCCCAGCCCGGTAGAGGAGCCCGAGGCGGCGGCGGCGGCGGCGGCGGCGGCGGCGGCGCCCCTGGACGGCGAGGTGCAGGCGGCCGCGCTGGAGGAGCTGGCCCGGCGGTGCGACGACCTGCTGCGGCTGCAGGAGCAGCGGGCCCAGCAGGAGGAGTTGCTGGAGCGCCTCTCAGCCGAGATTCAGGAGGAGCTGAACCAGAGGTGGATGCGGAGGCGCCAGGAGGAGCTCACCGCGCGGGAGGAGCCCCTGGAGCCTGATGGTGGCCTCGACGGCGAGCTGCTGCTGGAGCAGGAGAGGGTCAGGACGCAGCTCAGCACCAGCCTCTACATCGGGCTCCGGCTCAACACGGACCTGGAGGCCGTTAAGTCGGACTTGGATTACAGCCAGCAGCAGTGGGACAGCAAGGAGCGCGAGCTGCAGGGCCTCCTCCAGACTTTGCACACGTTGGAGTTGACGGTGGTCCCCGATGGGACTGTCGGCTCTGGCGGACCCTCCCGGGAACCGCGGCCTCAGGGCTGCGCGGAGATGTGGGTGGACCAGGCCCGCGGACTGGCCAAGAGCTGTCCTGGCAACGACGAGGACTCGGATACCGGGCTGAGCTCCATGCACAGCCAGGACTCGGACTCGGTGCCCGTGTGCGAATCTCTTGTGTAAGAGGTGTAGACCACGCTTCTCCCTTCCTCGAAGAAAGCAGTGGCCTTGGCCGGCTCAGGGACTCGAAACCAGGCAGGGGGTGGGCGGGGGAGCTCCTGCCAGGTAGCATTGCTCTTCGCGGGGCGGGGGGAGGGCTGGCGACACCCGCCAGGCCAGGGAGTGTGGAGGGGTTGCGGGCGGGAAGGCCCGGAGGAGGCAGGCGGGTCTCCATTCCAAGCTCTTTTAGGGGAAGGAAGGAGGGCGGAGGTGAGAACGTCCCGTATTGGAAAACAGTTGCCCCCGGGAAACTGACGTGGTCCGAACCCATTTTCAAAAAAAGAAAAAGAAAAAGTATTATGGAGATTTCAGCAATCTTCTGTATGGGAAGGACTGATGGCAGCTAGAACTTGAGTTTGTGGCATAAAGTGCTTTTAAAAGAAACTCTTGGATGAGAAGGAAATTCCTTGAATGTTAATTGTGACTGTGAACGTGTTAAAACTAGCCAAAGAGCACTGGTGTTCGTCTCAGCCTTGCTTACATCTCTGATAAAACCCACAGGCACCCAAATCCTGGCTCTTTACATTTCTGCAGATTGGGGGATTTACCCATCTGCTACACTGTTCATCTTTTCTTTTTTCTTTTTTTAATGTTTATTTATTTTTAAGAGAGAGAGACAGAGACAGAGCATGAGGGGCGAGGGGCAGAAAGAGGGGGAGACACAGAATCCGAAGCAGGCTCCAGGCTCTGAGCTGTCAGCACGGAGCCCGACTTAGGGCTTGAACTCACCAACCGGGAGATCATGACCTGAGTGGAAGTCGGACACTTAACCTATTGAGCCGCCGAGGTGCCCCATCTTTTCTTTTCATTCAAAGGCTGGCTGAGCTGTATGGAAGCCTAGCCTCGTATCTCCTCCTAGCAAACACAGTATATGGTAAAATAGAATCCTTTCCCTACAAAGACCTTTTATTATTACAAAAGCCAAACATAACCCTTTTGAGATGATAGAGAATCCTGGGACACCTAATCCCTGGTTACAGCTTAACGTAGGCCCTTTGGGATTTGCTCCCGCAGAGGTACCTGTGCCGTCCTTAATTTTCATTCATGTTGCCGCTTCATCCACTCAATCACTGCTCCTCCAAGAAAACTAGGAGGAAAGTTGCAGAAGCCAAGTTCAGTACAACTAAATTTGCTATTTAATGAGCACGCCGGTTGCAACTAAGACTTGAAAGCCAAGATCTTTGTTAGCATTCAGCTTTTGAACTAAGCTGTGTGATTCAAACCAACCATGACCTCAAGGTGTTTTACCCCCACCCAAGCCAACCTTCCGTATCTTTGGTCAGAGATTAATTAGTTACCTGTCCAAGCCTAAACGGAGAGGGCAAGTATCCAGGCTTACTAGATAAGGCCCCCCAAAGAGAACAAAAGAAGTCAGTCTAATAGTACACCTTGGGTGAGCAGTTTGATTAACCGTGGCACGTAGCCATAGATAAAAGCATACAAAAGTGAGCTCGAAGACAACTCGAATGACTCTGGCTCTTGCCTTTGCAGCCGCCAGGAGATACAAGCACAACACCGCTCTCCTAATAGCCCGGTGACAGAGCCCTGGTGGGGACTCAGGGTGATTGTTGCAGTTATTTCAATGAAAAGTTATCAGTTGTAGCTAGTTGTTGGCCTGTGGAAGGAACCTGTTGGCAGTGTTCCCTCTGGAGCTCAGTGCTTCTGAGGAATGTGGGATCTAATCTGTCCTGAGGAGGCATTAACAATGGCGTGTGTGTGTGTGTGTGTGTGTGTGTGTGTGTGTGTGTGTGGTTTGCAGAAGCCCGGTGTCAGCCCAACCATGCAGGGGCTGGCTCTGGTTTCAACACTGCACGTGAAGATAACGTCAGAGGTCTTGCTGTAGAGAGACGTTTCTTTCCTTGGAGAGGTCGCGTCTGCTGGTCACCAGCGGGGACCTGCTCACCTGACCGCCCTCCAACCATTTCAGCTGTTTCCTTTGGGGAGCCGGCCCTCCCCTGCCCCTTGCCGTTACAAAGCACGTGGATGTCGCCGGTTTTCAAGGAAAAGGGGGATTAAAAGGCCGTTTTCTTAATTGATGTTTTCGGAAGACATTAGCTGGCGTAATTACGGTGTTTTAGTTTCGCCTGATGCGGAAAACGTCTACGCATTTGGTCTTGAGCGTGACTGAAATGGGGAAGGGACCGGAAGAGGGCCACTGCCCCCTGGATGATCATTTGATCTCATAAACACAAAGCCTAATGATAGCTTCCCTTTTGAGGCAGAGGCACAGTCCTCGTTAGAGGGTGACAGACGCTGCTTGTCTGAATGGCTTCTGCTGGCAATGGGCTGACCTGGTGGTTTTAAAATTATTGTGTTTTTTTCCTCCCTTTTTTTTTTTTTAATCCCCCAGAGTGGTAGGGGAGGTGGTTCTTAGACGTTTATTAACTCAAAAGAGAATACAGAAGTTGGCAGAACAGGACTGCCTGGCAGAAAGGGGCTGTTTTCCTTTTCACTATTATTATTATTTTAAACTTTGACGGGCTGCTGACATCAGCAAATATGCCCGAAGCCTGTAAAGCAAATGAGCCACATCACAGGGAGAAGGGCTGTGAGGTTTTCTGGTGCCCTCTTTCCAGAGCCTTCCTGTCCCGTCTACCTGGAGATGCTTCTCCAGTCAACACTTCGGGCAGCGAGGAGGCTCTGTTTGTAACAAAGGGCAGCCCAGTCTGCCCCCTTTCTCCTTTCATCCCAGTCACTTACGTCCCCAAGAGCCACTCCCTGTGTGGGTAGGAGAAGGAACAGGAGGTGAAAAAGAAAGGAGACAATAGTTCCTTTTACTAAGAACTTTCCCACGCCTGAGAAAACGTGAAATTTGGATATCAAAAGGACCGAAACAGTGCCTGTGCCTAGAAAGTGCCTAACAAATGCGAGATATTTTGAAAACGTCATTTCATTTAGAAAATAAGCCTCATGGCATATTTAAAAATATGCATCGTGAATGCACAGCAGTGGAAGCATCCACTCAGGATGTCAGAGCCCCTGGGAGAAGGAACTCATCTCCTGCTCTCCCCGCGGAACAGGAACCCCCGGGGAAGAAGCAGCAAGCCTGTGCAGGACAGTGTGAAATGGAGGGGGCTCCCACCAACCCACCCCTTCCTTGCTGGGAGCTGATAGAATTTACCGTAACTTTGATCTTAATCATCCCATTCTCCACCCTCTCCCAAACCAAAAAGACTTCCCCTGGCATCTCTGTCTGTTTACATATAAAACGCGGTGGTGATGATTTGCTAATTAGACCACTTACATTCCATGGTCCTTATGATGAACCAAACAATAACATAAGTAAAAAAAAAAGAAAAGTCACTCAAAATCCTGTCACCGAAAGCTTATCCCTACCAAAATTGGGCATGTTTTCCTTCCCAACCTTTTGAATTGTGATTTCATATTTTGCTGGGGGTTTTTTGTTTTTTTGTTTTTGTTTTTGTTTTTGTTTTTGTTTTTGTTTTTGTTTTTTGAGAGCACCAGCAGGGAAGGGGCAGAGAGAGGGGGAGAGAATCCTAAGCAGACTCACGACTGTGAGATCATGACCTGAGCCAAAAATCAAGAGTTGCGTGCTTAACCACTGAGCCACCCAGGTGCCCCATATTCTGCTTCTTTTAAAAAAATATATATACTTTAAATGAGGTCATATGTATGCTTTTATGCTCGGGTTTTGACCTGAGGCTCCATCCATCTGGTGGATACACCATAGTGCATATAACTGTTCTCATGTTAGTAAGTTATTCCCAGTGTGTTTTTTTTTACTGTTATAAAATAACACTGTGACATGTTCCTTTGTGCACATTTCTGTTTTCCCCAATAAGATGGAAAGAGACTTCCCAGGCCAAAGAGTGCAAACATTTAAGGACTTGGTCCTTAATCATCAACTTTCTTTTCAAAAGATTTGTTCTACTAACAAGGGGCTATGTGTGATGGGGTCTATTTCACCACCCCTTGGCTTTCATTAGATATTACGTTTTGTTAAGAAAATATTTTTTTAATGTTTATTTATTTTAGAGAGAGAGAGCTAGTGGGGGAGGGGCAGAGAGAGAGGAAGACACAGAATCCGAAGCAGGCTCCAGGCTCTGAGCTGTGTCAGCACAGAGCCCAATACGGGGCTCCAACTCACAAACTGGGAGATCATGACCTGAGCCGAAGTTGGACGCTTAACTAACTGAGCCCCCCCAGGCGCCCCATTGTTAAGAAAATATTTTAACCAAAATTAATTAAATAGTTCTTTGTGGCCCCAGGAATGCAGGGCTGGCAACCACTGGCTTAAAATATTCTTACAACAGAAATGTGGGTCATCCAACGGAAGTGTTCAGAGGATGCGGTGCTTTCCCTTCTTCCTGTTTTCCGTGTCTTCCCTGAGCACCTGCTTTGGAATAGCGATCCTGTCTCCTATCAGAGCTGGCCAACAATGAGCGAGATTAGGAGAATTAACAAATAAGAGAAACAGATTTATAAAAGACAAACATTTATTATCTTTTTCACCCTGAGTCTCTGAGAAAAGGTTGTTCTGAGAAGGTGATGGGAGAGGGGCCCCTGGGTGGCTTAGTTGGTTGAGCCTCCAACTTCGGCTCAGGTCGTGATCCCCCAGTTTGTGAGTTCAAGCCCCACGTTGAGCTCTCTGCTGTCAGCACAGAGCCTGCTTCAGCAACTCTGTCTCCCTCTCTCTCTGCCCCAACCCCGCTCGTGCTCTCTCAAAAATAAACATTAAAAAAATTATTTTTTAAAAAGGTGATGATATAAGTCGCGTTTGATTTTCTGCTCCCTACCCACTCCCATCTGAAATTAAATCAACATAAAATAAATACATAAGCCCACTTGCTTATTAACAGCCTCTAATTAACAGTTTTGATTTTTCTGGGAACTTCTTTCTACATGTAATAAAACACCTGAGCTTATTCTTGGAAAGGGAACATTTGCCCATGAAATGTGTAAAACTATGAATGTGGAAATGTTTGGAATATATTGTTCTAAACAGACGGAAAGGAGGACGATAAGGAACTATTTTTTGCTGAGTACTTTCCAGACATCAGATCCTTGGGCTGAGTATTGTTGCATGCATTTTCTCTGCATTCATCTTGTGAGATAGAACTTTCTAAAAAATTTTTTAATGTTTATTTATTTTTGAGGAAGAGAGAGACAGAGTGTGAGCAGGGGAGGGGCAGAGAGAGAGGGAGACACAGAATCTGAAACAAGCTCCAGGCTCTGAGCTGTTAGCACAGAGCCCGATGCGGGGCTTGAACTCGCGGACCTCGAGATCATGACCTGGGCCAAAGTTAGGACGCCTCGCCGGCTGAGCCACCCAGGCGCCCCTAGAACTTTCTAACCTCCACTCTTTACAGACAAAGAAACTGTAGAGTGTTGGCATTGGAAGGGCCTCAGAGATGATCAGCTCTTGTCCACGTATTTCCACCGGGGAGGTGGCATGCCTTTCTCAAAATCGTAGGACCAGTAAACATCTACTAGGTGGGGATTTAGAAAAAAGACAAAGGAGGAGAAATTCCTGTGTAAATACCTGGGCATCTATCTGTCAGGTGAAGCCCTTGACAGTGGGAAAAAAAATCTCACAAAAAATTAATACCCTGTGTATCAGCATGGAGGTTTCGATGAATGCCCCCTCCTCCCCCGCAAAGTCACAGATGGCTAGTCAGTCACCAACAGGGATTCCTCGGCCATCAGGGCAGACAGCTGTGTGCTATTCACAATAACATCTGGAAGGTGGTACCAACCAAGGCTGTGCCGAAACTGCCCCCAGCATTTTTAAGCAGGCCTTGTTTCTGGTTGAGCCTCTGGGCACTTGAGCAGAGGGTCAAGGGAGGGAACGTTGGGCCCTCCGAGGACCCCTGTGCCCATGGAGTCGTGCACACTTGGTTTAGGCATCTCTGGCCACGCTCTTTCCATTGAACATGTGTAGCCCAAAAAATGGATTGCTTTGAAGGCCCTCTGCTTCAGCCTCTGCCCCTCTCATCCATTCCCTTGAAATTTTTTTCTGTTTCAGACACCTCCAGGGTTCGCTAGAGCTTTCAAGGTAACATCCACATTTCTGAGCAGAATTTATAAGGCTGTTGGTTATCCAGCTCAAGGCCGCCTACTAAGGCCCACCCTCCCCTGCCTTAAAATCACAGAATCGAGTGGATCCTGTTTCTCCATTCAGGTCACACTGCCACCGGCTGTGCAAGGGCCCTCTTCTGTCTTGTTCTACTTCATGTTTTCCTTCCTCCCCCACTCCCACCCCCATTTCTCTTCTTCCTCCCGCTGTAAGCAATTCTTCTAGTGTATTTGATCTATGACCTTTCAAACCATCTTACATATTCAAGGCTGTCACGTTGCACACCTCCAGGGGGCACCATCGACCTAGGAAACTGTGTGAATGGTTTCCCTGAAGTCGAGCAATGTGCCAGCACGTTCCATTCGCTCCTATGGGTATACGTATCTTTGAAACGTAGAATGAGACAGTTGCGTTCTGATGATTAATGTGCATGACCTTTACTGGACTCTACAGCTCACTATATGTCTTTCTTTTTTTTCATGACATTATGTTCGTGTAAGCGCTCCACATTGTGCTTCATAAATCCAGCTCATGATTTTCTGACCTGCGTGGTATTCTGTCGCTTTAAGGTCTACGTTTCTTTGGGGGAAGGAAACTTAGGTTGTTCCCAATTCCTCACTTCCTCAAACAGTGTTCCAGTGAACACAGGCAGAAATCAGTGGCGACGTGCGAGAATTTGTCTGAGTTTGGAACCCAGAAGTTTGAGTGCCGAACTGCTCTATCGCCCTCCCGAATGGCTACACTCCCAGGTTGGGCTCTTACTGGCAGTGAAGAGTCTCCATTTTCCCCATTGCCTCTTCAACACTTCATATTATCCAACTTTCTACTGTTTACGTTTTGTCTTAATTTGCATTTCTTTGAATTCTACTGAAATTGACCTTCACATGCTTTTTATCCTTCTGTTTACTGCCTGTTACCGCCCATTTTTCCTGTGGGTCTCTCTTTTCTGGCAGAGTTGCAGGAATTCCTATGTGTCCTGAACACTAGTTTCTTGTTAATTATAGAGCAAGGATAAATATCTTATTCTAATTTGACTCCATCTTAACTGTGTCTGTGGTGTCTATTGTTGAAAGATATCTAATTATAATATAGTTAAATGTAGCACTCCCACATCTCCCCATGGCTTATGGTTTAAGGTTCTTGTCTAAGAAATAAAGTCACAAAGATATGCTTCTGTAGTTTCTTCCGTTAACCCCATACTTTTTCTTTCTTTCTTCCTCTCTTACTTTTTCCTTCCTTCCCTTCTTTCTCCTCCTTCTCTCATTTCTTCATCGTTGATTAACTGAAGTACTTCCACAGAAAGATTCTTCCCTTTATAAAGTGTTACTCGGAAGGACAGTTGAAAGCCTAATTATCCTGAACTATAGGACAAGAGCAACATTCTTACTTTTTATTTTTATTTACTAGGGTTCCAAATAATGTGGCTGATCTCTAGCCTTCTCCAAAGGTGACTAATGAGTTTTTCCTTTATTGTTCATCTTTTGGGGAATCATTGTGACTTTTCAGATTTAAAATATTTAATGTGTTTCAAACCGTTGTGGTTACGGTCCCATCTTTGGCTAGTGGGAGCTTCTTCAGGTTGACTCCTGGATCTTTTTCCTGGATCTTTGTCATAGTCTTCGAAAGCTTCCTTTGCTCTTCCTTTGTCAAGATGATCCAGGCTGGCGCTGTACCCCGTCCCAGACCTGAAATCAGCCATCACTACACAGAGCCTTGATTTTTTTTCAATGGCAAATGATATTTAGAAACCACAGTCTAGATACTAGGGGTGCTCATTGCCACTGGGTCGGTGATTGTTTTTAGGACTTTCCAGTAGAAATAAAAGAGGAGATACATTTTACTGTGTTTCCTTTTAATTTTTTTTTATTACGGTAAAATACAGATAACAAAATTTGCCATTTAACATGTGTTAAGTATACAATTCATTGGCATTAAGTACATTCACAATGTTGTACAGTCATCACTGCTACCGTTTTCCAGAACTTTTTCTTATCATCCCAAACAAAAACTCTGTGTCCATTAAAGAATAATTTCCTGGGGCGCCTGGGTGGCGCAGTTGGTTAAGCGTCCGACTTCAGCCAGGTCACGATCTCACGGTCCGTGAGTTCGAGCCCCGCATTGGGCTCTGGGCTGATGGCTCGGAGCCTGGAGCCTGCTTCCGATTCTGTGTCTCCCTCTCTCTCTGCCCCTCCCCCATTCATGCTCTGTCTCTCTCTGTCCCAAAAATAAAAAATAAAAAAACGTTGAAAAAAGAATAATTTCCTATTCTCTCCTCCCCTCTAGCTCCTGGTAACTTCTATTATCTTCTTTGGAGAAGTGCCTTTTCAAATCCTTCGCCTGCTTTGATTGAATTTTGTTGTTGTTCTTGTTGTTGAGTTGTAAGAGCTCTTTATATTTTCTGAATAGTAATCCTTTATGAGCTGTGTGATTGGAAAATATTTTCTCCTATTCAAGGGATTGTCTTTGTTCATGGTGTCTGTAATGCACAAAAGTTTTCAAAGTTTTGTTCAAGTTCAGCTTGTTTATTTGTCTTTTGTTGTCTATGTTTTGTTGTCTTATCCAAGAAATCTTTACAAATCAAAGGTCATGAAGGGTTTTTTCTGTTTTTTCTTCTAAGAGTTTTACAGTTCAAGCTCTCATATTTAAGTCCTTGACAATTTTTTTGCCACTATTCTTTTTGTTTTTATTGACAAGTGACTTTTTGGAGGTCTTTATCCTACAATTCCTACTATATCACTTACAGGATTTCCCCCCTTTTCCTTCTTTCATCGGATGGATAGAATTTTCTTTGGCTGATTGGGAGTTGTACATTTAATTTTGCTCTTCTGCAAAATTACTAGGAGCCATACTTACTGCAAAGTTACTAGGAACCATACTTATGTTTATTTTTCCTGAGCAAGAAACACACTACTCTCACTTTTCCGGTCTCGCGCCCTTTTCATTTTCGCATCATCTATAATTTCAGTTATAGGAAATCTTACTTAGCTAATTATAATCCATCTCGGTCTATTTTGTTGGGATCATATGAAGTGTGCATAATATGGAGGAGAATTGACATCTTTATGATGTTGAGTCATTCTATCCAAGAATAAGATAATAGCAAAGCACAACAAATCACTCCCGAGTTCAGTGTGGCTTAAAATAATAATTTATTCTCTCTCATGCATCTGTGAGTCAGACAGGGGTTAGTTGATCCAGGCTCAGACAAACTGGACTCCAATCTGCAGGTCAGGCTTAGGTCTGTTGTATGTTACCCTCCTGGGACTAGAGGCACAGAACTTTCCCAAACGTCCCTTAGCGTCGTTACAGAGACATTAGCCTAGACTTTTTCTTTTTTACATATACTTCTGTAGGCCGTGGCTCCTCAGTCTGGGTCAACACACAATTATTAAGTGCCTACTGTGTACCAGGCCTAGGGTTTAGGCCTTCAAAGGTAGGGATCAGTAAAGCAGGTAGCGTTAAATCACTACATGTACTCTCTATGACACGAACATTGGGATTTTATTTATTTATTTTTTTTTAATTTTTTTTTCAATGTTTATTTATTTTTGGGACAGAGAGAGACAGAGCATGAACGGGGGAGGGGCAGAGAGAGAGGGAGACACAGAATCGGAAACAGGCTCCAGGCTCTGAGCCATCAGCCCAGAGCCCGACGTGGGGCTCGAACTCACGGACCGCGAGATCGTGACCTGGCTGAAGTCGGACGCTTAACCGACTGCGCCACCCAGGCGCCCCTGAACATTGGGATTTTAAACATTGGACTCATACTTTTCAGGCAGTGATTCCACTTTTAGGTATCCACAGAGTATTCGTGCAAGTGGGCAAGGATGTAAGTTCACGATGGTCACTGCAGCGATATTTGTAATAGCGAAAAATCAGAAACCATCCTAAATAGGAAAGTGGTTATAGAAACCATGTTATAATCATATTGCTGATAATATGCAGCTACTAAAATAATACACATCTGCATTGCCGACATGGAAAAATATCTAATATATCATTAAGTAAAAAAGCAAGTTAATGGAAATAGCATAAGCTCCTTACTTATTTTTATAACTTTAAAAATTACACATTTCTTAACTTTACCCCCTGAAAGGGTCTGGAATCAATTATTGCCTAGCGGCAATGAGTACCCGCTGGCACCTATATCATGGTATCTAAATTTGTTTTGAATTTTATTTACTTATTTTGAGAGACAGCATGCGTGAATGAGAGTGGGGGAGGGGCAGAGAGCAAGGAAGAGAGAGAATCCCAAGCAGGCTCTGCACTGTCAGCACAGAAGCCAATGCAGGACTCTATCCCACAAGCCACGAGATCATGACCTGAGCTGAAATCAAGAATCAGATGCTTAACCGACTGAGCCATCCAGGTGCCCCTATACGGTGGTATCTAAATACCATATTCTATTAAAAAGATAAAGGCTGCTTGAAGTAATCATGATTCCAAATCCACAGCAAGAAATAGGTAAGATGGGCTTGCCACCTCTTAGGTACTAGAAAGCAAGGAACTGTAAAAACTTAGTAGTTTTATCTAAATTCAGGAGTAACCCGAAGGCACTCCAGGGGCTAAACATGGGGAAATCAATTTCAATGAGAATAACAACTGTTATGGATGGAAGCACATGAAAAATGTAAAAAGCTAGGGGGTCACAATGATACTGCAAAAAAAGAAATTAACTCATGAATCACCTTTGGAAATTGCGAGGATGCCTAGTTGTCATTCTGGAAATCAGTAATGAAGAGAATATTTATTCTCGTCTGTACACACCATGCTTCTCAGTCCATCGAGCTGCTGGATGAGGGGAAGTTTTTCTTTACAAGAGAATTTTAACTAGCAAGTGCAGAAGGAACGATTACCCATATACGACCCAGCCCTAATGAATTAGTGCATGTAGAGAGTGGTCACGGATAGGTACTAAAATGAGCAGGTGTCAGGTTAATGGGAAGCTGTATGGGATGATCAGCTGATCACACTGGCACCCATGGAACATTCAGGTACAGTGTGCCTCCCAGTATGATAAAATAGGAAGCACTCAGCCCCACCTATCAAATATGCTAGCCCAAATCATGGCATCTGAATCTAATCAAGAATCTAGTGCTATTGAGGGGGTTGTAGGAAACAGGGAGAACAGAATGTGGCATGATCTTCTGAGTGTGTAATCAGCCAAATCCAGATTGTGGCAAATCCTGCAGGACAAAAGCCTGTATATAAATAGCCTAAAAGAGGGAGTGGAGATGTAATGATTACAACTGTGGATTCATTTTTTTTTTAACGTTTATTTATTTTTGAGACAGAGAGAGACAGAGCATGAACGGGGGAGGGTCAGAGAGAGAGAGAGGGAGACACAGAATCTGAAACAGGCTCCAGGCTCCGAGCTGTCAGCACAGAGCCCGACGCGGGGCTTGAACTCACGAACCGCGAGATCATGACCTGAGCCGAAGTCTGCTGCTTAACCGACTGAGCCACCCAGGCGCCCCACAACTGTGGATTCAAAGGAACTAAGACATATCAACCAGTTATAGACTTTATTTGGATACTAATTCAAATAAACCAAAGGTTAAAACAATTTTAATGACAATCAGGGAAAATAGAAAATAGACAATTATTAGGGGATTATTGTTTTTAGAGATGATAATGGCAAAATGGTTATGTCTTTAAAAGATTTTACCTGTTAGAAATACATAACAAAATGCTATGATGTCTAGGACTTTCTAGGATATTCCAAGAAAACAACAACAACAACAACAAAAAACTTGATGCAGAGGAGAAATAAGTAAAACAAAATTGACGAATTGTGCCTATTTGTTGAAGCTTGGTGATGGGTACATAGGATTCATTATGCTGCTCTCTGTATTTATGTATTGGTTTGAGGATTTCCATGATAAAAAGTAAAAAATAAATTGTAAAAGAGAGCACAAGAAGGAAAAATCGGGTTGTAGAAGGATACGTATGTTATAGTTTATGGGTTTCCCCCCCCTTTTAATAAACCAAACAGGACAAAACTCTGTTATACTGTTATCTGGGGTTATATTTGAGAGACGGGATCAAGGAGTGGTGTGGGAAGCTGTTTTTTTTTTTTTAACAGTATAAACCTGGGGATCTTTTGAATTTGAGATAAGTACATATAACTTGTTACTTTAAAAAAAAATGAATAAGACGTCATAATTAAGATATGAGCAAAGCACTGTGGGGGATTGTTTCCTGTGTCCTGGTTAAACATGGCTGCCCAAAACAGGACCTAAAAGCATGAGAGTGAAGGGTGCACCTGAATAACTGGACAGGCTCAGCGTGACCCCCAGCCAACCAATCTGCCATGCCTTGAGGGATTTACAAAGTGATCACACTCTGGAAAAGACGGTATTCTCATCTCATCATGTGGAAGCTAAGCAGACTGTCCAGTAGAGTGACCCTGTGATTAGATGCCTAAAAGAAAGTATTTAATCTGTTCATCATGGGTTAAAATACAAATTCTTATAGTTTTGAATTAATCTTTCAATGCCGGAATAGAAACAGAGTAAAACCTTGGTTTGCGAGCATAATCTGTTGCAGAACCATCTTTGTAATGCAAAGCATTCGCATATCAAAGCAAATTTCAAGAACCATTGGCTCAGTTGTGATCATGTGACATTCGGCATCACGTCGTACTTGTATTGCAAGACATTGCTCGTTTATCAAGTTAAAATTTATTAGAAATGTTTACTCATCTTGCGATACGCTCGCAGAACAAGTTACTCGCAATCCAAGATCTTACTACTTAGTTATGAAGTGTTGTCAGTTAGTTATTCATTTTCTTCCATGTCAGTGATTGCCTGAGTTGGCCCAATTCCAGGGGGGAAATGGTAGTGGGGGGTGTAAAGGGTGGATATTAGCATCTGTGGGTCTGAAACATGGACTCCTAGCATGCTGGGGTCCACAAACCCATACCTCACACTAGGCACAGTCTGTGGGCACCTTTCACATGAATGTTCTGCTACTTTGGGAATTTTTGTAGATGCATAATTGTGATGCCTATAATCAGACTCTTCAGATCCTTGCTGAAGTTAGAGGAACGTTAGGATGTTATGCAGCAACTGCTGTCAAGTGGGGATTTCTAAATCTTTTGATATTAGAAGGGGTTCTCATATGGAGAGAGAATGGGGCCACTGGTCTGGAGTTATGAATTATTCTTTTTAAAAATGTTTTTAACTTAGGGGCACCGGGGTAGCTCAGTTGGTTGGGCGTCCAACTTCAGCCTGGGTCATGATCTCGCAATCTGTGAGTTCGAGCCCCACGTCAGGCTCTGTGCTGAAAGCTCTGAGCTTGGAGCCAGCTTCAGATTCTGTGTCTCTGTCTCTCTCTGCCCCTTCCCTGTTTATACTCTGTCTCTATCTCTCTCTCTCAAAAATAAATAATTTTTTTTATTCTTTATTAAAAAATTTTTTTTAATTGTACGTTTTTAAATTTTAGACACAGAGAGAGAGAATGGGGGGAGGGGAAGACGGGGAGAGAGACAGAATCTCAAGCAGACTCCACGCTCAGCCTGGAGCCCAACGTGGGGCCCAGTCCCACAACTCTGGGACCGTAACCTGAGCTGAGATCAAGAGTTGGATGCTTAACTGACTGAGACAACCGGGACCCTCTGGAGTGATGAATTATTCTTAAGCTGATCTTCAGGGTTGGAATTTGGGTGCTCTTTCCATTTGCTGCTTTTCAAAAACGTAACACTCCAGGCCTATTTCTGCCAGGCTGAAGACACTTGAAGCTGCTGGGGCTCCCTTCTGCTTGCCCCAGGGTACTTTACTTATGACACAACTCCGTTACGGTTCTTGTAACACTGACTGGGTTGGGTGTTTTACTTGTGTCTCCTCCACTATTATTGGCAGGGGGAGGAGAAGTTGGGAGAGATTGAGAACAGAAATTCACTTATTCAACAAACTTACAGCCACCTGCAGGCTCAGGAGCTAGAGAGAGGTGAAGAGATGAACAAGATACACCCCAGGCCGTCACAGAGCTCACTGAGTAAGGCAGTGGAGGATAGATGAGCAAATAGACATCACAATACAGTATGGGAAGGTGCTATGGCTTCCATGGGAGAAAAAAGCATTGTTATAACCCAGTTTGTGGAAGCCACAGATACTGGGAACCGATGCTTAAACTGTGATTTGAAGAACCGGTTGGAGGTGGCCAAGTTGAAGTGGGGGAGGGAGGGACCAGTAAGTGCAAAGTGCAGAGGAAGAGAGCACAAGCCCAGAGGTGAGAGGCGGAAAGTGGAGAGAGAGGGGACAAATGCGGAGAGGTTGGCAGGGGCTGGGTCACGTGAGCCTTGTGTGCCATGATGAAATCTTGGGACTTAATCTTGAGACCAATGGGAACATATTGCAAGTTTAAAGGCAGAAACCTGACCGAGCAAAGTTGTCTACCTAAATCATGACTTGGGCTAGAGTGTGGATGGTGGCTTGGTGTGTGCAAAACTGGAAGTGGGCAGAGGTATCAGGGGGCTGATTCTTCATGCAGGTAAGGTCCAGGCAGACACCTGAGTGAAGGCTGTCATCGTTGGGATGGAGAGATAACAAACTCGTGGAACACTGAGGAGGTAGAATTGACCCACTTGGTGCTGGGTTGGATGTGCAAAGGGAGGAATCCAGAGGACTCAGATGGTGACCAGATTTCTGGCCTGAGAAATAGGTGGCTATTCCCTGAGAGGATATGGGAGGTGGGAGGGGCTTAGGGAGATACAGTGCAGGATATCAACTCTATTTGAGTGATGTTGTATCTATTCCAGCCTTTCTAAGAGACGCCAGAATCACCAAGGCAGTGAAAGTCTCAAGCCACAGGGGCACCTGATGGCTCAGTTGGTTAAGTGACGGACGTTGGCTCAGGTCATGATCTCACAGTGTGTGGATTCAAGCCCCACATCGGGCTCTGTGCTGACAGCTCAGAGCCTGGAGCCTGCTTCTGGATCCTGTGTCTCCCTTTCTCTCTGCCCCTCACCCACCTGCAGTCTGCCTGTCTCACTCTCTCAAAAATAAATAAACATTAAAAAGAAATTTAAGGGGCGCCTGGGTGGCGCAGTCGGTTAAGCGTCCGACTTCAGCCAGGTCACGATCTCGCGGTCCGTGAGTTCGAGCCCCGCGTCGGGCTCTGGGCTGATGGCTTGGAGCCTGGGGCCTGTTTCTGATTCTGTGTCTCCCTCTCTCTCTGCCCCTCCCCAGTTCATGCTCTGTCTCTCTCTGTCCCAAAAATAAATAAAAAACGTTGAAAAAAAATTAAAAAAAAAAAAATTTAAAGGAAGTCTCAATCCACCAAAGAGCATATAAATCTTCCTGCCTTTGGTGAATGGGACTAAATTTTGAACACACATACCAGGAGAGCAATCTGTGCCTGAAGGTCGTATGTGACCACACATTCTTTGGAACAACAACAATGAAGGCAAACTTCTGTCCTTTGCAAAAATGAATACATTTCATTTTCTGAAGGAAAAAAAAAATGTGTCATTTAGAAAAACTCCTGCTAAGTAGAGTAGATAATCAATTTGGCTAATACCAGCTTTATGGAAGGACCTAAAAATAATGCAATTGCTGAGCAAAGCTCTATCTTTGGTGGAAAGTCTAAGACTTGGACCCATGGGTTCAAATCCAGGGTTTTCTACTGCCTCACTCTGTGACTCACTAATTTTATAGTTGGGCCAAATTATGTAACGAGAGAGGTTAGGAACAATAATAACCACCTCACAGAGTTGTCGTTCAAGTGATCTGTGAATTGTAATGTTGTAAACATATTATTTTAAGTTGGATGGTGTCACGTGCCTTGTCTCATTTGTTCCTTAGTTTATCCACACGTTCATATGCTCATTTCATTCGTACAGTCAGAAATACCCACTCTAAGTACACACTATGTGCCACCACTCTGGCAGACCCAGAGGATAAGACATTTATTAAGATGTGGTCCTGGGGTGCCTGGGTGGCTCAGTGGGTTAAGTGTCCTACTTCAGCCCAGGTCATGATCTCACAGTTCATGGGTTTGAGCCCCACATCAGGCTCTGTGCTGATAGCTCAGATCCTGGAGCCTGCTTTGGATTCTGTGTTCTGGCTCTCTCTGCCCCTCCCCAACTCCCACTCTGTCTCTCTCAAAAATAAATAAACATTAAAAAAATTAAAAAGACATGGTCCCTCATAGTCCAGTGGGGATGAGAGATTAAAAACAAAAGCAGGGAAGATAGCAATCAAGTGGGTCAACAATTTAGAAGAGAGGTGAGGAGGCCCTGAACTAGGGGAGGGACAAAGCAGAGATCTGAGACACTGGATGGTAACCTCACTCACATGCAGTGACTCATCAATAGTAGAGGACAAGGGAGAAAGAGTAACCTAGAATGACTCCCAGGTTTCCAGCTTGGGCAAATGGAAAGATAAGACTGGGTGATTTCCTTGGATGGGGTGAAATGGGTCTTGACAAGGGGTGGGAGTAGGAGATGGTGAAGTCAGTTTGGAGTAAGTTGAGGTTCCTCTGGGTATCATCTGATGGTGGGGGAAGGGAAGCGATAGACAGGGATCAGATGCTTAAGGAAGGGTGCAGAGTGGGAATTTACGGGGACTAAAGTTGAGCTCTGGACAAGACTAATACTGAAATAGTAGACAGAGGAAGGGAAATTCACAGAGACTAAGAAACAACACAGAAGAAAGAGAAAGTAACATTGTGGAGACCGTATGGGAGGAGTGAGTTTCAAGACAGGGGTGGCCACCTGGACCCATGTGATTTGGTAATTTAGAAAGATAACCTTGGAGAGAGGAGTGGCAGTGGATTGGTAGGAGGTGAAGCCACATTTAGTGGTTTTAGGAGTGAGTGGGAAGGTGGGGACAGGAAGTAATGAGAATTCATTTGCGAAGTCTCGTATGATGTGGGTAGAGGTGTGACTGTAGTCTTGCAAGATGAAGGCCCACAGAAGGAAGAATGGAAGGTGAGGAGGAGAGTGGCCCAAGATGGGATTGGGGAAGTAGGCAAGGGCCAGAACATGTAGAGTCCAGAAGGCTACAGGAAGGTGTTTGGATTTTTATTTGTAATGCCCTGGGAATCACTGAAGAGCATCAAGCAGGAGAACGATGTGATTAGATCCCCCTAGCTGCTCAAAGGATAACAAAGGAAGGGGAAAACTGGGCTTTGAGTTTCTCAAGGTGTAGAAGGTCTATGATGTTGCTCTGGCAGTAGATGGCTAAAGAGAACGGTTCAAGGCCAACGTCATCAAAGCTGGGAGGCCAAAGGTGTTAGGAGATATATCTACATGGATGTTGATATATCCACAACAGCATCAGGAATTGAGATGGTGAGAGGAAAGGTCTTGGGGTGAAGGAACAGAGAAAGGTAAATCAGTGGAACCAATATTGTGAATATGGGGAAGCCTTGCATCAGAGCAGTGACTGGGGAGGAGAGGCGTGAATGACCCCGTGACTCTGACCACATCCCTCCCTTGCTCAGCTGCTCCAAAATTTCCCTGTTACCCACTGGAGAAAGTTCAAGCATCTTAGCACTTCCCTGCACAAGTTCATCTTGACAGCCTCACCACCTGCCTCCACCCTCCCCCGAGACTCGTTGAACTGCTTGAGTTTTCCCATTCACACCTCTCTCCCTTTGCACACACTGTTCCTTTCATCTCAAGTGTCTGCCCCTTCTTCCCACCCTTGCAAGAACCTCTCTTTACCCTTTATGGCTTAGTTCAAATGTCCTACTTCTATAAACATTTTCTCAAATGCCCCAGCTATTCAGGAAGCTGATATTTATTGAAGATCTGCCATGTGCCAGACTCGGGGCAAGGCACATCCATTTGGCCTGCCCTCTGTGCTGCCCCATCCAAGCTTGCCAGGTCTGCCAACAGCATAGAGGCCGGCCCAGTGTTAGAGCTTCCAGACTTGGCTCAGTAATCACTGAACCCGAGAACCAGGCTCCATTGGAATTTCATCAACAGGAAGGGCTGGGCAGGTTTCTTCTTATTCCCTTACCTTAACCCAACCTCGGCAACTTCTACAGCTATAAACAACAAAGGATACTTAATACGTGAGATGCGATGGTCTGTGAAGCAATGTTCCTGATTCATTCGGAAGTTATGGTCCGGTATTATTGCGGTACGTGCTTCCTATTTTGATTTCTGGGTACCCGTGATGTCCATGCCTGTAGCTAGATACCAGATGATTTTTCCCCAAGAGTCATTTGCTTTGCTATAAGCAGAACGGAAATAACTGAGAGACCCTGTTTGGAGGGCATTCATCTTGGGGCAGAGATTGCATGTTGGGTGACATAAGCACTCGATCAGAGGCCACTACGTAGTCAAAAAATATTTCCCGAGACGAGCACTGGGCCCAGTTCTGAGCTAGACACTGCAGAACAAAGCTACGCTTGGACCCAGCCAGTAGATACGGTGAGTTGTTTATTCAAAACCATTTTCCCTTACGCATAAACTCTGTTTATGTTCTGGATAGCATTGTACACAGCTGATAGATTGCGCTTCCCAGTCTCCTTTATATTTAGGGGCGGCTCTTAAAATGTAAAAGGAATAGGTTGGGTGAGGTTTCTGGCAAATTGCCTTCAAAGAGGCGACTTAGCGGACAGGTGCCTCCTATTTGCCCTCACTCCTGTTCTCCATTTTCATTTCTGGGCTGCAGATAATGATGGCTGGAGCTTTCACAGCCATTTTGAATGATGAGGTAATCTTGAAGATGTAAGACACACTAAAAATGGCAGAGAAGAAACAGAGGGCCTGGAAACTATTCTAAAAGCCCTGGACTGCCTCCTCCTGGGTGTCTTCATTTCAGAGAAACAAACAAACCTCATTTAATATGAGCCCTTATTTATTCTGCCTGTTCTGTGCAATTGTGCCTAATCCTAACCAATACACCCCCCCAGACTGCTTTATCCTTCGTATCCTGATTCATGTTCCCTTTTTTGCTTGTTTACTTACTTATTTTGAGAGTGAGAGAGCGACTGTGCCTGCATGTGAGTGGGTGGAGGAGTACAGAGAGAGAGAGAGAGAGAGAGAGAGAGGAGAGAGAGAGACAGAGACAGTCCCAGGCAAGCTCCTTGCTATAAGCGTGGAGCCTGACTCAGGGCTTGATCTCACAACTGTGAGATCATGTCCCGAGCTGAAATCAAGGGTCAGATGCTTAATCAACCGAGCCATCCAGGCACCCCTGATTGATTTCCCTTTATAGCATTTACAACTACCTGACATTTTTATTTGTCTGTGTCCCCCATTAGAATGCAAGCCCCATGAGAATTTCTCATGGTCTAGAACAGTGCCTGGCCCACAGTGTATCCTCATTAAAAAGCTGTGGCACTGTTATTGCTGTTGTACATGTCCTTGTGTCATCACACTCATTGTACTTGCAATCACGCCCTTAACATCTATCTTCCCCGCCAGAATCTATACCCGTATACACAGGGGGATATTTCTACCTTGCTTTCTGTTGTATCAGCAGCATCTAACTTAGTGCCAGCATATATGTGATCGATAAAAATGCAACAAGTGGAGCAAATTTTTCTTTGCGAGAATCCTGGGCTGGGGTGGCCGGAGAAGCCAGGCTGGGTTGCCAGGAGTGGTCCCAGTGGGGGGAAGCAGTCCAAGTGGGGGTGGGAGCAAGAACCGGACTGTGTCTCCCAGTGATTTGGAGACAACGAAGAAGGTCTCTCGGGAGGATCCTGGGTTGGTTGGCCAAGGGTCCGGAAACAGGATGGAATGAGAGACATGGCAGGTGCCTGATGAGATCTTTCCCCGTGCTCAGCCCCTCACCTGAAGTGAAGTTGCTAAATGCTTGGAATTTTTGATCTTATTGGATTGGTTGTTGCAAATATTGAAGGCCTGCAATTATGGGCACTGTGTGTTGGAACTGAAATAGTTTGAACACAGGAGAGGAGGTAGGGAGAAGACAGGAGGAAGGAAGCCATGAGGATCACAGAACTTGGGTGGAAGACTTCAGACGGCCCAAGTGTCGAAAATTCAACTTTCTGGATGACCACGATTTGCCACTGTCCCGGGGTGAATTATGTCCCCTCAAAAAATATGGGTTGAAGCTCTAACCCTAGTACCTTAGATTGCAACCTTATTTGAGAATACAGTCTTTGTAGAAGTAATGAAGTTAAAATTGAGGCCCTTAGGGTGGGCCCTAACCCAACATGACTGGTGTTTCTATAAAAAGGGGCAATTTGGACAGAGACAGTCATGCACAGAAGGGAGATGATGATGATGTGGCCACACATGGGAGAAGATGGCCTTGTGATCGGAGTGCTGTATCTATAAGCCACGGGACATTAGGGAGCAGACACCAGAAGCTGGGAGAGGAAGAAGGACTCTCCCCTAGAGCTGGCCCTGGTGCCACCTTGATTTCAGGCAGCTGGCCTCCAAAACTTTGAGACAATATGTCTTTGTTGGTTTAAGCCACTCAGTTGGTACAGCTATGTTAGGACAGCCCTCGAGATGAACAGATCTATGAGAGAGGGAGACCCAGCTAACAGCTGGCTGCAAAAATTAATTGAATTGCATTGAATTAGTGAAGCTTCCTTTTTTGGCGGGGTGATGGGTGCAACACTGTGTCCCAGGGGCTGTGGTAGCTTAAAGGAAGTGGGCCTAACCCTGTCTGAGGATGTCAGAGGGCTTCACAGAGGGGTGTCACAGAGTTGGGTCTTACTAGATGAGTAGCTATTCACTGAATAGGTAAAGAGAAAGGGAATTTCAGCTTATAGGAACAGACTGGGCAAAAACATGGGAGGACCTGGGTCACGGGTGTGCTTAGAAAATGACTGGTGATCTCATGTGTGGAGTGTAAGTTACCTGCAAGTCAACAGTAGGGAAAATGCTGCAGGACACAGCAGGGCCAGGTTAGGAAAGACCCATATTTCTGGCTAAAAAGCTTGGGTAGCAACCTTGAGACAATCCAGAGTCCGTGGAAGACTTTAGGCAGCAGAAGTATGTTATTTCATCTCTGTTGTAGAAGACTAACTTCGTGACAGAGAGGAGGATGAGCTGGAAGGATAAATGGTGGTCAAGAGATGGCTGCAAGGGTTGAGGGTGATAATCGTAATTGCTTACTATTCAATTAGTATTTTACCGTCTACATCTATATCTACTTTCTAAGCTTTGCTACTGCTTCCCCAAAACCTGAGAAATAGTTAATAATAATTATCCAGGTTTTGAGTTGGGGAGGCCAAGAAACTTGCAGTCTAGACAGGTACATTAATCTCTCCGTGGGGGACAAAAGTGGGGGTGGTCAAGTATGTGGACTCTGGAGCGGACCGTCTCTATCGGGATGGGCAATTCTGTGTCCTACCTGGGTGACTTTGGGCAAGAGGTTTAACTCTGGTCTCAGCCTCTTGATCCGTAAAATGGAGGTAAAGATAATAATTACCCTTGGGCTGTTGCAAAGATTAGATGAGTATATAAAGAGGTCAGAAAAGTGCCCGTCCTAACCCAGGTGTCATAGGCCTGCTATTACTAGAATCGTTTTGAGAGGCGTGATGGTTTATTTTATGTGTCAACTTGACTGGAACGCAGGCTGCCCAGGTATTTGGCTAAATGTCATTTCTGGGCGTGTCTCTGAGGGTATTTCCAGACGAAATTAGCACTGAATTGGTGCACTCAGTAAAGCAGACTGCCCTTCCCAATGTGGGTGGGCATCATCCAATCTGCTGAGAACCTGAATAGGACAACAAGTTGGAGAGAGAAAGATGCATCCCTTCCCGCATGATCGCTTGACCTGGGACATCTATCTTATCCTATCCCCGCTGCTCCCAGCTCTCGGGCTTCCAGACTCAGAATGAATCACACTACTGGCTTTCTTAAGTCCCCAGCATGCAGACCGCAGACCGTGGGACCTCTCAGCCTGCACATAATGTGAGCCAAGTCCTTATAATAAATCCCTTCCTATACATAGCGCCTATTGGGTCCTATTTTTCTGGACTGTAGAGGACTCTGAATGTTACTCCACGCGGAGGGATTTGGAAAAGCAGAGAAGGGACCTAAAAAAATGTATGTGAAGGTGATGTGTGGCAGGGGGGGTGGGGGGCAGGCATTCCAGACAAGGGGAACAGAGGGTATGAAGGCATGAATTAATAAGACCACCGCATGTTAGGGGAGGTAAAGGGTATGAAGCATTGGGTATGCATGAAGATGGTGGGGAGGACATGATAGACAGTACACGATGGGGCACAGGATGTGAGCCTGAGACCAGAGCTAGCTCTGAAGATCCTAGAGTCGGAGTGTGTAACATCGTCAGATTTGTCATGTCAAAAAGACAGCTGTGGTGGCCCTGTGTGGAGGGAAGAAACTGCGTGCAGAAAGACGGGGAAGGAGGGAAGCAACGGCTTGGGGCCGGGACTAATGCAGTCTTTGTAGACCTGCAAGGGAGGAAACGGATGTGAGGCATTTCTGATTTGGAAGAGATAGCACTTGATGTCTGGATGTGGGCAGTGAGGACATCAGAATTGAATAGGAGTAGAAGACGACAGACACCATTCATTTGGACAGAGAATTGAGAGGTGGGCTTAGGCTGAGGGTAATATGATAAGCTGCTCTTTGGACATGCTGGATAGGAGATGTTTTTCAGACATTCAGGTAGAGGCGCGTGGAAGGCAGTTGCAAAAACGGGTTTGGAGTTTGGAAAGCAAAGTGGAGGGGGGTGATGCTGGTTGGGTGGTCATCTACGTGTGACCAGCAGCTGAAGCTTTGGAACTGAAAGGTCTTACATGGCAAGTATGCACAACGTGAAGAGGAGAGGGCCCGCGACAGGCCCACCATAGGTCATGGTTTCTTAATTTGGCTCACGCATCGAAATCTACATCCAGAATGGAACTATGGAACTCAGCCAACATCTTGTTAACTTTCGGGATATAAAAGGCAAGGAACTGGGGATGAAATAGGTTTGAGTTTTGACTAGAGGGTCCAGGAACCAAGGGGCCTTGTGCAGAACATCAAAGGGAATGAACAGCAGTAAATGATCATTATAATAATACTTAATAATACCTGACATTTACAGAGCACCTTTCTCCAAAGGACTGGAATCTCTGCTCACACATCATGAATCTTCATAGAAAGTTTGGGAGGTCTGTAAGGGGCAGGGGAGATTATATTCACTTCTGACTCACGGTAAAAATGGGGTTTTGAGAGGACCAGGAAGTTCTCTTTGAGCGTAGAGCTGGAGAGTGTTATGGTCTGGCATCCTCGTTCTAAGCCCCCTCCTGGTGGCCAGCACTCTGACCCTGTCTCCTTGTCTCCATCTGACAACCCAATCGTGCGCACTCCCGGTCTTGCCGACCCTAGATCTCAAATCCTGTCCCAAGCCAGTCCAGACACAGAGGATGTGTGTGTTCCAGAAGAGAACCAGTTATAACAAGGCATTCTCTAGTGGAGAGAGTATAGAATTTAGAGTCCGACACACCTGAGTCCCAGGGCCACCACTGCTTCTCACTAGCTGTGTGACGCTGGGCTCTTTAGTTTCTACTTTGGGGCCTCAGTTTTCCTCACGTCACAACGAAGATGAGACGAGCAAACTCCGGGTTGTGTGAAAATGTGTTCATGCCACAAATGTTTATTGAGCAGCGGCTATATGACAGGCATCGTTCTAATCCCTTGGGCTGTATCAGGAAACAAATCAAAGCTCCCTGACTTTGGACTCTTACCTTCCCAGGTGGTGAGGAGTGGGAAGGGAGGAGAGGCAAACATCCAATGGTGAAATAGCGGAGGAACAGAGATCTGGTACATGAGACGGCGATAAGCTCCAGGAAATGGAGACATAACGTTCTATCCGGCACTTAGCACGCTGTCTGGCTAGGCACACAGTAGGTACTCCAGGATCTGGTGCTGCTATGATCCTAATTAAAAAAGATGAAGGGCCTGAGGCAGAATAACAGGCTGTACATTTTTATGAAAACGTGTCTATCTCTTAAACTTCAATCAGAAGTAAGCAGAAAAGTTGCCAGAGAAGGCAAGGAGTAGAAGATTACAAAGTGAAGGAGAAAAAAAAAAAAAAAAAAAAAGACCTGAAATGCTTTCAACTGATGTGTAATCAGCTGCATCTATTCTGATGACCGCTAATTAAACTGTCTCTTGTAGGCTCCCAGAGAACCTCGCTTGCCCAAACAGGTAGACTATGAAATGAACATTATACGACCTTCAGCGTTTGAATCGAGTTTCATTTTTACCGTAACTCAGGGAGCCATTTGGAAAGGTTAGGCTATTTTCTCCTAGCAGGCGGCCTTCACAAGTGACCATTTAAAATACCCATGTGTTGGGGCGCCTGGGTGGCGCAGTCGGTTAAGCGTCCGACTTCAGCCAGGTCACGATCTCGCGGTCCGTGGGTTCGAGCCCTGCGTCGGGCTCTGGGCTGATGGCTCGGAGCCTGGAGCCTGTTTCCGATGCTGTGTCTCCCTCTCTCTCTGCCCCTCCCCCGTTCATGCTCTGTCTCTCGCTGTCCCCAAAATAAATAAACGTTGAAAAAAAATTTAAAAAAAAAATAATAAAATACCCATGTGTTTTTAGCTGTATTTTTAAGGAAAAGCGAACGCTATGTCAAGGACATTTCCTCCTCCCTTTCATTCGTGATGCCCTCTTTGGTTGACATAAAGGGATTGTGATCAGAGGTTTGGGCCATTTATTTTTTAGTTTGGCTAGTGAACATTTATGTGGTTAATAATAAAAACGAGAGTTAAAAATTCTTCCGTGTGCACCTTTACCCTGTCGCCCATTTATGTGCGATGCCTAACTTAATTTTCTCAACAACGTATTGGTAAATATCTTTTACATGACGAAATTGAGGCTTGTGGAGATTATGTAACTTCGCATGGTCAAAAAGCTAGTAAGAAGTGGAGCAGGATTCGAACCTGGGTCTGACTGACTACTGAGGGCTTATATTTGACCACCACTATGACTGACAAACCTCACGATAAACCAGGTGAGGAAGGTATAGGTCTGGCCTAGGAAGACCTCGTTATTCAATGAGAGAGACAGATAAGCAAACAAACAATTGTAAGACGGTATGTCACCTTGACCTAACAGGCATGCTCTGGGAACCTAGATAAAAAGAACTGCCTACTCAGATCGATTGCACTGGGGAGATTTTTCCAGAAGTGATATTTAAGGTGGGTGTTGATGGATGAGTAGGAGTTTGTCTGGAAGCAAAGGGCAGGGCATGAAGGGGAGAGCATATTGAGCAAGCTTTCTCTGACGCTACAGCCCATGCTTTAAACACTATACTAGACTAACTACCTCCATTCATGTCATAATTGCTCAGATGTTCACTGAGTATTTTTCTTGCACACTCAGGTTTTTTGGGCGAGAAAAACCAGAAACTGGCTTCAGTTCATATCAGTAACCAACCTAGAGAATTCAGGTCTTACAAATGCATGTTCTCCTTGTAGATTCTGCCCTGGGGATTTTGAAATGAGTCATTTAGCTGAACTGCGCCCAAGGAGACAAGAGAGATCTCACCGGCAAGGTGCACGGCTCACTGGGCACTTGTCTGAGTATCCCAGAAACTGCTCACGCTGGGCTCCAAGCCCTAAGCTCCTCAGTGAGGTGTCCTGCAAACCCTCCAGACACAAAAAAGTTAGTAACCGGGATCGGTTGACAACAGGGTTGATGCAGAAATCTCAGAACAAGTGGTCAGTGGGAACGTAGTGAAAATCACTTGTGTTCTGGACTTGTATTTGTCTGTAGCGAGAGGAAAATGATGGCAATGGGAACCATTTAAGCCTTGTCCCCCCAAGGGGGTGGTTTATTATAATCAAGTCTTTCTGTTCTATGAGAAATGAGCGTGTTTGCATTTCCACTGAGTCTCACCCATCACAGAGCAGAGCTAGGCCCATTACAGATGTTCCTGTACTAAGGGCCGTAATCAAAATGAAAGCCCTTATGTAAATCTTGAAGCGATTGGGCTGGAGATTCGAAAGCCAAACAGGGGCAACATAACTTCTAGCCCAGGTCCAGGAACACAGCTTGTATTCAAGAAGCGTCTGCTGAATGAAGTCAATAAATAACACATTAAATAAATAAAACATAAGGTAACTAGATTGATCTGATCCTCTTTCAGTGTGGACATTTTAATTAAATTAATGGGTGATTTCTGATTACAAAAGCAGAAGGAATCAAACATCTGGAACCAGAGGGACAGCACGTAGGTACAGTGGCCGTGGTGGGAGCATGGAAGTATTTCCCGAGGGGTGGAGGGGGAGATGGCTCGATGAGGCAGGGGAGAGTGGGAGATCCTGGCTCATAATTAAGGAGTTGAGAGCAATGCGAACACTCTTGGGTTTCAGGTAGGGGGTGATTTACGGGACCACTGGCTGCTAGGTGGAGAGCCAACAGACTGTGGGGAGCAGCCGTTGATGCCTGGAGAGCTGGTTGGGAGACGCCTTCAGGCCCCACTGAGTGACGATGGACTAGGAGGTGATGGAGGAGTTGGGGAGCGGATGGGGGTTCGAGAGTGGGCAGGTGGGACCCACAGGACCTAAGGACAAGGGAGGAATTGTCATTGACTCCTGGGATTTTCACCGGAGCAACTAATGGGTGATGGTGTCATGTACTGAGATGGGGAAGAGAAGGTGACAATGTCTGGAGAGAAAGATCAAGAGGCTGGTCATACACCCACTAATTTTTTTTTTTTGATCACTTGAGTAACATCCAAATGGAGACTGCAAGCACTGAATATGAGGGTGTAGCCCAGGGAGAAGGTTTAGACTCCAGAGTGTGTGTGTGTGTGTGTGTGTGTGTGTGTGTGTGTGCATTGCATTAAGCAAAAATAGATTATACTATCATACTGTAGAGCAACCTGTTATTATGATCCAAAATACCACTTGCCCATATTCCTCTGACGACCTGTACAATTTTTCAATCCTTTTGTTTTAATTTTTTTAATGTTTTTATTTATTTTTGAGACAGAGAGAGACAGAGCATGAGCAGGGGAGGGGCAGAGAGAGAGAGGGAGACACAGAATCCGAAGCAGGCTCCAGCCTCCGAGCTGTCAGCACGGAGCCTGACGCGGGGCTCGAACTCACAGACCGTGAGATCATGACCTGAGCCGAAGTCGGACGCCCAACTGACTGAGCCACCCAGGCTCCCCCTTTGTTTTTTTTAATTTTTAAAATGCTTTTATTAAATTCTTTTTAATGGCTACATAATATTCCACCATATGAATATACCACTGTTTCCTAATTTAAAATTTTAAATGATGACATATTTGAAAAACAGAAAAGTACAAAACATATAACAGATACCCATGCACCCATCAGCTAGGTTTAATAGATGTTAACCTTTTAAGACATATTAGTCGCAGATCCTTTCATTGGACTTAAAGAAATAAAATAGTTCAGATACAAGTCAACCCCCCGCCCCTCTGCCTCCTTTCCTTTAATCCCTTCTCCAGAGCCAATTAACTGCCCCGATGTTGGTATATGGGATTTCTGGGCACATTTTTGTGTACTTGCCAACATGTGTTTGCATCTGTAAATAATATATAATACAGTCTTATTTTAAAACTCACATGAATTGTTTCATGGAGTTGTATATGCCCTTCTGCCATGGCACAGATCACTTAACATTATGTGTATGATATTTCTCCGTCTTTAAAAAGTCCTCTATTCGTGGACACTTTAATTTTATTTTTCACCTGTGTTCCTCCAACACAAATATAGGGTGGTTTACCTGGATACATAAGCCTGAAGCTCTTCAGCCAGGTGCCATCTGTGAACACTGGCGTGAAAACCACTGCCAAGGTATTTCCTGAGCCTAGCCCGGGAGTGGCGGCCTTGGATATTAACCCGCGGTGCCCGCAGCGGGCCACGCAGAGCAGGTGTTATGTAACGTCACGTTCTGCGAAGAATGCACGCGAAGCTGCTTTGTCATCACGTCAGCTCAGAACAGGAGCAAAGCTGTTGAATGAGAGGCTCAGAGCACGGCCCGGGCTGTTTTCTGGGTTGGGCGTTGATGGAGCTGTTTGCTTCTCTTCGTCTTGGCCCTTTTAAACCTTTCTTAATTGCTTGACTCTGGAGCTGACCAGCCAGTTCTTACATCAAACACTCCTCCTGCATCCAAAGGGCTTCTCTCCTCCACCTCCTCCTCCTCCTTTTTTTTTTTTTTTTTTTTTTTAATATACACCCAGCACCTCCCAGCTTTAAAAAAAAAACAAAACAAAAAAAAAAACACTTCTGAATGCTTTCAGTCTCAAACAAAGCTTTATAGATTTCTTGGCAGGAAATCCTGAATGGAATTTGCCATTAAACTTTACTAAAGCAACTCTTTAAACAACATGTACGGAACAATCAAACACGTTTAAATGCCGGTCCCCAACAAAAGCGTGCATTGTCCCTGGAGAGCCCCGAGTGGCACTAACCTGCTCAGAGCTGGAAGAGTTTACAGAAACGTAACCTATTTCATTTCACAGTTTGCCTGTTGCACGCAACTTTCCACACCCCATCAAAAGTAAGGCTTCCTGATAGCACATTTCAGAAACCTCAAGTAGCTCCTTAATGGGCGACTTCTGCTCCTCTCGGGGTGACGCGACAGCACTCCCCCCCCCCCATTGAGACAGCTTTTTCATAATGACAAAGTCAAACAGAAAGTGTAATTTTGCTCCAACTCTCATTCTCCTCAGCTTCTGGCAAGTCTTAGCTAAGATTTATTGAGCACTTATTATGTGCCATGGACTGCTATCTCAAGCATCACGACAGCCCTGTGAGATAGGTATTGCCACTGTGTCCGCTCTCCAGGTAGGGGAACTGGGGCGTAGCAAAGTTCATGAACACATTCAGGGTCATAGGGCTTGCAAGAGAGGGAAGCACGATTTGAGCTCAAGGACTTCCAAGCTCATGGTCCCGAGTTGCTGGACTGATTTAACGCGTTCTGAAAAGGCTTCCAAATTTTCAATGAGGTGGGAAAGAGGGCTAACCCCTAATGAGCACCCACTAGGGGCTAACGTTGCACACATGCTCTTGGTTTTTTAAGTCTCTTCACACCTTTAAGAGTTCTGTTATCTTCCGTGGTTTATGCGCGTGGAGGTGGAGGCTCCAAGGGCTCTCACCTGCAGAGGACGGTGTCTGGCTTAGGACTGAACCCAGGTTCAGCAGAGAGAACTAGAACTGCCTGACCCTCTAGAAAACGACTGAGCATCTAGGAGGTCTTCAGTAATGCTTTAGATTTATGGGTCTTTGCCCTTTTTGGCTTCTTCTTTCTGATGCAAAGGGTACACATATGGTTCAGTGGGAGGACGTCTGACTCTTCGAGTTTACGAGTTTGTTTAAATAAAGCATTCATTTATGGCCCAGATATAAAAACCTGCCAATAAGTCAAAATGTCTGGCCATCGAAGATAATAAACAAGAAAGCAGCTGGTGGAGAAGACCCTCTGTGACCCCCAGGAGCTCCCCCTGTGACCGTCCAGTCCTTCGGTGCCATTGGAGGGACGCCCGGCACACGCATCGCTAATGCGAGTCAGATATCCACGCACACGCGAAACCATCCTCCTGTCGCCTTGACCTCGGGCCCCCAGGAGCTGGTGCTCTGCAGCATTTTCTCAGAAATTCCCGAACGCACGAGTTCAGAGTCCTCCCCGTGGGTGGCTGGGTACTACCGTGAGCCAAAGTTATGTAAGTTAACCAAACAGAAGAAAGAGACTGTGTGAGCCGAGGTGACGGAATGACACAACCGGTATGGGAGCCGCTGGCCTCGGGTGGCTGGTTGGGCTCCAGCGCAGGTGAGGGAGGCGGATCTCCACCTTTGTTTCCTTCAGGCTCCAGGGCAGTCACCAAGGGAACCTGGTCAAGGGGAACTCTGATCCAGCCAAGCTGTGGGGGAGGCCCTGACCCCTGGCAAGGTCCTGGTGAACTCTTGGAAGAGGAGGAGGAGGAGGGGGCGGGGAGAGGAGGTCCCCTAGGCAGCGGGTGGGGCCACCAAAGAGGCCGCGGCCTCCTCTTTCCACACGCAGGGAGGACAGGTCCTGTGTTGTTGGAGTCTCCAGGGCTGGCGCGGCGGCGGTCGGGAGGAGAGATGGGGAAGGAGGGGCAGGTGAAGGAAAGAATCTGTTCCAGCTCCGGAGCGGGCTAGGAAACGTTGCTGGAAGTGCAAAGAGAGGGAGTTTGTGCAATCAAGACGGCTCTCGTCATGTTTCGGAGGTGTGGATGTCCGGAATAAAAACACGCAGAGGAAGAAGCGGCCCCGCGTAGCGTGCTTCACGTTGCTGTGGAAACAAGCCCTCAATGGCTCCCACTGTCTTCACCCAAGAAGCGGACCTGGCAGCCAGAGCGTCTTTTAGAGGCTACCGAACCCCCGAATACACTCGACACACTTTTTCTGGCGTGTGGGCACTAGCCGCGAGTCCCGCTCCCGCTTTCCTTTACCCCCCCCCCCCCCCACAAGAGCTGAATACAGACTACTCTTGAATTCCAGCACACAAGCCCTGTTGAGGGCGTTGAGCAGAGTGAGAGCCCCCGTGGAAGGGGGGAGGCATTTGGACAGCACATCAAAGCTGAGCTGACCCAGTTCTAAGATTCTCATTTTGCCAAGTACAGACTCAAGTCTCCCTCTTCCCCGGCAGCCGCGAGGCACTCAAGACGTAGATGTCTTAAAGCAACTGCCTCCGAGACCTTTTCAGTCCACAGGAGGTGAGATTTTTCTACTTTTAAAAATCTGGCACACAAAGCCAAGCACACAAGTGCCCACTGAGTTATGAAGTCAAACGTTTCAGGATTCGAATAGGGCTGCCTGGGCCCCTTGTGGCTACTAGAGAAAACTCCCAATTCCTGTACAGAGAAAGGGATCTTGACCAGGGGTCTGGGAAGCAGGCAGGTCCAAGCAAGATGATGTCTTAGGAGAGAATGTTAGTGCTTGCTGGCCCCCAGGCTGTCTTTTTCAAGTGTTTATAGGGCTTTGAACCTCAGGAGAAGGAAGCCATTCAAGGGTGAGGCCAGGGTAGTTTCATTTCTTTTTCCCTTGGTTGGGGGGGGGGAGGGAAGAGGGGGCAGTATTTTTACTGCTCTTTAAAAGGCAGTGCGAAGCCTGCTTGGGATTCTCTCTCTCTCCCTCTCTCTCTCCCTCTCTCTCTCTCTCTCTCGCTCTGCCCCTCCCCTGCTTGTTCTCTCTGTCTCTCTCAAAATAAATAAATAAACTTAAAAAAAAATACTCTTGATTAGACATTCGGGAACACGTTTCATGGTTGCTATTTTCCAGAAAAGGCCAGGCCCACCACCTGAACCCACTGACCAACCTCAGCATGGCCACGAGCGAGGCGGTCAGCACTGTTGCCTCCTGACGTGGGCTAAAGGGACACACGGAGCACCACCTCAAAGAACCATCGTCAAAAAACCCAAAGCAGTCAAATGTTGAATGCCAATTTCTACTTGGGGGTGGGAAGCGGGGTACGGGGAGGGGGTAAGCAAAGTTAAATTTTACCACAAGGAGACAAATAGACTAGTTTAAAATGGGGGACGTTCTCAGGACAATGGATCTACTTCTTTCAAAGCGTTGGCATGAAACATCAAGGAGACACTTGGGAAAGAGAAACTCCCTAGCTTAAAAAGGTTTAAGAGACATAACCACCAAATGCAGTGTGAGGGGCTGGAATTGTGATTCAAGCGTACCAATTGTTTAAAAATAATAATTAATGGGGCGCCTGGGTGGTTCGGGCGGTTAAGCGTCCGACTTCGGCTCAGGTCATGATCTCACGGTCCGTGAGTTCGAGCCCCACGTCGGGCTCTGTGCTGACAGCTCAGAGCCTGGAGCCTGTTTCGGATTCTGTGTCTCCCTCTCTCTCTGCTCCTCCCCTGTTCATGCTCTGTCTCTCTCTGTCTCAAAAATAAATAAACGTTAAAAAAAAAATTAAAAATAAAAATTAAGAAGGAAAAAAGAAGACCGAGAAATTTGAATATGGATTTAGTGTTAGGTGATACCAGGAGATTGTTGTCAAGCTCATTGGTATATAAAGATGGTCCTGTGTCTAGATTGAAAAAACAAAACAAAGCCCAGTTTAAAAAAAAAAAAAAAAGGGGGCGCCTGGGTGGCACAGTCGGTTAAGTGTCCGACTTCAGCCAGGTCACGATCTCGCGGTCCGTGGGTTCGTGCCCCGCGTCAGGCTCTGGGCTGATGGCTCGGAGCCTGGAGCCTGCTTCGGATTCTGTGTCTCCCTCTCTCTCTGCCCCTCCCCCGTTCATGCTCTGTCTCTCTCTGTCCCAAAAATAAATAAACGTTGAAAAAAAAAATTAAAAAAAAAATACATACTGGGGTGGGGAGTGAAATAACAGGAAGTCAGGAATTGCATTAGAAAAAAAAAAAAAAAGATGAAGCCAATGCAGCAAAATCTTGCTAATTGTCGGGTACATGGGTTCATGATCCCGGTTTTTTCTACTAGGTTATTATACAATTATACCACTGTAATTGTATGTTCAAATTTTTTCATTAAAATGTTAAGAAATTAAAAAAGAAATGGGGCAGAAACTCCTAAAGCAGAAGAGTCAGGTTTTCCCTTGATCTTGTTATTCTTCCTTGTCTAGCTGCGGTCAACTTGGGCAACGGAACTCTCTGGGGCCTTTTCAACCGCGCCAGAACTGGACCGTGACCTTCACTGGCTCAATGACAATTTACCGTCTTTAGGATTTTCATTTATTCTCTTTACATACTGGGTCTGAAAACAACTAGAAGGAAGCCTTTAAGCCTTGGGTTGTGCTAGACACTTTCATAAGGTCGGGGCGGGGCAGGAGGAAGAGGGGAGGACGATCCTGGTGGGGGGAAGGGCAAGCAGACCGGCCAGGCTTGGTGCCCTTGTGAGGCTTACACGGGGTGCTCCAGGCAGCGTGTCAGGGACTGGCTTAGAAACCCGTGGGGTTGAGCGCTGGGTGTTGTATGGAAACCAATTTGACAAAAAATTTCATATATTTTAAAAAAAAAAAGAAACACAAAAACAAAAACAAAAACACACACACACAAGAAACTCGCAGAGAAGAGGAGGGGAAAACAGCACAAAAGACAAAAGCAAAACCAGGTAGCTGGGAGATGGTGGGAAAACACTGATGTTGGACTGAAGGGTTGGCTTGGACGACTTGACCTCTCTGGGCTTTAGGAACTTCACCCCCCCCCCCCCCCCAGCGTGGCACCGGTAAAAATCCCTCCCCGACAGCTACTCAGGGAAGAGGAATCGGGTCCGAGTGTAGAAAGCAAATATTTATTGAGAATCTACTCTGTGCCAGGTGCTGTCATAGGTAACAGCAACACAGGGATTAATAAAATAAGAGTTTTGCCTTTGAGAAACTCTTATTTCCGCGTGTACTTGGCCATGCTGGCGAAGTGAGTGAGGATATAGAAACGAACTAAAAAAACAAACGTGTTGAAAGCCTGCTGTGTGACGGTCACTTTGTCCTGTGTTCTGTTACCTCATTTTAACCTCGCGAGGACACTCCAAGGTGTTGTTCGCTTTACAAAGGAGGAAACTGGCCCAGAGACGCTCACCACGTTTGCCAAAACCACGCAGCTCGTACGGAGTTTAGGATGTGAAATCTCCCCAGACCTCCAATCCTCTCTCCTTCTCCACGGTTAGAAGCCAGCCATCTGGAGCGTTCTCATCTTACCACAGCCAAACCGCAGACCTGTCTATACCAGCATCTAGCCTGTCCTTTCCCCTCTTGTTCAATGGAGAAAGCGTGCTTCTCGGTATCACACGGATTCTGGATCCCAGAACTTCTCTTGGATCTGTTTGTAGGTATGGATTATCTTCTTTCACTCCCGCTACTCCACCTGGGGCTTTTCCACCAGATCCTTCCCATCAGCCCTCGACACTCAAGCCCCACATGCCTTTCTAGCCTTTCTAGCTCTCGTGCCATCCCTCTGTTCCCTTCCCCAGGGACGCTTCTTGAAAGAATTGTCTGCAACCACGGTGTCCTCTGTTTGCTTCCTCACTTCCGGTTCCTCTGACCCAGTCCCTTCCCCTTGCTGCCTGTATTTCTCCAGCAAAGCCGCTCCTGCCAAGTTCAAATGGCCCCGTGATTCCCAATCCATTCTCGTGTGTGTGTGTGTGTGTGTGTGTGTGTGTGTGTGTTTTCTTTCTATATTCTTAAAAATTGCTCTTTGTAGAGAGGGATCACACTGCTAAATGTTGTTGCC
The DNA here is from genome assembly GCF_018350175.1 of Felis catus. Taxonomy (NCBI): domain Eukaryota; kingdom Metazoa; phylum Chordata; class Mammalia; order Carnivora; family Felidae; genus Felis; species Felis catus. The sequence goes on from NC_058377.1 coordinate 69,397,274, forward strand.
ACCCAGGTAATTGTATCTTAAATTTAAAGAACACTGAGCTTTTATTTTATTTATTTTATTTTTTATTTGTAAAGTTTATTTTTATTTATTTTGAGAGAGAGAGAGAGAGAGAGAGAGAGACCGACTGGGGTAGGGGTGGAGAGCGAGGGAGACAGAATTCCCAAGCAGGCTCCATGCTGTTAGCACAGAGTCAGATGCGGAGCTCAGACTCATGAACTGTGAGACTGTGACCTGAGCTGAAGTCTAAAATCGGTCGCTTAACCAACTGAGCCACCCAGGTGCCCCAACACCAAACTTTTTAAAACCATGATTATTGAAAGGTAATTCACATACTTGAAAATTCACCCATTTAAAGTGTATGGTTCAGGGGCGCCTGGGTGGCGCAGTCGGTTAAGCGTCCGACTTCAGCCAGGTCACGATCTCGCGGTCCGTGAGTTCCAGCCCCGCGTCAGGCTCTGGGCTGATGGCTCAGAGCCTGGAACCTGTTTCCGATTCTGTGTCTCCCTCTCTCTCTGCACCTCCCCCGTTCATGCTCTGTCTCTCTCTGTCCCAAAAATAAATAAACGTTGACAAAAAAAATTTTTAAAAATAAAAAATAAAAAAAAAATAAAGTGTATGGTTCAAATGTTTTCAGGACATTCACAGAATTGGGTAACCATCACCACAGCCTAGAGTTTAGACATTTTTACTGCCCCCAGATAAGCCCTTCAGCTATTAGTAAGGGCTCCCCCTCTCTCCCCTAGTCCTTGGCAACCACCAATCCACCTTCTGTCTCTAGAGATTTGCCTGTTCTTGACGTTTCATGTAAATGGAATCATACAGTAGGTGGTCTTTTATGACATGTTTCTCTTACTTAGCTTGATGTTTGCAAGGGCCATCCGTGTTGCAGCCTGAATTGGTGTTTCATTCTCTCCCACTGTGTGGATACACCCCTTTTTGTTCATCTGTTCATTAGTTCATGGACATTTGCTTACTGGTCACCCTTCAGCTATTATGGATAATGCTGCTATTGACATTTATGTAAAACTTTTGATATGGACATGGGCTTTCATTTCTTTCGGTCATACCTGTAGAAGGGGAACTGTTGAGTCACATCGTAACTCAACCTTTGGAGAACTGCACGGCTGTTCTCCAAAGGAGCTGTGCCAGGTTGCATGTCACTGGCCATGTATGAGGGCTCCAATGTCTGCACATCTTCCCTAACACTTGTTATTGTTTGTCTTTGGTCTTTGGCCTTTAGCCATAGCTTTTCTTTGTCTCTTATGATATTAGCATTTTTGAAGAATTCAGCCCCCCTTCCCTTGGTGTTACGTGGACAGTCTTCATTTTAGGTTTATCTGATGTTTCCTCATGAGTAGATTCTGGTGACACGTCACGGGCCAGAACACTGCACAGATAGTACTGTGTCCTTCTCAGGGTGTCACATCTGGAGGCTCATGATGTCCATCTGTACCTGTTGGTGGCGCTAATTTTGGTCATCCGGTTGAGGTGTCATTCAGTTCTCCACTCTGTAATTACTATTTGTTTTTCTTCTTTGCAACTAATGGACATGTGTGGGGAAACCCTTTAAGATCGCTCAGATATTCTGCTCTTAGTCAAAATTTCCCCTAGATTTTCCTTCCATCGATGGCTCTTGCCTAATTCTATCTTTATCAGGATGGTTGCCAAGTGAGCATTTTCCAGCTACTGCCCTCCCTCTATATTTCCCAGCTGGTTCTTGGCATCAGGTTGTAAGCTAGATTTCCCCCTTATCCATTGATTGATTGATTGATTGATTGATTGTAAGAACATATGAATTTCTATTTTTCCTAATGCTTTATAATTCATTACTGTACTTCACTGATTTGCCGGTGGGAGTTTCTCTACTCTGTCTCCTTTGTCCTTGTGACAAACCCCAATCCTTCTCTCTTTCTCAGCTCCATCGAGGCATAATTGACTAAATTGTAAGATATTTAAAGTGTACACCATGGTGATTTGCTAAACATATATACATCAGGAAAGGATTTCCAGCATCTAGTTAATTAATACATCCATCATGTCACATGCGCATCCGTCCGTATTTGTATGCTCTTTCTTCTCTTGTGAAGACCCTGGATCTGCACATCAATCCATCCCCTCACTTCTCAATCTTACAATCATATACACTAGTTTCAGAAGGGCTTCCCCTGTACCATTACAATAAACAAACCTACAAAAACGAGTTTGAGATTTGTTTATGATTCTTAAAATACATAGAAGTGTGTAATGCGTATCATGAGAAATCTGAAAAATATCCTAGGGACTCAGAAACTTTCAATAAAAATCTCTTATAAGCCTGAAATACAAGCTCAGTTCTTGGATTGGAGTTGGATTTGGGGGTATTTTCTTTCTAAGGTGGAAAGGCAACTGTAATTTCCTGAGAGTAGCCTTTAATTGAAGACATGTTTGCAAATCCACTGTGTGATCCCAGAACTCATTCAAATAGGCATTTGTGCTCGATATGTCTCAGGTTTGGCCTTGTCGGAGCATGCCAACAGACAGCAGAATCACCAGCTACATTTGCTAAGAGAGATTGTGCCAAACTGATGCACTTGACCGCCCGAGGAAACAACTCCCTGCTCTTCCAGGTGAGACTGAAACCTGCTTACCTTCTTCTTTCTTCAAAAAATCCACAGAAGCATCAAAAATTGTCTTAAATTAGACCCAGGCCAATCTGGAGATAAGCTCCATCCCTGTCTACTCCCCCTCATTATTCCATAATCACCAGTTTGCATTTTTTGACTCACTTCCTTTATGATAAATCCCTCTACATTTGTTGACTTCTGGCCTCGACAACAGGAATGCTTAGCAATGAAGAAAAGACTTAGTGCTGTGAACTAGAAGAGGAGACCCTCCCAATCTAGACAATACAGATTGGAATGGAGTTGAGAGTTCGGGGGCCTGATAAGTTCCTTTCCTCCTTTCTCACCCATGTAATATACTAGTTGAGAGATAGGAGTCAAGCAGATGGAAATCGACATCTCTTTATTAATGGTATATCTAGGTTGGGCTATGTTGGTGGATGCTATATTGTACAACCAAAAACCCATTTCAGGAAGGAAGGACTCATTCCCCCAGCTGTACATCTTCCAGAAGATCAGCTGACAGCCCTCTTTGGGGATGGTCTTGGCTGAAGGAAACCATCTTGCCCAATCTCACCTTCCAGAGGCAGCCTATACCCAATGACTGGCCCAACTTGGGAATACCAAGACTTCACCCCACTCCAATTTGGGACAGGTCTGTAGGGTTGCTGAGGCTTCTGCTGGGACTGCATTGCTGCTCAACCTCTCCCTCTACCCAGTTTGCTTCCTCCTCCCACTGTCCAGAGGTACCAATCCCAAGAGCACTGCCTTGTCAATTTCCTATAGGCTAATCTCCAAATTTGTCTCCAGAAGAACCCAGCCTGGGATGCATGCAGTCAGGGAAAGCGTCCTGGAGGTTGCATTTGACTGAGCTGTAAGACTAAAAGTGAGACAGGCAAACCAAGAGTATGTGTGATTCATCCCAGGGAACAACATAGGTGAAGGCCAGAGAACTTAAAATCTTGTGTTCTGAGTCCCAACTTCCTTCCCTGTTCCATTTAGACCTACCCAGGGCCTGACATCATTTTGGTTGTGTGCATTAATAAGGATGAGTGAGCTTTTTCCATGTATTTCAGATTGTGGATTGTACCTCTTTGTTTGTTACAACAGAAGCACAGAAACAAACAATGCCAAACAGGAATAATAATGGCTCGCATTTATTGAGCTCTTACTATGCTCCAAGCACTGTATTAAGCACTTGATACATATTCTCTTATTTAGTTCTCCTAAGATCCTCTAAGGCAAATACTACTATTGTTTCTAATTTTATGAATAAGAAAACTGAGGCTTAGCCAAGTTAAGAGACCTTCCTGTTCTCCAGCATCCAGTAGGACTCTTGGCCACCTACTGTAGACTCCCTTAGACAGAGAACCATGAGGGAGCATATATGAGGATGGCAGAATCCACAGCGGGTTGTGACCTCTCTTGAATGTGCACAGAGGGCCTGGCCTGAGGGCAGGACCTGCCTCAGGCAGCTTGAGGCTGGGAGACCTGACCTTGTGTGGCTTCCACCTCTCCAGCTCAGGTGGAGGTGGGTAGTAAGCAGAAAGGCCTCAGCGCTGAGGAGAGAGCCATGGTTCTGAGGCTGTAGACAGTTGCCTCTGCTCAAACTAATAGAAACTTGATAGACCAGTTTTTCTTGCCTTTGGAAAAGAAGGTGCCAGCATAAGGCCAGTGCTTAGGGATCATTCAGAGATGTTTTTTCAGGAAACAGAAGGGAGTGGGGCCAGCAAGGCATAAGGGGAGGCGTTTAAAAAAAGAAGGCCTGTGTGTAGGTTTCCCTTGCAGGTGGGGTTTCATAAACAAAGACGCACCATGCCTCTTGGTTCTTTTGCTCAACCATCCAATCACGCATTTAACAATATCTATTGGGTGCCTACTATATGCCAGGCACTGTTCAAGGCACTCGGGCACAGCAGTGAACAAGACATTCAAGGTCCCAGCTCTTCTTGAGCTAATATGCTAGTGGGAGAAGATAGACCTACTCTAGTCTCCTAGTTGTCACTGGCCCTGTCAACTCCTGCTAAGCTTTGTTGGCCCGTTGCCTGCTCAAGGGATGGTACCTGGGCTTCTGCATGATCATGGTCAAGGACGGGCAGGGTGTGGAAGTGTTGCTTGTCACCCCCACTACAACCTCCCCGTGGTAGGAAGGCTGGATTCCACATTATTCTCTTAATGGAAAGAGCTAATGCCACAGCCATTAGCCTAGGCCTGTGGGTAAGAGGGCCCCAGGAGGCCAGCCCTAATCCCTCTGTGCCCCATCCCTGGCAAGAGGGGTGAGATGAGTCCAGATGGCCCTTACCCATGCATCAGGAGCTACTCTATGGCCAGTTCTCTAAAACCTAGCAGCCTGTTGGGATGGCCACCTATCATGAGTTGGGGCCTCCAGGCCCTGCTGCATGAACCAAGTTCTTACTTCTCATCAAGGACTTTCTCTTGAGTGGGCAAGTCTGCTGAAGTTGGGGCGCCTTTGTTTAAAGCAAGAACTACCACTGGAGAAACAGGTGTAGGGTAGAAAACAGCACTTGGTCTGAAGCAGGAGGAAAGCATGTTCCAATTCCAGGATTGCCACCTTTTAGCTGAGTGATTGGGCACGTTGCTTGACTTCTCTCAATGAGCATTTTGGAATATGTTATCATCCCTAACTCACAAGACTAAATAAGGTAATGGGTAAGAAAGGCTCAGGCTTGGAACACTTAGTAAACACTGGCTAGATATCAAATATTAATTGAATATGAAGTGATCTCAAATCAAAGTAGTAATTTTTTTTGCTGAGCACTTGAGGGAATTGAAGGAAGTATAAAGCAACATGCCTGTCCCCAAGGAATTTTCCCTAGAGTTCAGTTGTAGTCTTGTAGAGTTCTCTGATGACAATATCGAGTGCTCAAAATTGCTAATAACTAGCATGTGGTAAGTGTGCAAGTGTTACAAATGGGTTTCATCTACATATACAGAGAGAATTACAGACTAAGCAGGAAAAAACACTGAGGGAGCAAGTGGGCAGTTTTAAGTTCCCATACTGTACCTGGTAGGACACTTACTGGTGGGACGTAGGCACTATTCAAAGTAAAATCTTCTGAATAATGAGATGGGGGAGTGGAGGCACCCAGCCTGGGATTTGCCCTCTTCCAGGGAGTCTAACGGAGGGCTGGGTTCAGCACTGATGACAAGTGGACCTTCACTGACCCTTGGCAGTAGTCACCTGATCAAGTGGATTTTCACTGGAGAAGAACTACAGCTTACACATGAGTTTGTTGTCCAAATAGAAACAAAACCAGAGATGGCCAGAGTTATGGAAGATGAAGACTCTGCAGGTGGAAGGACCCACAGCTCACTGATTATTATTGTTTCAGTCCTCGTACAATGAGAGGACAGGCCTTCGGGAGCCAGACGGGATCATGGTGGCACAGGGCCCAGTATAGCATGCAGGAGATCCACGGAAGAATCACAAAGATAAGCAAGGAGAGGCATATAGAACAGAAACAGGGAAGAGGCTGTTCTTGTGGCTTGTCCTAGTGGGGAGGGACAGGTAGTGAACACCAGACCCATGTGATTGTTTTAATTGTATACTTTATTTTCCTACTATAACTATATTTGTGCTTAACAGTTTTGTAACGTAATGTGTGTATAGTTTATCGTAGAGGGTGGGCTCAGTCATTTTAAGCAAACCATTTTGCTGATATAACCTCCGTAGATATTGCCAAGGAGGGGAAGTGAGTGGGCAGTTCCCATGTCCATGGCAGTCACCCGGTGCCCACCATGGGTGCACTGGTTGACCTATTCCTTACAGGGTGGTTCTGACTGAGAAGGTTGAGTATGGGCACCTCTCTCTAAAGTGGAGAACAGAATGATTGCTGGAGGAATTCACCATACTAGCCGCTCCTTAAATTTCCTCCTATATTTTCTGCACTTGTGAAAACTGTCATCAGCCATATTTGGGGGGGCTTCAGGAATGTGACCCACTCAACCCTGTATCCACTGGTTGCTTGGTTTTAGAAACATCGCTGAGATTTTTGACAAGTGATTTCATGGTTCCTTTATTCCTGTGTGTCAGAGACAGAATATTAACTTTACACTCTAACGCAGATGCACAGAGAAAATATACCTTAGTTTTCTTATATCTAGAGTAGGCTTCCCCGCTTCAAGCCCACAGCCAACTCATTAGCAAAGAGAAAATGTAAGTGTTCAAATTTAAGCGTAACTCAATATTAAATCTAAAAGTTTATTTAGGGTAACTTCTTTGGGATAAAATTGCTCAGTCCCCCAGATATAATTCCTCCTCTGTCTTTTTTGCTCCCAAAGATGCGTCCACATGTGTACATGAGAGGTGGTGGTGGTTTATGTGACGTCACAGCCATAGGGAAGATTCAGGGTCTTTGTTCCTTCTCGTGTACTCCTCACCGTCCCTGGAAGTATGACTCCTGACCTGGCCTTGCTCAGTTCGGTTAGGGCCTTCAAGCACCCTCTGGCTGACTCCCCCTCACCTTGGCTCTCTTAGGCTTTGGCAACTCCTCTGAAGAGACTCCCATTTGGCTTTGGCTGGAGTGTTTCCCTCAGTAGCCTGGGTACTGAGATCCCTCGTCCTTCCCATGGTGATCCTTCTGGAAAACTCTTCCACTGGACTCTCAGGCATTTCTGAAACCTGTCTATGCCACACTGGGAACAAAGTGACTCAGGAAAGCTTGAGCCATACGGTCTGCCTCTGCCTGACTGTGCTGGAGTATCAGGGTGAGGAGGTGGTCCCCCCAGCTCAGTGTGGACAGCCTGGAAATTAGCCTCCTCCTCCCAGTCTTCAATGGCTTGCAGAACAGAGCCTCCGGCCTTCTTGGCTCTCCTAGACTTATCTAACCCACGGCCCTCCTAAGTTCACTGGACAGTAACCAGCTAGAGCAAAAGCTTTGTTCTGCTACCTCCATATGCTTCTTCTGTCTCCTGCTATATCCTGGGCTAGAATGTGGAGGGCTTGTCTTTTGCTTCTATTCCATTTCTTCTTGCACAGAGCGCAATTTGTTCCTATAAGGGCAAGAGTATCTTCTCCATACCTTGGAAGCGCTCTCTGAGCCGGGTCCTCCAGGCTTAGATGCTGATACCTAAGGAGGAAGACAAAAGGATTTGGAAAACCATCTCTCAAGACAGTAGCCTTGGGTGCAAAGCTATTATCCTGCTACCTAAATTGTGATTGCTGGAGCTGATTACTACCTTGGTAATTCTTTTTACGCTCTCTCTGTCACAATACCTAATCTTCTGGAGGCATTTGATAATAAAGGTCATGTACTTGGGGAGGTAAGAAAGAAGAACGATTTTAGAGATTTCAAAATGTGAGTTACCCTTCTTAGACCTGCTTCTCTGGAAAGGTCCTTCTACTTGGGCACACTGCAGTGGTGTGGGATGGAAATACCTCCAAGTGGAAAATGTCTTTGTCCCAGTCAGCCTGATAAATCTTGGTCCCAGCCAAAGACGGGATGACAGCAGCTGTAGCTGATGACAGAGGGAGACAAGAGTCCCTGAATTGAAAAACAAGAGGGGACAGTACCTCACCCAAAGGGCATCTTGAAGGAGGAAAAAAAAAAAAGAAGATACTTAAAGCATAGCCCACAAAGAACTGAAATGGACTTCGTCAAATAAGAACTATTCGCTACTCTACTACTAAATAGCTACTAGATAGCCAGCCGACTGGCAGTCACCCTTCATTTAATAGATGTATTTTAATAACATCTTAATTAGAACTTTCTTGTCTACCTCCCCCAACCTCAACCTTGTCTAAATAGTCATTTTCATGTATTTGAACTGTTTCCACTGCTCTGCCTTCCCAAATGTCACCTGCATGAATGAGGCACCCTCTGTCCTCAAGGTGGAAAATTTAAGGACTAGCATATTGCCCCTTGTTATTCGTTAAGCTTTCTATGAGGAGCCTGGGTTTCTGCAGGGTCCTGGTTTCAGGAAAGCTCACAGTTCAGCAGGGTCATGTAGTTCTTGCCCATTTTCTGTGTTGGGTAAATCTGCAACTGGCCGCTGGCAGAAGGCTCTGTCTGCTAGGACTATGCTCTCTTTCACGGGAGCATGTTAGGGGTCAACTTCGAGCACTATTAGCTAGGACTTACTCTCTTCATCTTCCCCATTTCCTCAGCAAGGTATCATCTTGACTGCTAGGTGCAGTACCATATATCTCCTGGAAACAGGGACACCTGAGACTTCAAACCTGTAAGGAGAGATCAAGCTTAATAGCCCAACACAAGTTTTCTGAAATCGCTGACGTAATACATAAGGATCGCGTGCCTACTTTGTGCTCACACCATGCTCAGCACTGGAAACATAGAGTGTGCAAGAGACATCGTCTCCCCTCTCAATGGAGTTTATGGGCTGGTGGAGGAGACAGGCTTTGTTAAAATATTTGCTCAAACAAATACATAATTACAAGTGGTGATAAACGCTGTGGAATTAAACGCGAAGTGCGGTGAGTGGGAAGAGCTGACCGAGCTTGAGGGAGGAGGCGGAATAGAAAAGTCTGTCTAAGGAGAATGAGTTTTCAACTGGGATCAAGAGGAGGACAGGCGTGGATAGGAGACCAGAGTCTGTGGACAGGATATACAAAAGACCTGAAGCAAAATGAGCGTGGCTGCTTTCAGGGACCGAATCACACGAGTGTTACAGATTAAATTGTGTCCCCTTCAAAAAAGATATATTGGGGGGCGCCTGGGTGGCACAGTCGGTTAAGCGTCCGACTTCAGCCAGGTCACGATCTCGCGGTCTGTGAGTTCGAGCCCCGCATCGGGCTCTGGGCTGATGGCTCAGAGCCTGGAGCCTGCTTCCGATTCTGTGTCTCCTTCTCTCTCTGCCCCTCCCCCATTCATGCTCTGTCTCTCTCTGTCTCAAAAATAAATAAATGTTAAAAAAAAATTTAAAAAAAAAAAGATATATTGGGGGAAAAAAAATACGTTGAGGTCCTAACCCCGGGTACCTCAGAATACGATCTTATTTAGAAATAGGGTTGTTGCGGATGCAATTCCTTAAGATGAGGTCCTACTGGAGACCAGTAGGCTTCTAATGCAGTGTGCCATCCTTACAAGAAGGTGGCCACGCGAAGACAGAGACCTGGCGAGAATGCCATGGGACGATGGAAGATTGGAGCAACGCACCTACAAGCCAAGGGATGCCCACGATGCCTGCAAACCACCAAAAGCGAGGCGGAAGCAAGGAAGGCTTCCCTCACAGTGCTGGGGAGAAGCCTGGCCCCGCCAACACCTTGTGTTTGTAGCCTTCTTGCCAGAACTGTGAGACAGTGAGTTTCTGCTGTTTAAGGCACTGGGTCTGTGGTACTTGGTTACAGCAGCCCCGGGGAACTTTCAGAGCGGGTGTGGCCGAGTTGTAAAACGGAGTGCAAGGGAGGAGTGTGAGACGAGAGAGGAAGAGTAGGAAGGGCCATAGACCTGTGCTCAGGATTCGGGGCTCTAGCCTCAAAGCAGTGGGGCAGCAGTGAGGAGTTTAACTGCGATCATTCCAGTCACAGTGCACACAGATCGCCGTGGTTGCCGGGTGCAGAAGGACTGGAGACGGGATGAGGGGTGTTGCAGGTTGAGTTCTCCAGGAGGAGACGCCGCGATAAAGCCTGAGCCGACAATGCCTCCGCTAACCTGCTGGAGAGCTCTGGAGCGAGGTCCGTCAAAGGTGTGCTACCGCCTCTCAAATGATCAGACATTCCGGCTTCCCAGGGTGGCCACCTGTCCGGGATGCCCTGGGAAAGGCATGACCTGAGGCGAGGTGGCCCGTCAGCAGCGGAGGCAGCCTCGGCAGGAGCAGTGAAGCTGTCTGCGGTCTACATGCCCCACGGCTGGTCAATAAGTCTTTCCTTGAAGGGTTCTGGGCTGCTCATCTCCTCTTCTGCCACAAGGCATCATGGGGACCCCAGAAATGAAGGGCTCCGGGGGAGAGGTGACAGTGGCTTGAGCCGATGTGGTGGCAGTGAAGAGAGAGAATGTGGCCTGGTTCCGAGATGGGTTAGTAGGTGAAATGCTACAGATCGCAGAGATTGAATGAGAGGATTGAGGCTTTAAGCGAAAAGGAGGCATCAAGAAGGGCTTCCAGGCGTCTGCCTTTGCCCCACCGAATGGATGGTTGGTGCCATTCACCAAGTTAGAGAGCTCTGGAGAAGATCGAACACGAGAAGGTAGAAGGTCGCGCTTTCAGATGTGAAATACTGTTGGATGAACCGGATATACCGAGGAATAAAAACCCCGAGAGAAACACACACGCACGCACACGCGCGCGTGCACGCACATTTTGGTTCCAAGAAGAGTCCTGTGTGCTCACCTCTCATTCTTGAAAATGCCATCTGTTGTTGCACCACTATGGATTTTACCCTTTTTTGCTGGAACCTGAATCGGCATCCATAATTTACCTGAGAAGCACGCTGAAAAGCTGTAGTGCAGAAAGATATGAAAAGGAACTCAGACATCTGAGGAGTGAGGATGGCCCCACACACTGCACAGGAAATAATTAGCCAACTCCCGAGCCAGCGGTACCACCCCCCCCCCCCCCGATGGTATCACTTGCTAATCCAGGACTGTAGTAACTCCAGAGGTGAGGCGGGTAGGTTTGAGAGGTGAGAGAGAGCGGCGACATGAAAGACTGAAGATTAATTTAAGACCGGGAAAGAGTTTTCACCAGAAAACCACTTGGCTAAGCAGAATCTTCGGACAAGTCCAAGCAGAACTTTCCATCCAATCGAAGTTCATCAGCTGAACTGGGCTCATAATTATGCGCCATCCCGCCACCAGCTGGGGCTGCCTCCTGTACCGCCCCTTTGAGATGTCAAGTTTTCCGTGGATATGTTCATTGCCTTTGACTCAGTGAGTCCAAATTCTGAAGCTGATCCTAAAGAAAATAGCCAATAAAAGGAAGATGCTGTAGGCATGATGATGTTATCAGCACATTTCATGATAGCGATATATTAGAAAACTCCTTTCATGCCAAGAATGCATCTTCACTTCGTGAAAGGTGTTGACTGTGGTCATTATGAGGGCTGTGTTACAACAGGATAAGATGCTCGCCTAGTCTCTGCTGAGCGGCCGCCTTGGGAAGCACTGTGATACATCCGAACCTAAAAGGAGGCTCTGATGTGGGGAGTAAACCACAAAGATGATATGTAGCCTTTAGGAGGTCACACGGTAAGAGGGAGAGCTGAGATTCTAACCCAGATCAGTCCTTCTACAAAGCCCGACCATCCAGCCACTCATACATTTAACCAACAAATATTTATCGAGTCTCTAATATGTGCCAAGAGCTGTGTGAGGCCAGGCTGTTTTGTTTTTTTTTTTTAACGTTTATTTATTTTTGGGACAGAGAGAGACAGAGCATGAACGGGGGAGGGGCAGAGAGAGGGGGAGGCACAGAATCGGAAACAGGCTCCAGGCTCCGAGCCATCAGCCCAGAGCCCGACGCGGGGCCCGAACTCACGGACCGCGAGATCGTGACCTGGCTGAAGTCGGGCGCTTAACCGACTGCGCCATCCAGGCGCCCCAGAAACTCATAGTCTTTATCCTCCCACTGTTCATCACCTACCCATCTTCAAGACTTCTCTCAGACCCCTTTCCCCATTTCCTCCAGCCACAACAGCTCTCTCCCCGCACTGGGTCCCTTTACCGCACAGTTCACACCTAACTAGATCTCGATGAATGCTGATGGCCAGCCCTGGAGATTTATTCTTTGGTATCTACTGTCTTACTCTTTACTTAATAGATGCACATGTGTGTGCATGCTCTTCTGCGTGTGTGTGTGTGTGTGTGTGTGTGTGTGTGTTCTTTCCAATAAGGCTGTAAACAGCTCCATTAATTGAAAATTGTTGAGGCTGGGAGTTCTCTGATTCATAGGCTTCACGTGCTATTGCCTCACCAAAAAGATGGCCGTATTCAAACTAAATAATTTATGTCTTCTTTACATTTTTCAACCCAGCCACGTCAAGCCCGCAAAGACTTAAAAATTGACCCAGACATTTTAAAAACGTCTCACTTAATTATTTCAACAATCTATGAATATGTGTATCAGTAAGACTGAGCTTCGTTAAGCTGTAGTAGCAAACAACCCCCTGATCTTGGTTGCTCAAAACAACAATAGGTTATTTTTATTTAGGTCGGTAGGGAATCTGTTGTACTTTAAACCCACGCAGAAGCCCGGATGATGAAGATTTCTGAAATGTTCCCAATCTTTATAGGGTGAGAGGAAGAAACAGGAGCAATTCTTGCACTAGCTTCAGGTTTCCATATTTTATTGGCCAAAGTCAATAGTATGGCCATGCCTAAAATCAAGGGAGAAGGGAAGTGTAGTCTCACCAAATACCCAAAGAAGAAATAGAAATATTTGGTGAAGAGCATTAATAATTACTATGGTTTTTTTTAGTATTACTATTACTATTTTTTTTCCTTTTTAGTTTTTAAATACCACGAAAACTCAGATGGGTTTAACAACAGGTCCAAGGTCATACATTTATTTAACCACAGAAGAGCTAGGATTTGAACTGAAGTCCGTCTGATAGCGGAGACTACACCTCTTTGGCTTATTTCAGAGCTGCTTTCCGGAAAGGATGCCTTGCACATTCTTTGGGTTCTGGCTGGCCTCACTTAAATTATTCTTCTCTGTAGGGCTCTTCATTGGCTACTTCAGGTGTATCCTCACCAAACATGATGTCTGTTTGCTCTTCTAGTAGTCGATTCGTTGTTATTTCAATTTTTTTTAGATTTTTTTAATGTTTATTTATTTTTGAGAGAAGAGAGCGAGGGAGGGACAGAGAGAGAGGATCTGAAGTGGGCTCTTACTACCTTTTCTTTGACAGAGCAGGTGTCAGTAATATCAAGGTGAATAATATCTGGAACAATCGCTAAAAATAGCAAATAATTCCCAAAGCAATGTGACAAGTACTATAATGAAGACCTGCCCAGTCTTTGGATACAGGCCGTCTCCCAAAGTGGAATTAGGAAAATGGAAATGGCACACGTGAGAGTCACCATCACTGGAAGTAACCCAGACCAAGTCTGCAAAGAAAAAGTTGCAGAGATTGTGGAACACGCCTGAGCCTGGCAAGCCTGGATTTTTTTGCAAATAAGAAAGCTCAAAGCTAAACAACAATAAACTGCAGCATGGGACAGGACTGCTAACAGAAGGTAGATGGTTTGATTGGGATTTCTGAGAGGGAGGTATCCCCGATGGAAGTTTATTACTTGAGACGTAGCACTGTCAAAGTCATAGAAAAATATAGCCTGGGGAAACTGAGGCTCAAGGAGAACCAGTGATGGGTCCCAGCTCACAGAAAAATGGTGATGTTGGGATTTCACCCCAAGGCTGTCTTCCCTAAAAGTTGAATGCCACACGTGTTCTATGTTGCCACCTGCCACTAAGTGAACCACCCAAACCAGCGGCCTGCAAGCCAGAACGTTGATGGCACTTCCAGGGGCCCCGGGAAGACTTTAATCTTGGGTTCTCCCAACCCAGCTGCCACCTTGGATTATTTGAAGTAAAAATTACACCTGTATTGGTGTCTTTCAAGCCACTGCTCTAAATCTCTGAAGATAAGCATTACAGATAAATGTATGCTGCTCCGTTTATCAGTCTTTTGAAATCTCCAGTTTAGGAATGAATATGTTGGGTTGTATGTCCCTTTCAGGCTCCACCCTACCCTCCTCTCAGCCCATAGGCTGCAGGGAGAGATGCTACATCCACTTACAAACAGGATGACAGAGTAGTTAATTCTTGCTAGAGCCATTTATTAATATAGCCATGGTTCCATTACAGTGTGAGTTTCTGGAGGTCAGTAGCCATGTGTTGTGCCTTTTTAAAATTCCTCAGGCTTCCAGAAGAGTCAAGAGAGTTTTTTTCATTTGTTTCATTTCTTAAATCAAATGCTGTCATATTATTAAAGTAATCTGGGTCAACGGAGAGTGACATGATCTTTTTGGCAGTTTATGGATAATTTCTAAGGAATCTTCCTACACTGTAGGAATCTTTCCTACATTGTAGAAAGAGGGAAATAAAATAAAGAAAGACTCCACTTTTGACCCAGATGGCATAATAATAGGGACTGGGGTTGAAATAACTAAGAAAAGACAAAATCTAGAAAATAAAAGTTTTTAAGATACTGATAAGCAGGCAAAGAAAGACAGTGGTCCCGGAGATACAAGGAACAAACATGGTGAGCCCTATGGTCGCCCAAAGTTACTGACCTGAGCTTCCAGGCCATAACTCAGGGAAGGGAACCCAAGCAAAGCCGCAGACTCCTTCAGTTGGGAGATCAAATTGAGAAAGCAGGGAGATCAAGGCAGCTAGAATATACATTAGGAAAAGTACCATAGAGGTGAGAGCTGCACGAAGAGAAAGACCCTTGGATCCGCAAAGAGATCCTCTTGAGCTTTTAGCAGGGTATGATCAGCACATATGTGCAAGAGAACCACCAAAGGTCAGAGAAGGAAGCATTCAAAACGATTAAAGAGGGGCGCTTGGGGGCGCCTGGGTGGCGCAGTCGGTTAAGCGTCCGACTTCAGCCAGGTCACGATCTCGCGGTCCGTGAGTTCGAGCCCCGCGTCAGGCTCTGGGCTGATGGCTCGGAGCCTGGAGCCTGTTTCCGATTCTGTGTCTCCCTCTCTCTCTGCCCATCCCCCGTTCATGCTCTGTCTTTCTCTGTCCCAAAAATAAATTAAAAACGTTGAAAAAAAATAAAAAAAATAAATAAAAAAAAAAGAGGGGCGCTTGGGAGGCTCTTTCAGTTAAGCATCCGACTTCAGCTCAGGTCATGATCTCATGGTTCATGGGTTCGAGCCCCACATCAGGCTCTGTGCTGACAGCCCAGATCCTGAAGCCTGATTCAGATTGTGTGTCTCCCTCACTCTCTGCCCCTCCCCTGCTCATGCTCACTCTCTCTCTCTCTCAAAATAAATATACCTTTAAAAAAATCTATTAAAAAAAAGATTAAAGGAATAGTTCCTAATGCCCATCTAGGGACAGAAACAGTCCTGCTCCTATGAGCCACACAGGAAAAACTTGTAATTCATGGGGCATTGAATAGAATATTCTAGAAGGTCTTGCCTCAGTAGTGAAGAATAATTATCCCTAAACTGGATATTGCTCTGGACCATAAAATATCACTGGATATTTTATGAATCATAAAAGCAAACCCTGAGAGGATTGAACTGTTTCCAAGTAACCGTATCCTAAAACAAAGCTCAAAAATAGTTACAGGAATATAAAAATATCCTGTCCCCAACACAATAAAATTCATAGTATCTGGCATCCAATACAGAAGAGCTCTCACTTGGATACCCATCCTGAGTTCTCTCCACCTCTGCAAGACCTCTGCAAATGAAGTGTGCCCTCCCCTAGTCTCTCAGACTGCCATCAACAGAAATCGAGAAAGCAGCCTACAGCAACGCTTGTTGTCTATGAGAGGCTCTCCTCCAGCCTTCCATATGACCATCAGTCAGGAGTCCAGAGAGCAGTCAAGAGCTCTGTGCGCTCCTGACACCCCTTCCTACCCTTCTGTGATAGATAATTTTACATGTCAACTTGGCTGCATCATGGGATGTCTAGATAGCTGGTCAAACATTACTTCTGGATGTGTCTGTGAGGGTGTTTCTTGAAGAGATTAGCATTTGCATCCGTAGTCTGCGTAGAGCAGGTGGCCCTCTCAAATGTGTCTGGGCTTCAGTCTGAATAGAACAAAAGGGCAGAGGAAAGTTGACTTTGCTCTCTGCCTGACTGCTTGAGCTGGGACAGAGATTTGCCTTCATTGCTCCCAGTACTCAGGCCTTCCAGCTACACCACTGGCTTTCCTGGGGCTCCAGTTTGCAGACAGCAGATTAGAGGACTTCTCAGCTTCCACAATCAAATGAGTTAAACCTTATAATAAATCTTGTGTGTGTGTGTGTGTGTGTGTGTGTGTCTGGTATAGATAGAAAAATAGATACGTAAATAGATAGATGATAGATAGACAGACATAAAAATAAAATAGGATATATCCTATTGATTCTGTTTCTCTTGAAAACCTTAGGCGAATACATCTTGTCTGCCTTCAACATTCCAGCTTTACCACCATTGTCTGCTTTGAGACCATCAGAACTTATCTCATTAGTCCTTTTTTATATCAGTCACCGCAAGAGGCCCAAGGTGTCCTGGTTATTCATCATCCCTTAGACTCTCATCCCCACGTGGCTCAGATGTCCCCTTTTTGGGTGAGGCCTTCCTAACCATGCTAATTCACATTGCAGTCCAACCCCTCTACACCCTGAGCCCCTTTCCCTATTTTATTTTTTTCCATAGCACTTACCCCAACTGAATATACTATATATCACTTATTGACTTGCCCACTAGAATACGAGCTCCATAAGGGCAGGGAATTGTACCCGTTCACTGCTGCATGCCCAGTGTTTAGAACAGTGCTGGGTACATAGTAAGCAGTCAGAAATTATTTGAGGAATGAGGGACACATGCTGTGTCAGCATTTAACGGCGTATCTATGAGTTCCTTCTTCAGAAAGGGCGGGCCCTAGTTTCTGAATGTAACCTGATGCTCAGTGAATTGCTCACGGGGTGCTTTTTGGCCAAGCATTTTACACCATCTCAAGGATCATGTGTAAGCTGCGTCTGAGCACTCACCCAGATCCGCTCCCACCACTGAAGTCTCCTAGAGGTCCCAAAAGGCAGGACTGTCCCATGGCCAAGAACGTGCTCCCAGATCTGTGGCTCCTGCAGTTCCCCTGGCTCCGTAAATGGCACCACTTTTCACCCAGATGCTTGGTCTAGACACTAGGAATTACCTGTGATCTCTCTCTGACTGCTCACATCGGGTCCATCTCCAAAACCACTCGGAACCAACATACTTTCCGCCATGCCAGGGCCACTGTCTCCCTGAAGCGGTCTGAGATCTGCTGCTTCTACGTCTGCTCTTGACCCCTACTGTTCATTCCCACAGAACAGAGATCTTTCCGTTTGTTTACTTCTTGTATTTCAAAAAATGTTTCGGTGACTTAGGAAATTGATAAAGTGGAGTACTTGATGAATAAGAATACGATAGAATAGAATAAATAGAATAGAATAGAATACGATCCAAATGTGAATAGGTACTGAGAAAATAGAATAGATAATAATAGAATAGATAGAATAGAATAATACGAATAATACAAAATAGAATAAATAATACGATCCAAATGTGAAATAGGTACTGAGAAAAAAGCCTAGAAGGAAACACGTGGGTATTTTAAGTGTAACTATCTCTGAGTGGCAGGATTATGGTTTGAATTTCCTTCATTATGCTATTTAGTATTTCACAAATACTCTACAGTGAGTATGTATAGTTGCTGAGAAAACAGGAAGAAAAATGCTGAGCGACCAGTGAGGCAGCATTAATGTGGGTCAGATTTATTTAATAGATTTAGAATTGTTAATTTATGAATGTAACGAAATTTGGAGTCTGCTTATCTTGTAGATCTCCTCGTGCATCCGAGTCACTGTGCTACTAGGCGCTTTTCCCATACTTTATTTCTGTGGAAAGGGAGCCTTCTTCAAAGAGGCTAAGTGGTTTGCCCAAAGTCACTTAGCTGATAAGAGACATGGCAGATGCTAACGAGGTCTCCAGACTAGACATCCAGGCTCTACTCACTACCCCACATTCTCTTCTCTTACCCAAAGGCTGGGGTCCAGGGCAGACACGGCTGGCGAATGACTGGGTCAAAGATGGCAGGATTGAGGTTATCAGCCTAACTAAGGGGGTGAAATGGTTTGGTGAAGACACTGTCAGTCAACGTAAATCAAGTGACTAGAGCATCGTTTTACAGGCATACTTGAACTTGGAACTTATTAGCAGCATGGATTTAATGTCGCCTGTAAAAGCAGCATAAAGGTAAACCTTTATTTGTTCTGCTTCCTCGCGCTATAAAAACAGAGCTCACGCTCTGGGAGTTGATGAGTCTGGAAAAAGGGGTGGGGCTAGACGCTGGCATCTCCACGTAAGTCCTGACCTCTTGAGGAGAGAGGGGAGGAGCTGGGGGGGTGGGGGGTGGGAAGGGGCAGCTGTGGTTTCCCCCAGTGGTCCTGAGAGACTAATCTTGTAATCAAAAAACCCGCTTCCCATTACACTCAGAATAACACCCACATGCTCTGCACGCAAGGTCCATGCTTCTTACGTGGCCCGCCTTCTTTCTTCTCTTTGTCCAGAGCTCTCAGTCCCTGGGCTCTGGGCTCGCCAGCCTCTGTGCTTCTGGAACTTTCCGGTATTCTGGCAGGGTCTTCACTGACTCCTCTGCTGCCCCGTTGCTTCTCCTTCCTGCCGGTGCTCTGTAGGCTCCCTCTTGTCCTTCGGATTTCAGCTGAAATATACACTTGAGGAGAGGCCTTCCCTGGTGACTTCATGTGAGAGACCCCCACTCCGCATCACAGTCACTCTCTGTGCCCTGAACCCCAATCTTTTTTATAAGCAGAACTTTTAACTGATATAATTTCAAATTCAAAGAATGTGCAAAGAATATATGGAAAAAATAGGTAAGTTGTGAAGCATGATCACATAATAAACACTTATGAACCCACCAATCAATTTAAGATCTAGAATATTAACGATACCTGATTTTTTTTTTTAAGTTTATGTATTTATTTCTGAGAGAGAGAGAGCACACGAGCAGGGCAGGGGCGGGGGGGGGGGGGGGGGCGGGGACAGAGGATCCGAAGCAGGCTCCTTACGGACAGCAGAGAGCCAAATGTGGGGCTCAAACCCATGAACCATGAGATCATGGCCTGAGCTGAAGGCAAACACTTAACCAACTGAGCCACCCGGGCACCCCCACCATACCTGATTATTTTCTGCATAGCACTTATCAACTATCTAAAACTATATTATGTACTTATTTCTGTATGTATTTTCTTTCGTATCTACTGGAAGGTGAGGTCCGATGCCTGTCTTGTTGATTGCTGTATCCCAGAGCTTAGAATGGTGCCTAGACAATAAATATTTGAGAATGGATGAGCAACGAGGGTGAGGCAGAGAGGTCAGAGGAGTGGGCCGTCACTGTCAGTGGTGAGGGGCGGCCTGCCCTGTCTCCATGCAGAGATCCACAAGCCCGCCAGACACAGCCCACCCCCCATTTCTCCGAAGGCTAGTCACATAACGTAAGGTGTAATGTCTAGCTATGTAGACAAAGGCACGCGAGGCCAGTCATTTTGCCATTTTGAGACTCCATTCCCGTCTCTGATAAAATGGACCGTAATAGCTACTTGCGGGATGCCTGGGGTAGAGATACAAACATTCTCACCTCCCTCTGTAATACCTGAGAGAGCAGGGCCACGGGGATGCAGGCAGCCGCTGGCAGCAGGCAGCTTCAGACCTGGAGACCGACAGGCAGACAGACAGGCAGACAGATAGACTCTGGGTGGGCAGAACTGTGGCAGACAGACGCCCAGGCCACCCGGGAAGCAGTGGAAAGCCTCTCCTGCCCTCTAAAGGGCCCGCTGCATGTGCTTTGAGCCCTGCACTGATGCCCGAGGCCAGGCGCAGACCCCTAGAGTGGTGGGATGGCTGGGCCTTGGACTGCCTGCTGGCAGGGATCATACAGGGTCTTGGTGCCCGAGTGGAGGGTGCATCATAACTGAAAAGAACAATGAAATCTCTTTTCTCTTCAGTGAATCAGGGGAAAACTTCAGTCGAGCCTCGGTTTCCCCCCCCCCCCCCCCCCCCCCCAGTGCAAGTGTCCTGATTAAGCCAGTCTGTACTAAAATCATACCCAGAGGAACCAGGCCCTCAGGACAGTCTTCAATGTCTTCCTTTGCCTGGCAGGCTAATTAATTAATTCAACCAGCAGGCACCAAGCGACTAGTATGTGTCGGGAGGCCTTTTGCAGGGCCAGGGTGAGGAGCGGTAAATGCACGGGGGCAGAATAGCGCAGTCAGTATTCTCCCCCGGGGAAAGTGGAAGCTGGGGGGGTTGGGGGGCGTGGGGAGGGGGGTGCAGCCGGCTCTGCGAGGGCCAGGCGGAGTGACAGCGAGCTGCTCCTTGCAGAAGGGGGCTTTTGCATTGCGCCTGACGGATGGTGGAGGCACAGGCCCACCCACGGATGGTGGAAAGCAGTACATGTGTGGGCATGGGTGCAGCAGGGAATCATTTCAGAGACATGGGCTGCAGCCACATGTTGACGGCCTTGCTCACTGGGTCCTGAAGGCAGTGGAGCAACACGATCAGGTTTGTGCCTCAGACAACCCTCGCAGGGAACAGCTACTCCTCTGCCTCTCCCACCTTCACTCACCCTTCCTTCAGCTGATCAGAACATGTCCGGTTTCCTTTGGGGACTCGCCCCGCCCCCACTCTCAGCTCACGTGGTTCCTTCTGGTTCCTGAGTCCTGCCTATGATTCAGGCCTGGCCCATCAGTGTATGTCATTATTTTATCCCGAGGGATCGATTCAGAGCTGGGCAGATTCTCCCCGTGGTCCGGTGAGACCCCGTTCGTGGACAGTCATTGGCTCCGTTGGGGAGAAGTCTCCTGTCTGCCAGTCTTGAAGCAGGAAGCCTGCCAACCTGTGGCTGTGGGGCCACCAGTGGGAGAGGACCGGCTTGAGAAAGACACCGGCACAAGGGGAAGCAGAATGAAGACCTGGATTGATCAGTGATGCCTCCATGCTCTCCCTGCCCATCCTGAGGATCCCGTCAGACCCATGGCAGGAGCAGGTCCCGTACTTCTGAAACCACCTAATGGGTAGAAACGGGCTTTTTTTCCCTGCTCTGTCTACCGGACACTGACCTTCTTTTTTTTTTTTTTTTAAGTTTTATTTATTTATTTTTAAGAGCGAGAGAGCGTGCGCAAGTGGGGACGGGGCAGAGAGAGAGAGAGAGAGAGAAGGAGAGAGAGAATTCCATGGGGCTCAGACTCATGAACTGTGAGATCACGGTGTGAGCCTGAATCAAGAGTCTCATGCTAAACCAACTGAGCCACCCACGCACCCCGGGGGATTGACCTTCTTGTATGACTCTGGTCCCATAAGGACTGTGAAAACAAACCCCTCTGAAAACAAATGGGCCATTTGGGAGGGATTCCCAGTTCCTGTAATCATTCATTCATTCATTCATTCCACAAGTATTTGAGATTCTACTTTATGCCACACTCTGCGATAAGCCTATAATTGTGAGCAAAATAAACATAGGCCCTGTTCTCATGGAGTTTGCAGCCTATTAAAAAAGACAGATGATAGGGGCGCCTGGGTGGCTCAGCCGGTTAAGCCTCCTACTTCGGCTCAGGTCATGATCTCACGGTTTGTGAGTTCCAGCCCCTCATTGGGCTCTGTGCTGACAACCGAAAGCCTGGAGCCTGCTTCGGATTCCGTGTCTCCCTCTCTCTGCGCTCCCCCTCTGCTCACGCTGTCTCTCTCAAAACTAAATAAACATCAAAAAATTTTAGATAAGACGGATGATAAAATATGTAATTAGAATGAATATGTAGTTAAAATTTGTGAAAAGTATCACGAAGGAAAAGTACAGGTAGCTATGAAATGTATTCTGGGGTATCTGATCTTACGGGGGCAGGATGGGTAGGGATCGGGGGAGTTTTCTTTAGGAACCAACAAATGAAATAGGAGCAAAAAAGAGGTGTAGGAGTTGGCTGGGTGAAGGACCGGGAGCAAGGAACTTTCCTGGCAGAGGGAAGAGCATGTTCAAAGGCCCTGGTGTTCTGTCAGCCATCTTGAAGAGCTTCCTCATCCCCACAGGCCCTCCTGGGTGGGAAACGGGGAGGGGAGGGTGGAAAAGGTGGCCTAGGAATCCAGACTTGCCTTTGCTTGGCCCTTGGACACAAATGCAGCATAGATAAGTGCCTTGCTTCACTCCTTCATCTCTCAGTCCCAGGGCACTTTCACTCTTTCTTCCTTAAAGAAAGTCCCTGTGCAAGTATCTTGCATTGGCGTTGGTAAGGGGAGGAGGCACATTGCTAGCCTGCCTCGACCGCCGTCCTTTCCTCATTTCTTCCACAGCAAGAAGGTTTCAATTGGGCTTATTCAGTTACTATAACTTAAGATTATAGTGATGATTCACTGCTTTTTTTTTTCGTGATTTGGAAATCATGCTGGATATTTAATCTCAAAGCTTTGTTGAAATAACAGACACACAGAAGTTTAAAAGTAGACGTTACATGACACTGAAAACGTAAGCAGAAAAAGAAAAAAGTGGATAAATCGACTTCATCGAATTTCATCGAAATTTAATTTTTTTTGTGCTGCAAACAATACCATCAAGAAAGGGAATAAAGAGGGGTGCCTGGGTGGCTCAGTCGGTTAAGCATCTGACTTCAGCTCAGGTCATGATCTTAAAGTCCGTGAGTTCGAGCTCCACATCGGGCTCTGCGCTGACAGCTCAGAGCCTGGAGCCTGGCTCAGATTCTGTGTCTCCCTTTCTCTGCCCCTCCCCTGCTTGTTCTCTCTCACTCTCCCTCTCTCAAAGAATAAATAAACATTAAAAAATATTGAAAGAAAGAGAAAGAAAGAAAGAAAGAAAGAAAGAAAGAAAGAAAGAAAGAAAGAAAAGGAAGGAAGGAAGGAAGAAAAAAAGAGAAAAAAAGACAAGTCGAAGAACGGGAGAAAAATATTTGAAAATCATATATTGGATAAGGGGCTTGTATCCAAAATACATAAAGAACTCTCAGCTCATCATAAAAAGAGAAAGGCCACAATCTAAAATGGGGCAGAGGATTTGAATAGACATTTCGGCAAGATCTAGAGATGGCCAATAAGCACATGAAAAGATGGGCAACATCATTAGTCATTAGGGAAATGCAATCAAGGCTCTAAGGAGCGATCACTTCACATCTACTAGGATGACTTTAAGCAAAAAGATAGCAAGTGTCGGTGAGGGCGTGGACAAGTTGGAACACTCAAACACTGCTGGTGGGGATGTAAAATGCTGCCACTGCTTTGAAAAACGGTGTGGCGGTTCCTCCAAACGCTAAACACAGAGCTACTATACGAGTCAGCTGTTCCTTTCCCAGGTACGTACCTAAGAGAAAGGAAGACGCAGGTCTACACGGAAACTCGTATTCTAATATTCACAGCAGCATCGTTCATAAGAGCCCAAAGGTGGAAATAACCCAATGTCTACTAACTGATGATGAAATGAATACAGTTTGCTTTATCTATGAAATGGAGTGTTATTTAGCAATGAAAAGAAAGGCAATATTGATACATGCTACAACGTGAGCCCTGAAAGCACTATGTTGAGTAAAAGAAGCCAACACATTCAGTGATTCCGTTTATATGAAATATTCAGAAGAGACAAATCTCTAGAGACAAAAAGACGCCTGGTTGCTTATGGGGTTGATGGGATGCTTATGGCTATGGAGTTTCTTTTAGGTGGAATGAAAGTGTTCTAAAATTAGATGCAGCAAAGGTTATACAACCCTGTGAATATACTAAAACACGTTGAACTTGAAGTGGGTGAATTTCACAGTACATGAGTTTGTGCTTTTTTTTTTTTTTTAAGTAGGTTACTGATCTCAAGTAGATCAATCAATATTGTCAGAGCCTGCGGCTGAAGTAAATTTTACTCGGATTCTGGCACAAGACACAGGTCAGTCAGAGAAAACCTCCCCAGGGGAAAAGTGTAGCGATAGTAACGGTCACATTATTCACAGTGGTAACTGAAATTGATATGACCTTTATGGTTAGCAAAGAACGTCTGCATTTGCTTGATTAAATCCTTTCACTCACATGAATCACGGGAGGGAGGCATCATCACACATATCTGACCCCCAAGGGAACTGTGGTTCAGGGGGTTTAGGAACAGGTCAGATCATATGGGTAGTAAATTCTGGGGCTTGGGGCAGAGCCCTGGTCCACCTGCCCCAGATCTCATGTCACTTCACTAAGCCTGGGAGGGCAGAGCCCATGCTCTGTCTTTTTACAATAGTAGCCCAGTGCCTGGCAGGATGAATACATGAATGAATGAATGAGTAATAACTTACTTCTCTTTGGACTCTGTGACCATGTAATGCAAAGTGTGTTTCCATCTCCTCCTAGGAAAAGGAGACCAAGAAAGACAAGCTACAGGGGCCATCCTCGGAACACAACTTCGCAAAGTGCTGGCCGGCAGCCTGGTCTCCAGAAGTCACGCTGACTTTATCCTTTTATGGGTATAGAGAACGATCCTTTTATGGATTGCCTCAGCCCCACTCCCCACATCCTGCCATCTTGAATTCCTGGTCAGCATTTGCCCTCCAGAGAAAGGTTGAACCTCCCGAGGCTGAGGTAACCCATAGCTAGTCTGTGCTGTCCAGAAGATGGCATGGGGTCCCACAAAAGAGGTACAATCTCACGCAGCCAAAGGAGTCTTTACGGATGAAACCTGAACGGGACAGAGAGAGCTTTGACCTTCTGCCTAACACGTTGAGTCAGCTGGTAGTTGAGTTCGGTTGGTTGGCTGTGTCTCAGATGTCAGTAGGAGACGAAGCAAAGATGTTCTGCTTGCTGAAGTTTTCCTTTCTCCATGGACCAGATGTTCTTTTGGAAAGAGCCTTGGATTTGGAATCGCAAAAACCTGGATTTAAACCCTTTTGTGTCATTTACCCTAGTGACCTCCCTAAGCCCAATGCCCTCGCCTAACCAGTGAAAATCTCACAGTCCCCAGCTGGTAAGTGGCAGAGCTTGGATTTGAATCCAGGACTCTTGACTCCACCTCCACCTGCGGTCGAATGATAGATGGCAAAGAGATGTCTAAACTGCACGCAAAAGGGCAGGCTGTGGTAAATGTGAACACCTCCTCCCGGTGGCTGAAAGCCAGGAAGGAGTGAGAGAGCAGATTGAGAGAGCAGACGCTAATGTTCTCCCATTAATCAAGGCAGAGTGTGTGCTCTGTGCCCTTAAGAGGGCTTAGGACTTGGAATTGCTTCTGCTCCACAGCCTGTCTCTGGCACAGCCTGGGCTAGAGCCCTGGGGGTACTGGAGACACTGCCCAGATACGTGTCTGCTCACCTACACCCTCGGCCCGACTCCTTTCATGGCCCTTCCATTTCACAACCGTCACTGTGTCCGGGCCACACCCAGAAGGAATGGGATACACATCCCGCCAGTCTGGGTTATCTAGGTCTAAAACATACTTTGTTCCTTTGGTGATTTCATCTGGAAGGACCCATGGAACTGAATGACTGACTTTCCTCCTTTAGCTTTAATCAAAGGGACGGCCGCTCCTACCCGTCCAAGGATGGGGGTTTCCATGACATTGTCGGGGTCAGAGGCAAGGGCCCGGATTTTTGAATCAGACAGCCCCCTATTTAATCCCGGTCTCTGGTTATTTCTGTGGGACCTTCAGTGATGCCACTTGACCTCTCTATACTTCATTTTACCTTTCCTATAAAGTGAGGCAACGATCCCTTCGTCTAGGGCTCTGAGGACTCCACCAGGTAGCGTAGTGATGTGGTAGGTGCTGAGCAGACCTCAGAAACCAGAAGGTTCTCTCTCCTTCCCGATTCTGTCCCTTCTCTTGACAGTAGAGTAGATCCACTCAAAGAAGGAAGTAGACTCCACCTGGAACCTGGGGCGGTTTGAGCAGACCTCCACTGAGTCCTCAGGTGTATGTGGGGGAGGATTAACGATCTTAGACAAGTCTTCCCGGGAGGAGAGGGGCTGGGAAGTATTGGAGGTATTGAAGGCAAGGAGAGAAAAGACCAGATGGGGATGTGCTAAGTATAGTAACAAGCAGTAATAGTGATAGAGTGCCTCATTTAATTGAACACTTACTATGTGCCAACATTGTACTTGGAAATTTACATGTGTTTCTTAATCCTCCTCTTGTCATCCCCATTTCACAGATGAAGCAACCATCTGACAAGTGTCTGGATACGCCAGTAACTGCGACTTGAAACTACATGTCACCCAGTGCTCTGGGGAAGGGTGGGAGACGTAGAGGTGGTGGTAACTCAGGCTGGCCTGGAGGTCCCTGCCCTGGGGGAGGCTCAAGTCCTCCGTGGTTTGTGACCCAGCCCGGGCGAGGCAGGAAGTATGGGGCCTCCTCAGGCAGAGGGCCTGTCTCCCCAGCTCAAATGTGAGCACCTCCAAACCGGGGCCCCGTCTGCCTGCTCCCTCTGGTAGGGGCGCAATCTGTGTTTAATGGAAGCAAGAAACACTACCGTTTTCCCCTTTTCCTTGTGGGGTCGCCCTGTGTGGAATGACGTCTTTGACAACATAGAGCTTGTCACGGTTGGCAAACCACTTTCCTATCCGTTATTCTGGAGACCACCTGCCACCCAGGAAGTCTCTCCTCCTCCCCACTGCTGACACCTAAGGGGTCACCAAGTCTGGCCAATTCTTCCCTTTATAGTCGAACTCGCCTGTCCTTCTGCACCTTCCCCACTGCCATCACCTAGACGCAGGCCTCTGTCGCTTCCTCCCCCGATGGCTCCGTACCTGCCCTCCTCACTTCCCGGCTTGCCCTGTGCTAAGCCCCCTTTCTATCCAAGAGTCAGAGAGATCTCTCTATCTCTCTTTTTTTAAGTGCATTCATTTATTTTGAGAGAGAGAGAGAGTGCACAAGCCAGGGAGGGGCAAAGAGAGAGGGAGAGAGAGAATCCCAAGCAGGCTCTGCGCTTTCAGGGCAGAGCCTGATGCAGAGCTTGAACTCATGAACCGTGAGATTATGACCTGAGCCGAAACCAAGAGTCAGATGCTTAACCGACTGCGCCCCCCAGGTGGCCCCAGAGAGATGGCTCTTAAATAAAACTGCTCGTTTCTCGCCTGTTGCCTTAGCACCAAGTCACCCCCTGCACAGGACCTGAGCCACCTGCCCCCCCCCCCATCCTGTCCTTATCTCCTCAGACCCACTTGTCCTCCCCCTGCCTGCCTGGCCAGGGGTGACCCGTGAGGCCACGTGCCTGAATCACCTGGCAGGGGAAACAGGGACCTGGAGGCACATTTCATCCCTCCCTTCATGTCATCCCCTTGTCCGCACACGCACGTCCGTCCCGCCTGGTGATGTCACGGGCCCGGGTACATGTGCAGTAGCTCGCACCAGGGCTCCGAGGCGGGGGCGGGGTGCGGAGTGATGAACGCCCGGTCTCACTTCGGAGAGATGATGACAGCACGGAGGAAGGTGAGGCAAGACTTGGCACAAGGCACAGTGGGGACGCAGCGTCCCCAGAGCCTCCTGACTGAGAAATATGAACACGCAAACTTGGGTAAATAATGTCACTCTTAGCTACCATAGCACTTGCTAAATAAGATACTTACGTGGTACTGTCTTCATGCTGGACACCGTTGTAAGCAGCCTACGTGCACTTACTTGATTTATCTGATGAGTTATCCCCACGACAACTCACTTTACAGACAAGAAAAACAAAAACAAAAAAACCTGAGGCACAGAGAAGTTAAGTAACTTTCCTAAAGCAACACAGCTTGTAAGTAGTAAAGCCAAGATTTGGCTCCTGAGTCTGCGCTCTTAACCCCCATGCTCTTTTGTCAGCCTGTAAAAGTCAGGCCTGCCCCCCTGCCCCGGGGAGCGCTGTCCTCCTGCGGCCCCTCACTCACTGGGGCGTGACAAGTGTCTGTAGAATCTCCAGCCCAGAGGCCTCACCTCGCTCTGCTGTCATTTATTATTTCATCGCTGTGAGGCCTCATCCTGTTTCTCAGCTGGGTTTTGATCTCCCCATTGCGGGGGGAGCAAACTGGAAGAAGATTCCTGTGAGGCACCGCACCGCAGCATTCCCGGGAATCAAAACTGAGGGCATCTTATCCGCGGAAACACTCCTGTAGGAGAAGGGTCGGTCTGAGGGTGCCCCGGGGGGCACTCCCCAGGCCTCGGTGGGCACACTGGGTCCGCGGCGCCACAGGGGCACGCGGCTCCAGGCAGATGCCATCCGGTGAGCCATCGGTTGTGGGCAGTGGTTGAGTCCACAGAAAGAGAAGTGAAGGAGTGAGGAGTTGATAGGAGCAAAGCCTTGGGGAAGGCCTGGTCGGAGGGGATGAGATAAAGAGCAGGGGTGGGGGGAGGAGAGGGACAGAAAAAAGTGACAGGAGGAGCACACGCACGAAGCAAGACCTCCTATTTGTGCATCATATTCTCTTATCCCTTATCACACCTACACACACACACACACACACACACACACACAACACAACCTCCGAGTCCAGTGCTGGAAGCAGGTGAGGTACGATTAGTACCACCAGTTTCCGGATGTGAAAACTGAAAACAGCACAGGCTGGTACCCCCCCCCCAACACCACACCACCACCCCCGCCCCGTGTGGCAGGTGGTAGCTAGCACCCTTCCCCACCCCCACCCCCCACTGCCCGGGAGCTTGTATCCCTCACGCAAGCCACCACGGGAGAGGAAGCAAGGGGGCCACCTGTCACATGTGCCCTTGATCCAAGCAGGAGGCACATCTGGGCCATGGAAAGAGCAGGCCCGGTGGGAGTGGGGCTCCAAATGGAGGTATGGGTCAGGTGAGGAGTGGTGGGGGGGTACGGAGCAGGTGGAGGAAGCCAGCATACACCCTAGTTGGAGAAACTGGTTCTGGGGAAGGAGAAGCAGGGGGCCCTGGGAGGGGGTTGTGCCCTCTCTCTCTCCCTGGTCTCTCCCTCCTCTGCCCGCCCCTCACTGTCTCCCCGCCTGCACCACCCCCTTCTTGTTCCCCCCTGTCTGTCTGTCTGTCTCTCCCCTTTCTCATGGCTGCTTCCCTATTTTCGGGGCCCATTCCGTCTCCATGTTTCCTCTTCCCCGACTCAACTATTCTGTACCTGGAAATCTAAAACATATCTGGCCTGAGGTTTGCTTACTGAATAAAGTTTTATGCTACTTGTTTTCATTTGAAAGGCAGGAGGGCAGAAACGTTTTCTTCCTTTCTCTTTAAAGAAGAAAAACCGCCTTGGGGCGCCTGGGTGGCATAGTCGGTTAAGCGTCCGACTTCAGCCAGGTCACGATCTCGCGGTCCGTGAGTTCGAGCCCCGCGTCGGGCTCTGGGCTGATGACTCAGAGCCTGG
Organism: Felis catus; assembly: GCF_018350175.1. Taxonomy (NCBI): domain Eukaryota; kingdom Metazoa; phylum Chordata; class Mammalia; order Carnivora; family Felidae; genus Felis; species Felis catus. The sequence continues at coordinate 69,426,840 of NC_058377.1, forward strand.
AGCCTGTTTCCGATTCTGTGTCTCCCTCTCTCTCTGCCCCTCCCCCGTTCATGCTCTGTCTCTCTCTGTCCCAAAAATAAATAAACGTTGAAAAAAAAAAAAGAAAAAGAAAAACCGTCTCTCCAAGGGGGAGGCTTTTTAAACATCATCCTTGATGGATTCTGTGGGCAAACTAGTGTCTCCCAAGAGAGAAGAGACGGGCTCGCCATCTCTGTGTGAAGGTGCCAGAGACAGTTTCTGAATGAGACAGAAGGGAGACTCTTTCTCACTTTTCCTCCGAGTGACACAGACACCCGTGGGCTCTTCCCCATGATGAGATCACCCAGCATGCCCAGCAAGGTGCTAAAAAATAATTGCCCTCAGCGAAGACATACAAATAAATCATTCTGCCTGGCAGAGAAAAAATGTGAGCGTGTCAACAAAACAGGCAGGCAGAGCATTCCTCCAGCTCCTGGGCTCTGAGGACAGACCCACCCCATGCCCCCGGGGCCAGGAGGCATGCTGCTGCCGGCAGACCCTCACGACAGTCCCCTGGGCCCCCAGCTCACTCTGGGAGCAGAAGTGGAAGTCACTGCACAGCTTTCCTCCTGGAAATCACGGAGTGCGCAGAATGTGTGGCTCCACCTGCTCAGTGGGGAGTTTGTCCAGGGCTGAGCTGTCGCGGGGAGACTTGCGCCTTCATCCCGCAGCCCGAGGGCTACAAGGCCATGCCGTCAGTCATAGCGGCTCTCCATGGCTGTGATTCGGCTTCAGGAACAGGCCCTTCCGGCCACCTACACCTCGGTCAGTGGGCATCCTCGAGCCCTTGAGTTTCCCCGCGTGAACTCTTGGACAGATTGAAAGAGAAGCCCGTGGGATTCCGGCGCCCTCGGAGGGAGGCCCGGGTCCCTTCTCCCTCCCCCGTCACTGCTGTAATAGGCACTCTTACTAGCTTCCAGCTAAAGCCCTTAAATCACTTTTGCCAATATTAAATAATGAGTTGGCTGCTTTCTTGACACAGCTGACACAGAGATAAGAGATTTCCCATCATCGAATAGGAAAAAAAAAAAAAAAAAAGGCCTAGGTTTGACTCTGGATTTATTTCCTAAGACCAGATTCTTTCATCGGTGAATCATTTTGCTGACTTCCTTCTAAAGCACCTGAGACAAAGGCTGGCATTTTGGGGCATGCTCACAGATGATGGAGACGGGATGGCGTGAGTGCCTCTCGCTCTCGGGGCGAAGGGAGGAGACAAACACCCGAATCCGGGTCAGCTGGCGGTGGGGGCTGGGAAGGGAGGGAGGAGTTATAAAGGCTGTTGCGGGCAGAGGTAGGCGCAGCTTGGGGTCGTATTCTACAGGTGGGAGGCAGTGGAGGGGGAGGGAAAGGAAGTAAGAGGGTGAAGAAAGGGGGTGAAGAAGAGCAGAGTGAAGACTAAATTCTCACCTCTTCCTGGCTGCCTGCTTCTAAATTTACTCTGTTAAAGATGTCCCGTCTAGGGGTGCCTTAAGCGTCCGACTCGTGATTTCCTCTCAGGTCATGACCTTGGGGTTGGTCAGTGTGAGCCCAGTGCAGAGCCTGCCTGGGATTCTCTGTCTGTCTCTCTCTCAAAATAAATAAGCATTAAAAGAAAGAAAAAAGATGTCCCATGTAAACATAGCTTTATATTGAAAGATGCGGTACAGGCTTGGCATACGGCTCAAGGTCTTTTCAGTCTTGTCGGAGTCTCTTGGGCTTTCCCATCTGCTCCCATAATTTGCACTTCTGGGAAACTTTCTTAGTCTGGATTCCCCCAGAAGCGTACCCTGAGACCACACTGTGAGTGCTGGGGGGGGAGCCGGGGTGAGGAAGGCAGCCACTAAGTGTGGGGCAACTGACCCTTCCTCCCACCGAGCAAGTCTGGGAGCCAGTGTAGAATATGCATTTGGGAGTTAACTACTTCAGGAGCAAGGGGAATGGGTTCCCATCATGATTGGGTGGGAGCTGCTCCTCGGGGAGAGAGAGGGAGGGTGTTCATCCCCAGCACCTGACCTGCCCCAGGTTTGCTCAGCAGTTGGCGCAAGCCTCTGGGCTCAGCGGCCAGCCGGGTGCCGCAGTTGGAAAGGCTGGTACACATGGGGATGGAAAGAGTAGAGGCCATGGGCGTGGGACATCGACAGACTTTGCCAAAGCGGCTACGGCAAGCAAGTGACCCAAAGCCGGGCATAGGGCACCTGATCCAGCCAGAAGAAACAAAACCTTACAGGGGTTGGCACCCACTGATGTGACCACTTTGAGCTTGTCGTCGGGGCTCCAGAGACCTCTCTGGTCGTGAGGGACGCCAGCACTGGTGGGAAAAAGGAAGAAACACCAGAAAGAGATAGTCAACCGGAGGTGAAAGGGGAGGGCAACGAGAAAAAGGAGCAAGACGTAGGTAAAACGCTGAAAAGGAAGCATGAAATACACAATCCGCAAAACTCCAACGGGACGTGAGGTGAGCCACGCAGGTGGTGTAGCTGGTCAGCTTTTGGGAAGGTGACACAGGAAGCAGCCACAGAGAGATGGGGTTCTGAGTAGGTGGCAAAAGATTCTAGACAGAATTCAGTCTGGAACATTGCTCTCTCTTTTTTTCTTTCTTTTTTTTTTTTTTTTTTTTTTTTTTTTTTTTTTTTTTTTTTGCTAAATCCAGGAAGATCTACTAAGACTTATTATAAAGACAAGGCTACAGCTCTCACCTATCTATGATGGGACAATTAGCAATTAAGAATAGAAGCGTTAGAGCAAGAACAATGAGAATCACAACAGTCGATGTGGTTGAGAAGTCAGGTCAGGGTGGCGCCCGGTGTGACGCAGCCAGCAGTGGCTGCGGGGGACACAGATCGTTGTGGTTTCCGATGTGTGTCTGCAGACACGGCCCAGGCAGCGTATGATCACAGAGGAAGGTCTGGGTGGGTGGGTCCGCACTGTTACAACCTCCAGCTGTTCCCTGTTTGAGGGCCCCAGGGAGGCGGCTCTGGTAATATAAAATGATACTAAATGCAACTCTTCATGTTGATCCAAAACGTTGGCCAGGAAACCCTAACGTGAAGACATAGGTGAGAAGTGGCACATTGTCTGGGGGGAGGTACTAAACATATCCATGCAGGACGTCTACGGGGTTAACAAAAATAGCTCTAGCAGGCGTCGAGCTATCCAGGTTTATAGGGACAAAGAGCTTGGGAGGGGCTCCCTAGGAGAGTCATGGAGGCAAGGAGTTGCCAGCCGAGCCAGGCGTGCTGAGCTGTTTCTCTTGTTCCCATTACCCTAAACCAAGCGAAGGGGCACTGGCAACACTGGGGAGGAAGAACAAAAAAATAAAAGAGAAGGGTCCTAACTTACAGTCCTGAGATGAGCTGCAGAAAGTGTGGGTCTATGGTGAGAGAGACACTGAGAGCAGTGTTTGTTTCGTTGGAGTTTGGAGGTATATTTGAACGTAGAGACGGGTCCCTCCTCCCAGCCTTGCCCTCTAAGTTGGGAAGGTAAGAAGGTCACTGAAGTCCCCCACTAAGGCAGGGTAAAAATAGCGAGTCAGGGTTCCTGGGTGGCTCAGTCGGTTGTGTGTCTGACTCTTGATTCCAGCTCAGGTTGTGATCTCCCAGTTGGTGAGTTTGAGCCCTGCATCGGGCTCTGTGCTGACAGCATGGAGCCTGCTTGGAATTCTCTCTCTCTCTCTCTCTCTCTGTCCCTCCTGCTCATGTTTGCTCTCTCTCTCTGTCTCTCTCAAAATAAATAAATAAACATTAAAAATATTTTTAGGGGCGCCTGGGTGGCTCAGTCGGTTGAGCATCTGACTTCGGCTCAGGTCATGATCTCACAGCTCATGAGTTCGAGCCCTGCATCGGGCTCTGTGCTGACAGTTTGGAGCCTGGAGCCTGCTTTGGATTCTGTGTCTCCCTCTCTCTCTGCCCCTAACCCACTCGTATTCTCTGTCTCTCTCAAAGATAAATCAACATTAAAAAAATTTTTTTTTAATAATTTTAAAAAGAGTGAGCAGAAAAACATCAGCTTTGGTGTGAAAAGGAAGCATGATTTTCCTTTGGGATAAACACACAAATCTTGGGGAAGATTAGGCTTGAAACATGGATTTGGGACCCTGCCAGAGAGCATCACCTGCCAGTTGGGAGGCGACAGGAAAAGGCTGCAGAGAGGGTCGTTGCAGAAAGTGGCTAAGGGGGTTGCAAGGTTGATGGGAAAGCGCTTCCCCCCCAATCATCGGGGAACTGCAGTGGGGCCAGCCATGAACATCTAGAGGCTCCCAGAAGGTGTGGACACGCGAGAGAGAAACAGTACCTGTGGGACAGGTAAGAATAAAGACACGCTTCCCCTGCCCAAGGGAGACACCTTGAAGTGGGTGTATGATTGCTTTATGTTTTAAATTGGAGAAGACCCTTTATATTCACCAAAGTGACCAGAAAGCCATGAAGGGAAGGACGGCAGTGTGCTTGAATGCCACATCCACTTTCCTATTTATACAAGCATAGAATTTAGGCCATTCAAGAAACTAGTTTACAGGCATTAACACCAGATTCACACCATAGTTACACCTCATCATTGGGGTGTGTGTATTTGGGGATGTGCAATATTTATAAACGCCATACATAGCTCACCCCATAGTGTGGGTTTAGCCCTTAGCAACAGGTGGTTTTGTGGTCTCTAATTTATGGTCCTCCGTAAAGAATCCTTCTAGCTATCTTAAAGAGGAGAACCTCAGCCAGCTGACCCCAATCAATGTTATAGTCCCTGTTGGGGGGGCCGCAGGTGGGCAGGGTAGGTTAAGAGCAGTCCTGAGTGAACGAAGTAGCTTCGTGAGAAGGTTAATGTCTTTCTGGTGTCTATGGAAGGGAAGGCAAGGGGAACCTCCTGCAATAATTTCAGGTGGCTTGGGTTCCCACTTGGGAAGAAAAGGCCCATATTTTCACTTTGACTTTTGATTCACAAGTCTTAAAGAACCTGGACTCTGCAGGAATCTGGGTGAACTTGCCCCCCTTCTCTCCCAACCCCCCACCCCCCCCCACTGTGTCCGGGCTCCCTACCCCATTCCCGTTTTGTCCTTGGGGAGCTATCCTTCTCCTGTCTAGAGCAGTGGTTTTCAGCCTCAGCTGCATATGAGAATCACCGATTTTTCACTGGTATTTCAAAAATACACCCGTGCTAAGCTCTTACCTCCAACTGTGTTTCTGGAAGTGGGGTGTGGACACAAGTATTTATTCATTTATTATTATTTTTTTTTAGAAACTCTTACGGTAACTCGTGTTTAATTAAGGTCTTGAAGATTGAGGAGGATATTAAACAGAGGCCAAGTGGGTCCGATTGTAGGAGACAGGGGAGGCAGCGTTCTGTAGAAAGCATGGCTCCAGGCTGACACTTCTGGGCCTGGCTATGTGAAATAGAGAAATTCATTCATTCCTCAGATATTCATGGACTGTCTACTATGTGCCCTGTACGGTGGGTATAACAGTGAACAAGACAATTAAAACTCTGTGCCCTGGTGGTGCTTACACTTCAGTAGAGGGGGCTTGCCTGATGGGGAAACACAGGTGAGGCCCGCAGAAACCCCTCTCGGGCTCTCAGGTGGGTGAGGCTGGCGAGCATGCGTCAGAGTGCTAACTGGTTGTCTGGTTTGATTAAACACATTTGCAGCGGACTGTAGGCTCACACAGCTTGATCCACATCCGGCTGCTGGTCTCCCGTGTCTGGGCCAATACAGCCCCAAAGGCTCAGAGCAGCAGGAGAGACGTGTGGAGCAGGTGCTCATAGCCCTGCACACTGGGGACGATCCCAAGGCTGTGGGATGATGTTGCGGATGGTGATGATGAGTGTGCTCATTTTCACTTTAGTTTATTGTCTCACATGAGGAATCTGAGGCAGAGCCAGCCCCTGAACCAGAATCTTCCAACGTCTAGTCTAGACAGGGCCCTCTCCTGCCTCTCATTGCGGCCATACTTAAGTTACCTTGAGACGAGAGGAAGGACGTCCTAGGAACCTGCTTTGGGCCCTTTTTTGCCCCAGGCTTCATGACCTGACAAATCCCTTCTGCTCGTCTTCCTCAGGATGAGATTTCAGAGGCTGGGATCAGAGGCAGCTTTGACGCAGCACAAGGCTAATGGTTCTTATCACCACCCCCACCTGTGAAATGTGTTTCCGGTGGGAAGTGTAATTAGAGCCTCAGGAAGCCTCGGGGGTGGAGGGTTGCTGATGAGAGCTTGGCCACGTGCTGAGCAGGTAGTGTCGAGATGACCATCTGCCCAGCCCTGTCCTGCAGGCCCACAGGTCTTGAACCTGTGGAACAGAATGGATGGAGAAGCAGCCTGGCTTCTGTGTGCTTCCGGGTCCCCTTATCCTGACACAGAAGAGCCTTTAGGTCCGTCTCTGCCCTATTGGCGGGGAGGCCCGTTGCTGAGTGTCCCCATTCTCATTTCTAGGGTCCTCTTTCTTCTTCCACCTCTCTCCCTCCCTTGTCCTCTTTCTTCCCTGGTTTGTGCGCATGCCTACTGCCTTTAGGCTGTAGAGTCCTGAGCAGTGTCCATATCTTTGGTGGCCAAGAGGCGGCTGGACCACCAGGCCACTCTGCCCAGTACCTTGGAGCCTTTCGGACTCCCCCTTGGGTTCCGAACACTAGTTGCGGACCGTGTGAACTGCACAGAGAAGGGAGCAATGAGCAACATGTGAGCACAAAACTACATGTCCTGAAATGGACAGGCAGCCTTTCATCCCGTTGCTTGAAACACTCCGTGGTGTCTTTGTTGCTGGCGTCGACTGAGCCAGGCCTTGTACTCAGTGCTCTACCTGTATTACCTCACGATAGGCCCATGAGCTACGTCTTATTTTCCACTCTACACTTGAGAAAACTGGGGCATAGAAATTTTAACTTTCCCAAGGTCACACTGGATTCTCCAAAGCCCGTGTGTCTGGACTGGGTGGCCTAGGCATTGGAGGAACTGGCCTGATACAGAGACCCCCGGAACCCAAACCCAAGTGGTTTAATTGGCCCCAAGGGTAATAGAAGGAAAATAGTGGCAAATAGACAATTTCTGGATTCAGCCTGGGAGGCGAGCAGGGGGCAGATCTAACCAGATGAGCCAAGGATAAGCAAATGGAGTGGTGGGAAGGGTGGGAAAGAGGCTTCAGCCTTGAGGGGGAGGATTCAGAATCCAGGTCAGGAACTGGGCCTTGGCCACTGGCTGAGATGGGGTGGGGGTTGGGGGGGCGGCTGGCCCAGGGAGGAGGTGTGGCCCTCCCTGGGAATTAAGGAGAAGAAACAGGCAGAGGCCCAGTCTTTGGGGTGGGTCAGCTCGGGAAGAGGAGTGGGTGGCTGTGATGTGATAGGATGTGGCAGATATGCAGATGCCCAGTATGATCCCCAATGCAGTGGTTGTTGGGTCCACTGGCACAAAAGGAGACCCGGAGCAGGGGGCACAAGGGATGCCGCTGCATGGGGCTAGACCCCAGATTTAAAGCTGAATTAACAACCACATCCCTGCAAGTCAGAGGGTCAGAGGCCACTGGTAAATATCCCGATTCATTTTAGATGAGCTCATGAACTCGGGGAGCATGCGGATGCCCAGTTTGAGAACTGGGGAGGGAAGGGTATCAGGCGACGTGCTAATATCCCCAAAGCAAGTGCCTCTGAAATCCTACTTCATCTCTACCTAAATGATGAGGCCCCACTGTTCCTGGCAAAAGAGAGAGCAAGATGGGAGACCACCTAAACACAGCCTGGGCTACTCCGTTGACACGGAGAACTCAAAGACTTTGTATTCTTCCTGCCTTATTGCCTGAGAATTGTAGGCTGCTTTGTTTTGTGGTGGGGAGTGGTTGGTAATGAGAGTGGGATCAGCATAAAATAAAATAATAACCAATAGATATTGAACAGTTACCATAGGCCAAGCCTAACAACGCCCCCTGAATTAGGTGCTGTTATCATTTGTCCTTTTTACGTATGAGGAAAATGAGGCTCAGCAAGTTAATAATTCAAAATCTTACAGCTCATGAGTACAAATTTCACGATTTGAACCCAAGCGTAAGCCTACGCTGTAGCCACAGTGTAAAACGGCTATATTCTGTGGAAGCCACGAGCTCCAGGCCAGGATGTCAGATGTAGCAGATCATCGGAATTACATATTGAATGAATGAATCAATGAATACGTGGATGAATAGGCCCTCAAGATATATTATCCAGACCTTGAGGCTGAGGCAGGTCCAGATGGGGAGGGAGTTAAAATGAAAACTGGGTGTAGGTCCCCCTTGTCACATTAGAATTTACTTGGGAGGATGTCCCAAGATAAGGCCAAAGGCCAAAAGTCTATCAATTGCCGTGAAACGAGGAAGCCAGGCTACCCTACCTCCTTTATGCTCTTAGGTATGATTAGAGAGCATAGATGCGGTCATTCTCGGGAATGTCACTGCTCTCTTCCTGATGTTTCAAGTCTCGTTTCCAACGTTCTATATTGTTAAATATGAATGCTGAAACAGAGTCCTTACCTGAGTTTTAGAAGCAAGTTTTTGGCTGGGGCGCCTGGGTGGCTCAGTCGGTTAAGCGTCCGACTTCAGCTCAGGTCGCGATCTTGCGGTCCGTGAGTTCGAGCCCCGCATCGGGCTCTGGGCTGATGGCTCAGAGCCTGGAGCCTGCTTCCAATTCTGTGTCTCCCTCTCTCTCTGCTCCTCCCCCGTTCATGCTCTGTCTCTCTCTCTGTCTCAAAAATAAATAAACGTTAAAAAAATAATAATAAGTAAATGTTAAATTAAAAAAAAAAAAATAGAAGCAAGTTTTTGGTTCCAGAATAGACAAATGAGGGAAACAATCCCCTGGACAAACTTGGACCTGCAGGAAACTTTCTCTTTCACAGACGTAGCATTGAAGAATGGTAAGCGCCCAGGACAGAGGAGATAAAGAGCACTGGGGATCCAGGTCGTGGCTGAACCCTGGGGAGGCAGATAATCAGAACCCAGCCCCAAGAAGGGGATGGACAAGCATATGCAGAGCCTGGGGTTCAGGGTAGGGAATGGAGTAGCAGGAGGTGTAATTGATCCAAGACTTTGGGAGGGAGGCAGATGGGGCTCAGCCTTGTGGACTGCTTCAACATGGCAGCCCAATGGGGACAGAAGTGCTTGGAGGCAGGGATGTATGATGTCATACACTGCCTCCACTACCACTGAGAAGAGTGGTACTCAGGATGGGGTCCAATTTCCACCAAGTTACAATATCACAGATAAGGGGCCAAGGACAATGACCCATATCTTTCTGGGTTAGGATTACTACACAGTCTGGATCTGCAGGAGGGAGATGGGGGGGGGGGGGGGCGCGCAGCTGCCCATTGCCGGGGCATCCTGAAGCTACATGGGAGGAGGGGGTCACCCTCTCCTATATGCCTCTCACTACTCTTGACCCACTTAGTTTGAAGCATGTGCATGGCCAGTTCATGCTTCAGAAACTTAGTCCCACCAAAACGGTCCTCTTGATTGTTGCTTGTTATGCCCAAGACAGCAGTATGATGCTGCCTCTTACTAGTTCTCTGCTGGCTTTGGGTCTCCATATTCTTTGTGGACTGTGTTGTGGGATACATAATAGCAATGAAAAGGGTGTTTACCCTGTTTTTATTGTGCAGGGTCACTTCCTTCTTGGATCTGAGGCATCCAAGATGCCTTGCAAGATGGCTTGCTCCATCATCCTCCATGTACCCTAACAGTTCCTCTGAAGGCTCCAGATAGTACCTCAATGCCCGGGGATGGCTGCCCAGTTCCTCCCTCTTTAATAGGTGTCCGTCCAGGACTGTGTGGGGCACACCTACATCGCCCAGGTGCTTTCCTCTGCGCTGCTTCCAAGGGCAGGTTGCTCCCTTGGTTGTCCTCTCTACTTTACATTCTTTGCCCAGAATGGGCTCCCTCCCTTCCCTCCTCTCCCTGTTGTCCAGGCACCAGAAAGCTTCAAATTCAGAACAGGATGGTTAAGTAGTAGAGGAAATCACAAGAGCCTCCAAGTGTCCCAGTGCCGGATCTTTCGGGATCCTCTTTCCCTCCTTTCCTTCCCTCTTTTATGCCGCTTGGAGACTCTAGGTAGCCCATCCCTCAATTCCTCGCAACTTACGCAACATCCTGATTATTTGTTCAGAAACACATCTAACATCTGGTCACACCTTTCCCTCCCACCCTCTTTGCACCTCCCTTCCCTTTTCCTCCTCCTTGCTGGATCACCACCTGAGTCTCCTCTCTAGGTTGGATGGAGGGCAAGTCAAAATTCCCAGGCCAGGCAACTGCAGGAGTGAAAGCTACAATAAGGAGCTAAAGAATTTGCAAGCCCGGGACTTCTTTTTGTTTTACGACTAATCACCCTATGACTTGATTAGCTGATTTGCTAATGCCGATACATTCAGTATGGTTAATTACAGACTGTGCTATTCAGGTCAGAACACATGCAGGTAAATGAGGCGTTGGGACAATTGCTCTCCCTGAGACCTGTTTTGGATTCCAAACAATCCTAGGGTTGGTTCCTTAGGACTCCTATTAGGCTACTAACTCTTGGTGTAGTCTTGGGGGGGGGGGGGGGTTGTCCTTTCTTCTTTCTGAGGGTCAGTTTGCCATGACAGAGGTGTCTTGTGGCATTGATGGGATCCAAAGTGCTTCAAAGGCCTAATCCATTCTACCACTCTGGGGAGCCTTAACCTCCTTTGGCTCCATAACTCAATAAGCCCTAATGCTAATAAAAATGCCTCTGTAGCAGGTAGGGATGGACCTTGTAAATCCTTCGTATTTTGGGTTTGGACTTCCATCAGGCAGGATGTGGTTCAAGAATACATAAGCTTGAACAACAACACCTGGACCCAGACCTTGCATTGGCACCCTCAGTGGCCTGCACAGGACAGATGTCTTGATTTATCTCAGCATGAAGAAACTCCTGGCTGCCTGCCTGCTAGTCAGCCTGGTTCTTGCTTGACCCACTTTTTTTTTTTTTTTAATGTTTATTTATTTATTTTGAGAGAGCGCACAAGCAGGGGAGAGGCAAAGAGAGAGGGAGAGAGAATCCCAAGCAGGCTCCACACTGTCAACATGGAGCCCAAGGTGGGGCTTGATCTCATGAACCATGAGATCATGACCTGAGCCAAGGGTCAGAGGCCTAACCGACTGAGCCCCCCCAGGTACCCCTTGCTTGACCCACTTTGCCAACTCTCTGGCTACCTAGCCTCTCCCTCCCCTGCCACCTCTCCTACACACACACACACACACACACACCCTAGGCTACCTCCTCGCGTCACCCATACCACACTCCTCACAGATGTTTTCTTCCTTCACAGCACAGTCTATATCAGAAGATTGAGAAAAAACTTCTCAATATTTTTTTCTTCTCCATTTCCTCTTTCCTCCAACCCCTTTGTCCCCTCTTTCTTCTTCTTTTTTTAAAAATGTTTATTCATTTTTGAGAGAGCATGAGTGGGGGAGGGGTAGAGAGAAAAGGACAGAGGAGCCGAAGCAGGCTCTGCGCTGACAGCAGTGAGCCCGATGTGGGGCTCGAACTCACAAACTGTGAGATCATGACCTGGATGAAGCTGGACACTCAACTGACTGAGCCGGCCAGACAACAGGGAGATGCAGTCAGACCACGTGCCCAGAAAGAGAGCCAGGATGTTTGTAGACAGCACGTCCTGCCTTACTCCACAGCTGTCTGAGCCCCCAGCCTTCAAGAGCCCCTGGAAGTGCTATCCAGCTGACAGTCCCCTCCTCAGTTCACTCCCACCCCAGGCTGCTTGCTGCTCTAAGAGCCCCTTGCACAGGTAACTGTGGAAAATGGATCAATTTAGGTTACAATTATTCCTAAGTGGCGTGAGAGCTCCCCCAAAGAGGGCAGCTGGATTTGTAGGTCAGAGTGAATCTGCCGGGAGATAGAGAGGACATGGATGGGGAAGCAGGGCAAGAAAGGGAGGACCATTGGGTGGAATGACTGGACATTTGGGATGCCGGAATGTGCTTCTGGCCTGTGGGGCACCAACCCCACTCCTTCTTGGGGAGGATGTGTGTTGATATTCCCACTGCTTCTGGGTTCACAGGGACTGCTGGATTTGCCCACTAAGACTTGAGCCCCAGGAGTGGCCACACTTGGTCTAGACTTTCTTACATGCCCCTGCTGTCCCCAGGCTTCTCTGCTCCAGGGGCCAGCTCCTCTGCCACCAGCTCTCTGCCAGGACCACCTTCGTCTCACCAGTGCCGACTGCTCAGGACCAAAGAGTTTCTCCTTGTCCAGCAGGTGCCACAGAGCCAAGGTAAGGTCTTACCCTTCTAGAAATCTATTGGCCTTGTGATATAAGCCCCATGGAGACATAACGCTCTAACCCAAAGGCTACACTCGGTGGGGAAAATTCCAGATTTGGAATCCATAAGCATTTATAGAGGACCTACTTCAATCTGAGCCCTGGGCCGAAAACTCTCTCAACCATTATTTTATTTGCGATAACAAACTTATCAAGTACATCTAATTGTTCCCATTTTAAGACGGAGGAGCCCAAACTCAAATGAAATACCCAAGGATGCAGAGCTGGCAAATGGGAGACACAGGGTTAAAGTTCATGTCTGTCTGGCTCCAAGTCAGAAGTTCAGTTGGCTTCCCTTCCCCCTTGCAGTAACCGAAGCTCCCTCCCCCAGTCTGTGCCATGCCCCAGCTGCCTGTCACTAGCTGCCTCAGCCTAGGCACTCTCAAATGATGGAGGCTCAGGCTACTGATTCAACTTCAGCAAAAGTAGATGGAGCACCCGCTATAGGCTGGTCTCCTTTCTCTCTCACGCTTTGCCTCATGTGGTGCTCAGAGCATCCCTGTGATGGACCCCTTCTATCTGGGCTTTTCAAAGTGGATATGCAGTGGTGGGCAAAGAGTAGGTAACACCACAGGGAGCCATCCTACATTCTCCTAGCCAGTCAGTTTTATTTAAATATTGTTTTACACAAATTACATGCAAATGCATGTGTTGATATGTATTTTTCTGATATATACGTATTTCTGATATATACGTATATTTGTAGTATTTGTATATGTAAATATATTTATAATATATAATATATTGTGATAAATTTTCTTTTTTTTAGCTGCCTTCAGATTCTGTCTCCCTCTCTCTCTGCCTTCCCCCACTTGAATTCTGTCTCTCTCAAAAATAAATAAACATTAAAAAAATATATATATATATATATATACCACACTCCTGACTCGTGGAAACTGAGGTCATAAATCTAGGTTGCTTTAAGCCGCTAAGTTTCTGGTAATTCGTTAATACAGCAATAGAAAACCTATACATTGACTTTTCAGCATAAAAAAATATTTCGTATTAATTTTTGGCTTGCTGTCAGCTACTGTTTGGGCTTACGTTTCATGACTCTGTGAGGTTTGCTGTTTATGCTTCTACGGAGAGAAACTTCAGAGAAATTCTTTCTTTCTTTTGTGTTTTGTAACAAATGTTTATTGCAAACGTCTGCTCTTTGTCAGGTATGACTAGGCTGTCGTGATAGGTGAGGCAAGTAAAATTCTCTGCTCTCAAAAAGTTCCCGGGGCGCCTGGGTGGCGCAGTCGGTTAAGCGTCCGACTTCAGCCAGGTCACGATCTCGCGGTCCGTGAGTTCGAGCCCCGCGTCGGGCTCTGGGCTGATGGCTCGGAGCCTGGAGCCTGTTTCGGATTCTGTGCCTCCCCCTCTCTCTGCCCCTCCCCCGTTCATGCTCTGTCTCTCTCTGTCCCAAAAATAATGTCAGCTCCAGGGCGTTGTGAGCCTTCCTGAAGGTAGCCCTGCCCCTGGGCGTCGCCACCAGGAAGGAGCTGGTCAGAACCTCCAGCACCCCAGGGCTGCCTCTGAGGCTTCCCTGAGGGCCAGCACTGCTGAGTCTCCAAGGAGGCTGCTTGGCACAGCCCAGGCTGGGATCCCGGAGACTAGTGCCGCCCCTAGCCCCCTTCAGGATATTAGGGAAGGCTTGAAGGACCGGAGGTCCCCCTCAAGAGTTTTCCAGATAACCTGCACCATTTGGGGTCTGGCCATCAGATCCTCACCACGGTGAAAGTGCTTTGTTCTCACTGGGACCTGTCCTTACGTGTGAGAGGTTTTCCTGAAAAGTGTTTGTTTTCTCTCAGGGCCTACTGCTCAAGGGCCTTCTGAGTGATCTCAGTCCAGATTCTTGCCAATCTTCCCATACCCTGCTCGTATTGTTGTAGGGTCTGGTCTTTCCATTGTTTAGGGAGCCCCTTCTGCCCCCGCCCCACCCCAAGCCTTTAATGAGGACCATGAGGAGAGGCCGTGCCGAATCTGTACAGGCAGGCTTCTCTAGGCTTTCCATCCCTGGTCACACGCGTAACATTGCAGGGCCTGGGAAAGAACTTGAGTTCAGGTCCACATACCATATGGCTAAATACTTTAAAGTGATACATCAGGCTGGCAAAGTATATATAAAATGGGTTGTATTGTCAGACTTAAACAGACCTTCACAAAGACTTCTCAGACTCCTTGGAGCTCTACGCCGAACAGGTGGTGTAGGGGGGCAGGCCTCTGGCTCCCAGGCTGCAGAAGGCTGACTTCTCACCCCCACCAATCCCCTGTTCCACCCTGAACCACAAGGGATGTCCCTTGAATGCATGTAGACACCCTGGCCCACATGTCCAAGCTTCAAGCAATGCTCCCTGCAAACCTCAGTCCCTCAGGCCTTACAGTGTGCACCCCTTCCATGTGGTCCACTCTCAGGAAGATGGATCCAGGCAACAGGCACATGCACATCTAGAAGTGGATTCAGGGTCAGATGGCAGGGAATTGTAAGGTTCTGGGTGCTTGGAGGCTCTAGAATGGGGTTGGTGGGCTCTGGGTGGACGCATCCCTGTGGCCCTGCAGTCTCCTTGGCCTGTTGAGAAGGGACAGGATGCAGATGTCTGAAGTGCAAAGCCCAGTGCGAGAGCCCCTCTTGCCTGGATCTAAGAATGAGAACTTTCTGGCACTTTCCATGGTGCTGCCTGTCAGAAGCTTTTTAAAAAATTTGTCTTTAAAGAAACATTTAACATTCGACTCTCAAAATTTCTCAAATTTATGGAAAAGATGCCAAAAGAGTTTGATGAACTCCCCTTTGCTTTCTCTACAAATAGCCTACAAAAATTGTGCCGAACTGTTTGAGAGTAGTTGTAGACACTGTGATTCTTACCCTCTAAATACTCCAGTGTGTGTATAGTTTCTAGTTTCTATCTTTCTTTGTCTTTTATGACATTGATAGATTTGGAGAGTACAGGCTACATTGTCCCTTGGTTTGGGTTTGTCCGGTGTTTCCTCCTGATTAGGTTGGGGCCATATATTTGGGGTAGGAATACTTCCTGAGTGATGTTGTGCTCTTTTCGGTATATCTCATCAGGAGGCCCATGATGCCAGTTTGCCCATTACAATTCTACATGCTGATTTGCAGGTAATGTTAAACCATAAAAACATCCTGTCTCGTCACACTGTTGGAAAGCATACCTTTCCCCATCTTGTAATTTTTATCAAGAACAGTATTGCCCAGGGGTGCCTGGGTGGCTCAGTAGGTTAAGCGTCCAACTTCAGCTCAGGTCATGATCTCATAGTCTGTGAGTTCGAGTCCCGTGTCGGGCTCTGTGCTGACAGCTCAGAGCCGGGAGCCTGCTTCGGATTCTGTGTCCCCCCTCTCTCTGACCCTCCCCTGGTCATGCTCTGTCTCTCTCTGTCTCAAAAATAAACATTAAAAAAAATTAAAAAAAAAAGAATAGTATTGCCCAGTAGATATATATACTGTAAGTCACATCTTATTTTAAATTTTCTAATAGCTACATCAAGAAAGTAAGAGAAATCAGGTCAAATTCATTTTAATAATGTATTTTATGTCATATAACCTATCTAAAATATGATCTCAGGGGCGCCTGGGTGGCGCAGTCGGTTAAGCGTCCGACTTCAGCCAGGTCACGATCTCGCGGTCCGTGAGTTCGAGCCCCGCGTCGGGCTCTGGGCTGATGGCTCGGAGCCTGGAGCCTGTTTCCGATTCTGTGTCTCCCTCTCTCTCTGCCCCTCCCCCGTTCATGCTCTGTCTCTCTCTGTCCCAAAAATAAATAAAAAACGTTGAAAAAAAAAATTAAAATATGATCTCAAACATGTAATCGATATAAAAAAAATTGCCAAGGAGACATTTTAAGGTTTTTTTTATTCCAACTCTTTATAACGCTAGAGAATTAATATTCATTCCTAGAAACAGTACAATATCATTTTCTACAGTAAAAGGCAGTCATGAGACTTAGAACAGAAAGGCTCTGTGAGCTCATGAACAAGATGAACACCAAAACCCCACACCTGAGACACTGTAAAAACTTCTGAAGCAACAAAACAGTCCTTGACAAAGGAATGAAAATCAGTCCAGCCTAGAACTTCCCAACAGCAATGATGGATACTAGGAGATAATGGATTTGGCATTTGATACAAAGCTGCTCATTATTTTGCAGGGGATAATACAAGTCCCGCCCCATTCCGAGAGCTTGAGAAGGCTGATGGAACAGTCCTACCGAAAATCAACCATCTTTCTGCATGCACCTGCTCCATCTTGATGAAAGGCACCACTTCCTACCTAGTGACCCAAGCCAGGCTCCTTCAGGGTGCCTTCCTCAGCTCTGCTATCCAAAGGGACACCAATTCCTGTAGCTGCTACCTCCTAAATATCGCTCCACTCAGGTGCTCCTCCCCATCCGCCACCCAACTGTTCTTCTCCAGATTGTTAAATTTTTTTTAACGTTTATTTATTTTTGAGACAGAGAGAGACAGAGCACGAATGGGGGAGGGTCAGAGAGAGAGAGGGAGACACAGAATCTGAAACAGGCTCCAGGCTCTGAGCTGTCAGCACAGAGCCCGACGTGGGGCTCGAACTCACAGACCGTGAGATCATGACCTGAGCTGATGTCGGCCACTCAACCGACTGTGCGACCCAGGTGCCCCTGTTCTACTCCAGATTATTATCATAAAAGGTTCTCAGCCTCGGCATGCTGTGGTCCACTCTGCAACCCGCGTGATCTTTCTTAAGTTCAAATATCACCACGTTGCTGTGCTGCTCGCAAACTTTTGCGACGGTTCTCTTCAGCTTTACGACGAGGTCTGAGTCTTGGGTTCAGTTCACAGGACTCTTCCTGATCTGGCCCAGAACAGCCTCTCCCGCCTCCCTCTGTTCCTCCACCCTGTGCTGCTCCTTGACAAAGCTCCTTGCAGAGGGCCGGACGCGTACGTTGTGTCATGCCTCGGTGCGTTGACAAATGCCGCTTCCTCTTCCCGGTAAACTCCTTCTCCTGTTTCCTCTAGCTGAGCACCCCCCGGCCCTCCACAACTCGGCTGGAGCAGCACTTTTTCGGCCAGCCCTCATCAGATTTAAATTTGAGAATGGATCCCTTTGGCAGCCGTGAGGAAGGTGGGTTCCTCATAAGCCATGGGCTGATGGTTGGCTTCGGTCTTAAAACGCTACATCAGACATCTGGGATGTAAATTGTGAAGAGCTGCCCTGATAGTCACTGCAGACAGATGGTCACCACAGAGAAAAGCTGAGGCATGGTGGTCTGGAAATGGACTACTCCATTCTCCTCACTGAGTCAAGCTTAATCAGGGACGTCATGAGAATTTTGTGTTATCTTTATCTCGAGATGAACTTCCTTTTCTTATCTAGGATCAAGGCTTTTCAGCCCATTCATTTGCCAGGTTACTTGGGCTGATCTTTCACAGAATAATCAAGAGTGTCAAACGATTTCCTTGTACATGAAACTGTTATAAGAGACCTCAGCTAAGACACCTGTGGCCGCTAAGGGCACACATTCTTCGGGATCCTGTGATCTCATTGGCTACCACCACACTCTTTCAGACATGGTGAGAACTATCTCCTCTCCTCATGACTCCCACGTCAGAGTCAGCTTCCCTTTCGTTGCAGGGTGAGGAGAGAGAACGAAAATCATTTCACACAGCCTTCTCACCTTACTGCTTTCCTCCACCCGAACCTAAAGAGGGACTTCTGAAATCTGAGATTTCTCCTCTGTCTTAATGAGTAGAGATTGATGAAAAAATACCAACATTGGAGGACTAAACCATTGCATTTCAGGATTGGTACCTAGCAGGGCCTGGACACGATACAGAAATATATTTGCTCCAGTAAGCTCCTCTCTAACTTTGGTTTTTGTTTTTTGAACATCTGTCCTTTTCTTGGTGGGATGTGTTCGTTAAAACAATTCGCCCTCGGGGTGCCTGGGTGGCTCAGTCTGTTAAACGTCTGACTTCGGCTCAAGTCATGATCTCGCGGTTTGTGAGTTGGAGCCCCGCGTTGGGCTCTGTGCTGACAGTTCAGAGCCTGGAGCCTGCTTCGGATTCTGTGTCTCCCTCTCCCTGTGCCCCTCCCCTGCTCATGCTCTGACTCTCTCTGTCTTTTAATAATAAATAAACGTTAAAAACAAAATTTAAAAACAATTTGCCCTCCTCGGGGCGCGGGTCACTTCTCGAGGGTTACTGGCTGTCGCCCTAATGTTGGATTTTTTTCTTACCAGCTGCTTCCAAATATCTGCCCCCTTCCTTTTCTCCCTTAGACTGGAGGTCCACAAACTTTCTTTGAAGAGGAGCAAATACTTCCAGCTTTGTGGCCATATGATCTGTTGTACTTAATTCTGCTGTTGTAGCAAAAGTAGCTATACACACTATATAAACGAATGGGTGTAGCTGTGTTCTAATAGGATTTTGTTTACAAAAACAGTCACCAGGCCAGATTTGGCCCAGGAGCCATCCTTTGCCAAACCATGCTTTAGAATATTCCATGCAACAATGTACCCTTACAAAAATTCTCACCTTTCAGGCTCCTTCCACTTAGGGGTAGTCATGGCCAATGAGACATTAGCGGACTACCACAATGGATTTCTGGAAAAGCTTCTTCTGTTTTCCAAACAAAGGTGTCGCCATTTTCTCTTTCATTGTTTTCTGCCTTTCGTTCAATATAAGCATGAAGCCTGGAGGGGCAGAGCAGCCATCTTGTGACAGTGAGAGTTCTGACCGCACTGGGGGTCTGGCTCAGCCCTGCGCTCTCTCCCCGGTGACTCCTTTACTTAGTTAAGCCACTGTTAGTCACGTCTTCCGTCCTTGTACTTGAACTCACTCCTAACAGGTACATATCTGAAAGCAACATACGCACACTATAAAAAATTCAGAAAATACAGACAAGCTGAAAGGAGAGGGGAAATCATACCCAGTTTAACCACCCATAAACACACGTCACAGAATGGAGAGGATGTCATCAGTTACCCTCAAACTTGCCTTGCTCGGGCCATTGCAAGGTAACTGTGATTATATTTCTGAGTACAAAACCCCAAAAGAATGAGTTTTATTTGCTTATATCAGTTTCTTCCAAGAAATCTGGATGTTGGAAACCAAGGTTTTTACAGCACTGGAGTGACAGTTCTTGCAACATGTGGTCCATATCATAAATCTTTAAAAGGGGCAGCCTTCTGGTAGCCAAGAAAACCTTTCAGACCTGAAACTCTACCTCAGGATCAAACCCCACCCTTCTCAGTCAAACATACACATGCACACACACACACACATACAAGTGTGTGCATGCACAACCCTCCCTGGTATGGGGCGAGATGCCTTTAGATGAAGGAAAAGACCAGTAGGTTGAAAGAATAGGGTATAAAGCATGGACACGAAAATGCAAGCAGATGGAGTCTAGTCTAAAACAATAGAGGGGATATAGCAGTGCAAAAAGGACACGATAGTGAATAAATGGGGTTGGGACAATTGGATTCCTAAATGTAAACGAATGAAATTAGATTCCTACTTCACCCTCTATCCAAAGTAATTTCCAGAAGGATTAAAGACCCAAATGTAAAACGCAAAACTTTAAACCTATTTAAACACATGAGATGTCTTCACGTCCTTGAGGTGGGGAAGAATTTCTTGACAAAACGTATCATGAAGAAAAGTTATAAATATGGCTACATTAAAATCCAAAATTTTGGTACATCAAAAGACAACCCTTTTGAAATATGAAAAGATAAGCCACAGATGGGAGAAATATTTACATATATACAACTTACAAAGAATCTGTATTCTAAGCATATAAAGAAGGCTACAAATTAATAATAAGAAAAGACAGCAGCCCAATAGAGAAATGGGTAAAGATAGAAACAAGTAACTCACAGAGAGAGAGAAAAAATGAACAGAGAGGTAACACATGAAAGATGCTCACCTTCGCTAGTCCATTAAGGCAAAGCAAACGTAAACAAGTTATGTTTTCACTCATTTATGTGGCAGAGTTTATAAATAAAAGAAATGTCAAGGATGTGGGAAAACAGGAAGTCCATTGGTGGAAATGTATATTGGTATAGCCATTTCGGAAGGTAATTATAATGAAATATGGGTTTTTTAATGTTTATTTTTCAGAGAGAGAGACAGAGAGACAGAATGTGAGCAAAGGAGGGGCAGAGAGGGAGGGAGACACAGAATCCGAAGCAGACTCCAGGCTCTGAGCTGTCAGCACAGAGCCCAACGTGGGGCTCAAACTCACAAACCACGAGATCATGACCTGAGCCAAAGTCGGACACTTAACCAACTGAGCTACCCAGACGCCTCCATAATGAAATCTTTATTGAGTAACAGGGTAGGGCAGAGATCAAGTTTTACTCTTCCCCAAGCCTCGTCTTGAATCTGCTCTGCAAATTTTTTCTGTGTTCACGATAGCTTCAAATGCTATGGACTAATTCATATGTGGAAGCCCTAACTCCCCATGTGACTGTATCTGGAAATAGGGTCTTCAGTAGGTAATTAAGGTTAAATGAGTCATAAGGATGGGGCCCTAATCTAACAGGACTGTGGCCTTATAAAAAGGGAAGATTGATCTCTCTCTCTCTCTCTCTCTTTCTCTCTCTCTTTCTCTCTCTCTCTCTCCTCCCCCTGCCCCCCCTCTCTCTCTGCCAAATGAAGACCCAGCAAAAAGGCAGCCATCTGCAAACCAGGAAGACAGGCCTTACTGGGAACTGAATTGGCCAGCACCTTGATTACAGACTTAGCAGCCTCCAGAATTGTGGGAAATGAATTTCTTTTGTTTCAGCCACTAGTCTATAGTATTTAGTTATGGCAGCCCAAACAGACCGATACACCTAATAATAAATATGCATGGCTTAATATGAAGAAGGAATCCTTCTGAGGTGTAAAAAATGACCCAAATATCCTTGGACTGGGAGATTCTTCCAAAGTAATGATACTTAATGGAATCCTATTGAAAATTACAGATTATTCTTTTACCCTAACAAGCTGATTCAGTAATGCCTCAAGAAATTACGTGAAAATGACAAAAATTTTGGAAAATCAAAACAAAGACAAAACAATAATGTGAATGGGGCTATTTTCCCACATCGCAAAACACCATGGATTTGGTGACTTTGGTGTAGAAATAGACGTATAGTGACCTAGAAGCGAAGAGAGTCCAGAGATCCCCACACCTCTGTGCCTATGTATATATGTGCCTGTATGTGCTTTGTATTAAAAGTAGCATTTCAAATCAATGACAAGACAATGGCATACCCGATACATGGTATTAAAATAATTAGATATTTATTAAGCAAATACGATTCGGTTAGATCCTTCCCTAGCCCCACACACAAATTAACTTTAGGTAAAGAGTTTGGCATTAAAATTTTAACAAAGTATTTGCGGTGATCATTGTATTTGATCTATTCACCCCACAGAATGAGTTGAAGGCAATCATGGCAATCCTATTTCCTTGGGCAGTAATTGGGCCAGGACATGAGGGGAAATGTTTTGGAGCTTTGGGAAAATTTTTTTCATGTTTCTAAGGAAGAGAAACAGGAAAATACAGTCGTTTTTGGTGCTTTGGATTTTCTATGAACTCTGCACATGAAATATATGTCTGCTCTACCAATCTTGCTGGCAACCTAAAATGGAGGCAGAACCAAAGATGGGATGCCAAGAAGTCAAGTTCAGGATAACTTCATTGGGCCAATGTTCATACCAGGCCTAAATCCACCCTATTTCTAGACATCTTAAGTTAAATAATATATCTCCTTATGAGGATACATGGGAAAATACTTTAAATAATTAGGAATTAAGAAGTAATTTTTAATCAGAACACAAACCCTACAATCTGTGAAAGGAAGACTGACATAATTGATTATATTTAAAAACCTATACGGCTAACTTCATCATAACAAAGTGAAAATAGCAGAAGGGGACAAAATAATTGCAAGTTACATAACAGATCAATGGGCTATTATCCATGATCCTAAGGAGAGCCACAAGTCATAGGAAAAGTTAAAAGAAAAAACTCCAATAGAAAAACGAGCAAAGGATATAAAAAGTCACTTCGCAGAAGAAATGCAATGGATAATAAACATGATAAGGTGATTGACCTCTCTGCCTGCCAAGAGAGTCAACAAGAAAACTGCTTACTGAACTGACAAAAATTTAAGTAATGATAATAATACCCATTTTGATGAAGAAGCAACTATTGATGGGAATATAAATTCATATGGTCTTGTTGAAGGACAATCTGCTACATCTACTGAAGTTTTTTTTGTTTTTTTTGTTTTTTTTTTTTTTTTTATTTTTGGGACAGAGAGAGACAGAGCATGAACGGGGGAGGGGCAGAGAGAGAGGGAGACACAGAATCAGAAACAGGCTCCAGGCTCTGAGCCATCAGCCCAGAGCCCGACGCGGGGCTCGAACTCACGGACCGCGAGATCATGACCTGGCTGAAGTCGGACGCTTAACCGACTGCACCACCCAGGCGCCCCACTACTGAAGTTTTAAAGGTGCTTGTACTTGAAAGAGTATATCTATATCAACTTTTCTAGAAAGATGTCCACACAGATGCTCCATAGGAATGTATGAAGGTGTCACTGTAGCATTGTCGGGGGGGGGGAGGAAAGAACCTAAATATTCATTTTAATATTAAGCAGAAAAATTACTAAATGATGGTATAAAGTATGAACTACTATGTGGCATTTTTAATGGGGTAGATAATTATGACCTAAAGTAGAAAAATCTCCCAAGTTATATCCTCAGGAGGAGAAAGAAAATCACAAAATATATATACATGCAGAGAGAGAGAGAAATTATATAAAACAAGTCCATTCTTATACAAAAATAAATGTTAGAATAAATCTATTATAACAATTAGATATTTTTTTACTGTGTGAAATTAGAAAGCATCTCACAATTGCTGGCATGTCATAATTTAACTGGTACTGGTTTTTTTTTTTTTTTCCTTAGATATGCAGATACTTTAAAAAAATAGATGCATCTGGCTGGTTCAGTCGATGGAGCCTACAACTCTTGATCTCAGGGTTGTGAGTTCGAGCCCTGCAGAGGATGTAGCGATTACTTACAAATAAAATCTTGAATAAAATAAAATAAAATTAGATGCATATCAGAGCCAGTACAGCACAGACAGATAGATAAATAGATGATGAATAAACAGGTGATAGAAGACCAAATGTTTGCAGCACCTTACCTCTGTTGAATTCTGTACTGTTTGAACTTTTTACAATGAGAATGCATTTGCGAACTACTTGTGTAAACATTTTAAAAATTCTAGTTCTTCTGTTTAATCTTCACTCCCTTAAATCCTCTCTTGTTTTCCTTTTGTTTGCACTTGCCTGACGGATCCCCACCCCATCCTTTTCAACCTTTCAGTATCATTTTACGACATCTTGGGTGAGCAGTCCCTGGATTGCTTGGCTGTTTTTACTCCAACGTGAGCCTTTGCCTATTTTTAAATGGGTTTTAAAAGTGTTGACATAACCATTATGTGGCGTGTTACTTCTGTCATCTTGCCTCATGCCTTACATTTTGTTCTCTATTTTGTCCTTCACTATACGGATAGTATTTTGTTTGCTTTAATTTCTGCAGTCATTTGGAACCTAGACTTCCTGCTTTAACTTCTCTCGGTGGTGACTAAATTAGGAAGTAATTCTTAAATTCAAATGTAGCAGCCAGCTCTTGGTCAGGAAAATGATTGTCTAGGTATTTCAGGAATAGAAGTTTACTGCCAGGGCCACACAACTTTGGAAGAACGGGGCTGCGTAGGTCGGTGGATCCTCCACCTAGATCTGAGCCAGAAGGTGTGAGGCCACTGTGAAGTTACAGGACGGCACACTTTTGCGGTCACAACCGCCTCAGGAGAACAACGAACCGATCTTCTCGAGAATGTCTCTCCTGGGCAAACTCTAATCCATATGGAGAAGGCGATTCTAGGGACTGTAGTTCTTCCTGGCTTCTCTGGAGCCACGCAGAATGGTAGCAAGTTGTTAAGAGACACCGGAAGGGAACTTGTATTGTTTTATTAAAAAGTGAACATTAACATGGGGCGCCTGGGTGGCTCAGTCGGTTAAGCGTCCGACTTCGGCGCAGGTCACGATCTCGCGGTCCGTGAGTTCGAGCCCCGCGTCGGGCTCTGGGCTGACGGCTCAGAGCCTGGAGCCTGCTTCCGATTCTGTGTCTCCCTCTCTCTCTGCCCCTCCCCGCTCATGCCCTGTCTCTCTCTCTCTCTCTCTCAAAAATAAATAAACATTAAAAAAAATTTAAAAAAGTAAACATTAACATTTCACTCCTCTTTATATGGAATGAGGAATCAAGCATTCTTCCTAGAGCTACGTTTCCCCGTTTCCAGTCATTTTAACTAGACGATTTATAATTACCCGTTTTAGTTTTTTGTATTTGTATTTCTTCTGTCTTCTAGTATAATTTCTTCAGTGTATCCTCTCATTAATACACTTTTTTTTTTTTTTTTGCAGCGCCATATTTATGACTCTTCTGTACCCAAAATGGATGCCAATCTGTACTGTATTTTCAATTCCATGGAGTCTTTTCTAATTTGGCTGACTGTGTTTTCAAGAAGCCTTGTTCCTATTTAGTACAAGAATTTCAGTAACAGTTACTGAAAACACAAGGCAAGTCGCTTCTAAAAATGTTTTTATTCCATACCCAAAAAGATCCACATCGAAAGGGGAAAACTCTATATCTTACTCTAGAATATTGGGCCATTTTTCTCCTCTTATGTTACATTGATTTTCATAGGTCTGTGTTAGTTTTTCCCTCTTTGGTTATCCTTTTAGAGTGAGCTATATTCAGGGCGAGGCTGGAGACTTAAATATAACTCACCCAGTTCCAGGCTGGAAAGAGAGAGGATAGTAGATTTTCAGTTCAATGAATAAGCAGGCACCATATTTGTACATTTTTGTGCACTTGACCTACTTTGAAGGCTTTCTGGACACCATGAAAGATGGATACTTGGGGGAAAAGCTCTCTCTGAAGCACCACCTAATCCATTAAATGTCCACCAGTCAAATGGTGGTTTCTGTCCTAGGGTAGAAATTAAAGTATCTGCAGTGACCAGAAATGGAACTCTGATAGGCTGGTTGCAGTGCTGTCTTGCCAAAGAGCCCAGTGTTGGCTGCAGAGAGAGGCTGAAAAGTCAATTCTGAGCCATCGTTAAGGAGATGACTTCACTTTCTCCAGAATCTGGAGAATGCAGATCTCTTGCTCATATATAGCAAGAACTGGCCGGGGTTCACAGTGTCCAAATTCTTGGGTCAAATATGAAAAACATGTGATTACCCTGGAAGAAACGGATGCCCATTTATTTGAGCTCCTAAAGATATGAAAAAAAAGAAAAAGACATAGGATTAAAAACAAAAGTGGAATCCTTTCCAGGCAGACTGAGCCAAGAAAGGGGCCCAGGTCCTCCCCTTACCCAGAGCACCCTTCAGTCTTGGCATCCTGTGCTTTGAATCAGAGTCATTGTCTGGCTCTAATGCAAACACTGGCTTCATTGTGATTCTGCAGAGAGGCAGCCCCAAATGCACTGCTTTCTACCCGCCTGGGGCTTCTTTGAGCTTATCCCATTGAGCTATGACTCCGGCAACCGGCCAGGAGGGCCTCTATCCAGGGTGGTGCCTTGAGATTTCTGCTGATTTATTACACAAGAGCTGCCAGGTAAATCCCTTTGCTGTCTCATGGGAAATGTCAAGTCAGGGGCAAAGTTTAGGTGCTGTCCAATTGAATCTGGGGGTTTGGGTCAGAATGGATGGTGGCCAGGACCTTCCTGTTTGTTATACATGCTTCTGAGGCTACTTGGATGGACCTTAGACTCCCTGGAAAGTTCTAGAAAAATTCTAGGTTCCACGAATCAAGCGTGCTAAGGGATTTTATTGAAACCTAGGGAGTGATGCAGTACACACTGAAATGGATGAGGTTCTGTGAACTGGACTTCTCCGTGGAGCTAATAAATCTGGGGATTCCTCAGCCACATTCCCCGGACTTCTCATCCATAGGTCCGTGGTTGAGCCGAGCATTCCCAACGGGCTCTAATGCAGGAGGGTCACGCGACAGGTTCCACTGAGAAAAACAGTGATTTGTGGGGATGTTGGCAAAGTAAACACTTGGAGCAGTAAAAGCGTATGGACCAAGAATGTGTTCCTCAGGAGCTACAAAAGGAAGACTACATCCCGCTCCCACTGGAAGGTCGAGCCCTGCTTTGCACCTCGCCAGATTTCCTCAGAAAGCAGGGTGCCTTGCAGACTCTAAAAATATGCATTGCTCTCAGGCGAAGCTCTCCCAAAGGTCAAGGACAGTAGCAAGTAAAGGGAAGAAACCTTTCTTCTGTCAGGTGACTTCAGACTGATGAGCTCAACTGGGAAATCCCAGTGTGTTGTGATATCAATCAGCGCCCGTCTGCCCACACCCCCCTCCCCCCCCCCCCCCCCGCTAAGGCAAACTACCCCACCCACATCCCCTGATTTCCAGGTGACCACATGAAGTGCCCTACGAAGGTGCATCCCTGGCCACAGCTGATTAGACCAAGGATGGGCACCTGAACCCCAGGCAGCCAATTTGCAGGTGACATAGGACGTGAACTGGCATGAAAAGATGAACCGGGCCAATCAGATTACTTCTTCTGGGAATCTGAATTGGGAAACATGCAGAACCCAAACCGGTTACCAGTCAGCCGTCGTGTATCAGGAGGTCATATCATGGTAAGAGAGGCTAGGGGAGCTTTGATGAACCATGAGTAGGCAAAGGATGCCGGGGAGGAGGGAGCAGAACGAGCAGATAAGCAGAGACAAACAAATTTTGAGAAAATGCGAAGAACGGGAAAATGAGACACGTGGTTAAGAGCGCCAGGTAAAAGCAAATGAGAAATGCTCCCCGACTCAAGGAACCTGGAAACTTATATGAGCAAGCTTGAGCGCATCTCCGTTGCTGGCAATGAGAGAGACACCCATAAACAGTGAAACGGGACTGACATCCCACCAAATGTTCGTGTCCCCCAGGGTTCATATGTTGAACCTAATCCCCAAAGAATCAAGATGTGGTCCCTTTGGAAGATGATTAGGTCATGGTGGGGGAGGGGCTTGTGAACGCGATTAGCACCCACATGAAAAAGGCCCGCCCCCGAGAGCCACCTCATCCCCTTCCACCACGTTGAGGACACTGCAAAAAGACCGCTGTCATTGAACAGGAAAGCGGACCCTCACCAGACACTGAATCTGCCAGCCCCTCAATCTTGGACTTCCTGCCTCCAGACTCCGAGGAATCAATTTCTGTTGTCTATAAGCCACCCGGTCTAAAGCACTTTGTTACAACAGCCCCAATGGACAAAGACAAACAGTTAATAAGCTCTTATTGCATGCAAGGTACTTGCTGAGTACTTAGTGTATTTCTCATTTCTCATTCTTTCTCAGCTATCTCACAATAGCACTAAAATACATACATTATAGTCCTCGCCTGTTCTACTTTATCATCCTTACTTCAGAGATAAGGAAAATTAAGAGATTGTCTAGCTCTTCACTTCCCAGGATGGTAGCCACTAGTCACATGTTGCTCTTAAGCATTTAAAATGTGGCTAGTCCTGGGGCGCCTGGGTGGCGCAGTCGGTTAAGCGTCCGACTTCAGCCAGGTCACGATCTCACGGTCTGTGAGTTCGAGCCCCGCATCAGGCTCTGGGCTGATGGCTTGGAGCCTGGAGCCTGCTTCCGATTCTGTGTCTCCCTCTCTCTCTGCCCCTCCCCCATTCATGCTCTGTCTCTCTCTGTCCCAAAAATAAATAAAAAACGTTGAAAAAAAAAATTTTAAAATGTGGCTAGTCCAGGGACGCCTGGGTGGCTCAGTCAGTTGAGCAACCAACTCCGGCTCAGGTCATGACCTCGCGGTTCACAGGTTTGAGCCCCGCATTGGGATCTGTGCCGACAGCTCAGAGCCTGGAGCCTGCTTCGGATTCTGTGTCTCCCTCTCTCTCTCTGCCCCTCCCCACTCATGCTCTGTCTCTGTCTCCCCAAAATAAATAAACATTAAAAAAAAATAATGAAAATAAAATTGTGGCTGGTTCAAATTGCGAAGTGCTGTAGGTGTAAAAGCCACACCAGACTTTTGAAATTCAGCACAAAAATTTTAAAGACAACGTAAAATATCTCCTCCATCATTTTTGGTTGATAACAGGTTGAAATGACATACGTGAAGTATCTGAACGTATATCCATTTTTACGTTTGCTCTTGGAAGCCACCACTATCCTATAAAGAAGCTGAACTTGACTACGGAATGGGACAGAGAGAGAGAGAGAGAGAGAGAGAGAGAGAGAGCAGTCACGTGGGGGAGCCCCTTAGTGCCAGACATCTGAACAAAGCCTTCTAGGACCTTCCAGCACAGCCAAACGGCCAGCTGAACACAGCCTAACGAGTGTCTGAGCCAATGCCATGTGGAGCAAATGACTCAAGCCAAACACAGCCCAAATGGCAGAACCAAGAGAAATAATAAAGCGCTTTTGTTTCAAGCTGCTAAGTTTGGGGGTAGTTTGTTACATAGCAATAGATAATTAAAGTGTGCCTTCTGTAGGCAACACCCTATGATAGACAGACCCCTGGGGCCGTTCAGCCCCTGCTAGTTAAGCACTCCCTGCTGGTTGACAGCCACTGCCTGCCCGGATTTCAGAAGAGACCTTTGAGTGGTTGCCTTTCCCCGTTGGGTACCCCAGGGCCCTTTCCTTCCCCACCGAGCCTGGTGAGGAGAGAGGCAGCCGTCCCAGGTCTCTCTCCTGGCACCCCTTAGACAGGTCCGCAGGACTAGCTGCCAACAGGAGTACAGCCCGCGGGAAAGCAGGTCGCAAACACGAAGAAGTAACACGGATGCTGGACGCTTACAAGTTTTTATGCTTCATTGGGCCGGACTTTCTGATATCTCACAAAATGTAGTAGACAAGAGCGGGTGGACGCTGTTCGCCTCCACTTTCTTTTCTAAGGATGGGGCTCGCCTCCCCCGGCCCCCTTCCGACTCTGTATACCAAAGTTCCTTCCAGGCCAATTTTTTCCCCGTCATCATCCAGGCACAACAATAGGTTCTCCTTTGTCTCAAGTTGGCCACTTGCATTTCTGGGGCTTTCGTGCCTGGGTGACACCCACTTGACTAGACATTTGCCCCTGGTGGGCTCAGAGCCCCTCATTTACATTTCCCCACAATAGTGAATGGCTTACAGGCCGGTTGAATGAAATACAGTTGCTAAATAGCTAGTGTTGGAGCCAGAAAGGCGCCCTTTAAAGGTCGTCCTTGGAGCATTTCAAAGCTGTGGACCACCTCTGAAAGTCAAGGCAGTGTGAGAACACTAGGAGCAACTCAACCTTGCCTCGTGCAGACATTTCGATGGCCACTTCCCACCCAGGTCTTCATCGATGACCCCGGGAGAAAGGATTTAGGAGTTAAAACCAAAGCCCCAAAAGCAGCGTCGCCATTTAAATTCTACATGGAGTCCATGCATAAAACAAAAATCACATATGGTCGCAATTATCCTTCAATGCCTGTGAATAGAGCAGACATTGTTGTGTGTTGACAACCCTGAGTAGTAATTCTTAATAGCGTTGGAAGTTCAAGACCGCTGAGTTACAGACAAAAGGGAGGAATAAAAGTAACGTCGATGCATAGATGTCTGTTTTCAAAGCATTTCACATTTAAGACAACTGCTAAATTCCCAGCCACACTCTACCCATCTCTAGTGGGAAATGAGGGACAGGTGGAGAATAACAGAAAGTCAACACTCAGCACAGTGAGGCGCTGTGCTCTCTGCTGTGTATCAGCTCACACAAACTTTACATTCAGAATCACCCCTATTTTACAGAAGAGGAAACTGAGGTATACAGAGGTTGTGGAACTATCTGAGGTTTCCTACTAGCATGTGCTCCCAAGGGGCCGTAGTAAATGAGTTACTGGTGAAGGAAATGTAGGATCTCAATAACTGGAACTGACAGATGGGGACGGATATTTGGGGTGAGAGACACCCCGTGAGCAAAGGAATAGAGATGGAAAATGCAGGGCAGGTCTGGACGATATGTTTTTGTGGTTGGGTCACGGTGAACCCAACGTGGGCTGGGGGAAGGGTCAAGAAAGAATTCTTGACATGTTTTTGGTGCAAACAGGTGTTTTTAGTGAACCCCGGGACAGGGCCTGTGGGAAGAGTTGCACAGGGATTATGAAGAAGGATTAGTTATAGACTTTTATGTTGGGGGGGGGGGGGTGGTGAGTGCAGTGGCTTGAGATAAAGGAAGTTTCCAAAAGGATGTTCATAAGGTAAAGAAGACTTTCAGGATCCTGGAGGTCGGCTATTGTCAAGCTAAGGTTGGTTTTTGCCTCTAGCAAAGCATGAACATTAAGACAGTTGAGTTCCTTGGGGAATGTCATATTCTGCCTGCGTCAAATCTTTGTCAAAGGGCTGCAAAGTGTAAGGAAATGTAATTTTCTCTACATTTCTTTTGCCTTTGTTCTTCTCATCCAAAGGATGAGTGAGATCTGGCATAGGAATCTAAGGCTGGATAACCTGGTAATTCTTGATTTACGTGCAACCTTGGCTGGGCCATGGATGCCCAGATATTTGGTCAAATTTTATTCTGGCTGTTTCGATGAGAGTGTTTCTAAATGAGATCAATATTTAAATAGGTGGACCTTGAGAAAAGCAAATTTCTCTCCCTAATGGGGTTGGACCTCATTTAGTTGAAGGCCAGAGTACAACGAAAAGATCGGCCTCCCCCAAGCAAGAGAGAAGACTCCAGCAGCCTGCTTCAGACTTCATCTGCAACATCATCTCTTCCTGGTTCTACAGGGGACAGCTTTCAGACTAGAATTGCAACATCAACTCCCTAGGATCCCCAGCCTGCCAACCCACCCTGCGGATATTGGACTTGCCAGCCTCTGTAATTGCCAATACCTTAGAATAGATCTGTTTCTCTCTCTATACACATCCTATTGATTCTGGTCTTTAGAGCCAAACCGTGGGAGAGTCACAGAACTTGAGATCTGGAAAAAATCCTTTAGATCTCCCTCATTAGAACAATAGAAGAAGGGAGGGCCGCTTGGGTGGCTCAGTCGGTTAAGTGTCTGTCTCTTGGTTTCAGTTCAGGTTTGTGGGTTCGAGCCCCGGCAGCTGTCAGTGCAGAGCCTGCTTAGGATTCTCTCTCTCCCCTTCTCTCTCTGCCCCTCCCCCACTCACCCTCTCCGTCGCTCTCAAAATAAATAAACTTAAAAAAACAAAAAGAAACGTTAAAAAAAAAAAAAACCAGTAGAAGGGAAAGAAGACCATGTCTTAGAGACTTCCAGTGGCTTGTGAAGACCACGCAGACAGTAAACAGATGTGGGCTAGCTGCTGGCTTGGAACTCCCTTTCCAATCTCTTTTTCACTGTCCCCTTTGACTCACACACAGGATGCAGGTGGGGTTGGTGAGGGGACAGAGCTCTCCTGTGTGTTTCCCAAATACATTCTCTGCTTTCCTTCTCCAAACATGGCCTACTACTGGTGTTGGCTCCAAACAGCCGGTGGTGGCCGCCACGGCCCATGCCCATATGTCACTACCCCGCGATGCCAAGCACCTCACAGGTAGGTTGTGCCCAAGAGCAGGCCAGGAGCCAAGTCGGGCAAGCAAGGAGGTCCCTTCTTCTCTGCCTAACCAGCATTGACGGCTTCCTCTCCTGGTGTGATTTTAGGATTTCCCATTCTCCTCCCTACCGCATTTCCTGCTTAAAATAACTGTTTTTCCCAAGTCACTTTGGCTGCTCTCTGATTCAGGCAAAACCGGAGAGGCAAAGAAAAATAAAAACCGGTCAGTTATTTTGGCCCATAGGTCACGCTACAGAGACACCAAATAATTACCTAATCCTGAACCTCACCCACTCTGCCCCTATCACAGCCCTGAATGTTTGAATGTTTTGCTTGCACTGTTCAAAGACCGGCTTCATCAAGTTCAAATTTATACCTTCTTGATGGGAAGGACAGGTGTAGGCAAGCGTTATGGCTCTTGTATGTGGACCACTCCGGACAAAAGTATGAGACATCTCTGCATTGCCCATTGCTTGTCCCCGCCTATGTTTCAAACCTACTGGTCTTCCCAGCTGCAAATTTTTTGCTCCAGTCAAACCGGTCTCTTGATTGTTCCCTAAACTTGCCTTGTGTTTTGCAACTAGAAACCTTTGCCCCCACCACCTGCCCCCATGGGATGTCTTCCCCACCTCTTTCGACCTAGCCAAATCAGATTCATTTCACCCTTATTCAACGCCAACGGCAGGTCGGCATTGGGCCAGCACCTACACACGTGTTATCTCATCCTGCAAGGTCCAGCAGAAATTCTTCTTATCTGTGAAGCTTTCTGGGACTCTCCCAACTGGAAGTGACCATTTCCTCCTTTCTCTTATGCTCATTTTCTGTACCACTCATTTGGCACTTAATGCGTCGTAGAACTTTATAATCATTCACTCATTCATTTTATTTAAACAAGTACTCACGGAATGACTATTATGTTCCTGAAACCGTGGTAGGTGCTGGAGGTACAAAGATGAAGAAGACACCCTCAGTTGTCTTCATGAGACTCAGTCTAGTGGTGAAAACCAGCACATGAGGAGACAGTTGTCATACGATATGGCGGATGCGGGTCCAAGAAGGTTGCCTATGTCATCTCTGTCCCAGTTCAGTCTTGATGAATGAGTAGAAGTTGTTCAGGCGAAGGTGGGGAGAAAGCATGTTTTTAAGAAGGACAGAAGGACATGGGCCCAGAGCTGGGGAACAGCAGAGTGCGTAGAAGGAGATTGTAAGCAGCCCCCTCTTGCCGGGGCATAGAATGTTGCTAAAGCACAGAATGTGCAAGACATAATGGGAGAGTCTGGAATACCAGGCTTAGAAGCTTGGATTCGTCCTGGGGGTTGTGGTGTGCCATCGAGGGTTTTAAGCAAGGGATCCACCCAAAATCGGCAGTTCGAGATCACTCTGACTACAATGTGAAGAATGGAGAGATTTGAGGGAGGGAGCTGTAAAAAGGCTGTGGTGAGAACCTAGGCAAGAAATAAGAGGGCAGTGATATCTGCCCCAGGAATAAGGATGCTAGATTTGAGAAATATACAAGATGTGAGATCATCTCAAAGTCAGAGCTTTGAAGGGCTTCACAACTACAAGTGTAGAATATAAATATAATGCAACGTAGGGAATCCATTGTGGAGATTGCAAAAGTGTTGTCAGGGGAGACAACTGTCTGTTGTCAGGCTGAGACTGTCTTAAAAATATAAAACAGCTCATAGATTCGTCATTCTTATAACCTGGATATTTGTGTGCATCACATCTCTTCTCCTAGACTGTAGGCTCCTTGAGGGCAGGGGCCCTGAAAACGCTAAAGCACATCTAGCTCTTGTGACAAGCCAAAGCCTCTGCTCTCCCTGTTCGAAGGAGGTAGATTGCATCCTGGGGAACCACGTTGTACAGCGGGCAGACCAAGAGTTTCTGCAGCAGGGGCAAGGCAGGGAAGAAGAACCAAGACATGTTTCTAACAAACCATGAGGGGGATAGCCAGATCACAGCTGGAGCCAGACAAGGCCAAGTCCACATCTTTATTCTGCCACCAGCCGAGTTGTGTGATCTTGGGCAAGTAAAATTCTCTTAGCCTCACCTCTTTTATCTATTAAATGAGAATAATATTACCCGCCTCCCCAGGTCAATTTCAGTACTATGTGAAATAATAAGTGGACACCTTCAGGCACGTACCTGGTACTGAGGGAGCACTCATTGTTATAGGCATAGGTGTCAAGGTGTCGGTGTCTTTTCTTGTCTGTTCCCCTCACTGCTCTGCGGGACCTCTGAGGGCAGAGACTATGTCTTACTCACGGTTTACTCCCATTTTCTACCGCAGTGCCTGGCACACAGTAGATGTTCAATGAGCTCATTGAATGAATTTGTATTATACTTACAGTGTTATCTCAGAGCCCGGCCAAGGGCTGTTATTCCAGATTCACAGCTTACCCCCTGAAAGAGCAAAGCCAGGATACAAATTTGACTAAGATCAAAGGGGCAGAGATTATTCTAACACAAAGTAGAGCATTCGGTTCTCTGAAGCTTGATCCTGTTCTTCTTTTCCTCCTCTCCTCTTCCTGTCTCGTTCCGTTCTACATCTTGGTCCAAGGCCATCTCATTTGCTCACATGACTTAGATCTGTATGTTGATGGCTTTCCAAATGTATGTCTCCAGCCCTGACCTCTCTTCTGAAGTCAAGATCAATGGATCCAACTGCCTCCTTGACCTCTCCACCGGCAATTTCATGTCTAAAATTGAACCTCAGACATTCCACCCAAACTTGTTCTTCTTCCGGCATGGTGCTTCTCATTGGGTGGCACCATTATCCACCCAGATGCCCAAACTCTTCATCTGGGACCTGCAACACCTCCTCCTCCCTCAGTCTCCACATCCGATAAAATGCCAGACCTCCAAAGTCTATCTAGGCCCTCTCCTCTGCTCACAATCCCTATAGTCAGCACCATCATTCACACGGAGAGGGTACAACTCCTCTTGTTGGCCATTCTTGCCTTCTTGCTTCTGTTTTTAGACTGGGGCCAGAGGAATATTTAGACTTACATATCAGACCACATTATGTATTTGTGTAAAAGCCTTTAAAGGCTTCCATTACACTTGGGGAATTTCTCAAAATGCTTACCACACGTGACCTGACAGTCCTTCATGACTGGACGTCCTGCTGTACCCCTCCCTCCCTCTGCTTCCTCGCCGGCCTCCCTTCAGTTTTGCAAACACCCCATCCTTCTCCAGCCATGAGGGCTTCAAATCTACTGTTTTTCATGGAAGGCTCCTACCCGTCCTACTCACTTGGGTCACTGACAATTCCATCTGCTCAGTTTAAGTGTTCATTCCTCAGCAGGGCCTTTCTCCTTCAAGCACACATCACAGTTCTTCCATAACCCTCTTATTCCCTTACAGCACTTAACACAATTTACAAACATACCCGTTTGTGTGTTTGACATCCATCCCCTCAGCCCCACCCATGTGCACGCTTCTCCCGTGTTACCCATCGCCTTGTCTCTGGAGCCCAGCACAGGGGGCTTGGTGCACAGAACATGGTAGGTTTTTGTTGAATGAATGTGGTAAAGGCTGTGAGAAGCAGGCAAGCCAGGGGTTGGGATTGTGCAGTGGAGGCAGGAGGACCTCTGAATGGTGGTGCAGAGAAGGCTTCCAGGAAGGTAAGGATTTGGCGGAAGGTTTGAAAGATGGGTGGGATGGAACCATCCAGGGTGAGTGAGAATAAAGGAGCCGGTGGAGGAGCTTTCCATGTGGCTAGACAACCTGGTAGGCGAAACCCCAGTGGGTTGTGAGAAATGGCGGGTAACCAGGATGTCTGAAATATAGGGCTTGGGACAGGAGGTAGACTGGAAAGGGTGTGCAGAGAGCTGGCTTAAATCTCCAGGAGGTGCTGATGGGTGGCCAACAGGCGTCTCCTGGACCAGATGGTCCTTCTCTTTCTGGAGGGATTGTTCACCAACACTTGTGTCCCTTCAGGAGCTTTCAGAAAGGAGTTAGGGCCTAATACGGTTCAGCCCCTGCCGCTCCCTGCCCCACCCCAGCCCCAGGCATCTGGTTGGTAGGTTTGGGCCAAACCCTATTTGCAGTGGAAATGGAATGTTGCTTATTTTATGATGTTAACTGTTTCATCGAGTTCCACATTAGAAAACTTGGGACTCTGGACAATTTATAGGAAAAAAAATTAGGACAGAATTCAAACAATTCTTCCACAGGCATTTGACTCGTGTTCGAATCATGTCCAGGTGTGAACCCTCTTGACTCACCGTTGAGGCCTCTAGAAAAATTCATCCAGCTACACACATGACTTTCTGAGCTTGCTGAAAACACATGAGTGGCTCCTCTATCCAATGGATTAATGTTTCATTATTTTTTTAATCTTTATTTTTGAGAGAGAGAGAGAGAGAGAGAGAGAGAGAACGAGTGGGGGAGGGGCAGAGACAGAGGGAGACACAGAATCTGAAACCAGCTTCAGTCTCTAAGCTGTCAGGACAAAGCCCGACACGGGGCTCGAAGTCACAAACCGAGAGATCATGACCTAAGCCGAAGTCGGACGCTTAACCGACTGAGCCACCCAGGTGCCCCTGGATTACTGTTTTAAAGGGACATTTATTAAGTGTTTTACCACTTACCCTGTTAGGTGCTTTCCATGTGTTACCTCATTTAGTCCCCACCCTCATGCCATCAGGGAAGCACTCAGATTTATCTTGTAGATAAGGAAACCAAGCTCAGAAGGATTAAGTAACTTGCCCCACATCACACAGCTTGTAGGCGTGAAGGCCGCATTTGAATGGAAGTCTGTCTGGCCTACATCCTGTGCTCTCAGCTGGTAAGTAAGCTCTGTGGCTCTCCAAACGCAGGGCATAGTGATGGGGTTTGGGGGAACCATAAGGATTGCTTTTTAAGGAACTTTTTTTTACTTTAAAATAATTACAGGCTCACAAGAAAGTCGCACAAAATGTGCACTTGCATAGCTGTAGTACAATATCAAAAACGGGGGATTGACAGCTCAATCCAGAGTTGTGAGTTTGCAATACAGATTTCACTAATTTGACCACCCAGGTTATTTTTTAAGTGGCCTGAAGCTTTCAAGGGTAAAACCAAACCAACAAACAAAACCTGCACGCTTTGTGAAAGGTCCTTTTGAACTCCTTCTGCCCTGGGCCCTTGAACTCTCACTGATGTCCTAGGCTTCCTGAAACAGCAGGTCTGAGGAGGGGAGGAATCAATACACAGAGAGATCCATTCTGCCATCATGGGCTCCAAGGAAATGCTATATGCCATGGGACCTCCCTGAATCCATGCTGCTCTAACAGGAGAGGGCTTCCAAGAGGGGAACCCAGAGGGACCTGGTCAGACTGCCTGAGTCCGGTTGTTTGGAGGCCTCTAAAACCCTTGGGGCTACCTAAGACCTGGCTCAGCCAAAACGTCTCTTTGCTCCCACTGTCTGTCTCCCGGCAGCTGATGATAAGTGATAAGCATGGGAGATAAAACAGGTTTGGGGCTGTGAACCTGCCTGAATCACTGGCAGCCAACCAGGCCAATTTTTATCTGGAAAAACTCCCCCCAGGACAGCCCACATGAGTGTTTGGGAACCTGACTCAGGGAACAATGGAGGGAAATGGAGGCCCGAGCTTGGGCGTTAGGGCCCTGCCACCCACACTCCCC
This sequence comes from Felis catus, assembly GCF_018350175.1. Classification (NCBI taxonomy): domain Eukaryota; kingdom Metazoa; phylum Chordata; class Mammalia; order Carnivora; family Felidae; genus Felis; species Felis catus. The sequence continues at coordinate 69,464,356 of NC_058377.1, forward strand.
TTGCACTGTTATTCCTGGCGAAAACAGAGATTTGCTTTCATTCAGACAGACTCTGTGGGAGGAGGTGCAAATGAGGTTTTAAAATTAAAAGGAAGTAGTATGATGACAAGGGAAGTGATAGGAGATTATTTTCCAAGCTTCAGAGATTTCATTATAAATGATTCTGAGAACTCCCTCCCCGGGTATATAATGACAGCCGTACTAGTAACTATGGTAGCTCCTTGCCCACCAGGCCAGATGTCGAAGCCACCTCGGGGGTTAATTTCCTTGCCACACGGTTTCATTTAAGAATTTGAGAGACCCCAGAACAAAGGAGAAGTCAGACCTTAATGATGCAGGAGACGGTCATCCTTCTTGGTGTGGCCATAGGGCGATTGGGTTCTGGCCCCAGGTAAATCTGGTTTACTCATCTTTAACCCTGTGGAGGAGGCCATCCAGTTAGACTGACATGCACCGATGTTGCTAGAGATGACTGCTGTACCAAATGCTCAAAATCTCTCCGTTATGGTTGTGTTGCCCCCAAATTCGCATGTTGGAGTCCTAAATTCAGTGCCTTAGAATGCGACCTTATTGGGAAATCATTGTGGATATAATTAGTTAAGGTGAGTAGAGGAGAGGAGGGTGGACCCTAATCCAGTACAACTGGAGTCCTCATAAAGAGGGGAACTTTGGACACACACACACACACACACACACACACACGGAGAACACCATGTGAAGATAAAGACAGAGACAGGGGTGATACTTCTCAAGGAAAGGTGAAGACGGCCAGCAAACCATCAGAAACTGAAGAAAGGCATGGAACAGATTCTCCCTCAGAACCCCTAGAAGGCAACTGCTCTGCCAAACCCCTGCCCTCAGACTTCTAGCCTCCAGAACTAGGAGACCATAAATTTCAGTCCTCGAAGCCATCCAATTCCCACTACTTTGTTAAAACAGCCCTAGCAAACCAATAACACTCTCTCAAGAATTTTGTTTTAGAAACTTGCTCAGAATTGATTTCAAGGTCCCTGGCTCAGGCTGTGTGAAGTCCACCTGCCTTCCACTCTCAATATTGGAGTGGATCTTGCCATATTTATTTTCCCAACACTTCTGTTCTCAATAACGCCTATAAGCAAAAACAAAGCAAATACCCCAAAATGTTTGCTGGTGATTATGCTTAAATCAGAGCCAGTCAGCTCTTTCTGAAAACTAAAAACAAAAACCAGAACTAAAACCTAGATGTACGCCATTCAGGAGATATTTCCTGCTGGTTCTTAGTCCAAACGGGTGAGGAAACACTAATGGTGGAAAAGTACCACTGTGTTCTCAGCAGGCACATCACACCTGCATTGGGCATAAAGAGCTCCTTTCCCCTGGTTCTCGGATGCACAGAGAAGGGAGAGGCTCTCTACAGACCCAGGGGAATAACTTGCTGGCAGAAAGATGACCTAAGGAAATGACAGAAGCTGCACAAACATGATCCACAGCCCTGGTAGTGGTGGGGAGTCCTTTCACTGCAACCATCCCAACAGTGCCCTTCAGCAGAGACAACCAGGACCTGGGCTCCAGCAGGCCCTAGAAGGAATCCCTGTGACCAGAGGTCACCGGGACACATATCTCTATAGCCATGGGGTCCTGGCACTTGTGGCCCAGCTCCAAACCTTACTTGCTCTGGAGTGCTGGCTAGACATAGATCAGTGAATCTGGAAGACACCACTTGGAACCCCTAGGACTTCCTGTTCTGTTTTGAGATCCTCTTGGGGCCTCCTCTTGGAGTGTAGGTCGGACTTGGGCAGTTGGCTACACGGGTGAACAGAAGGGAGAACAGACTTCTCCTTCCTCCTGTTTCCCCGTGTTCCCTCATGCCTGACACACAGCCTTGCTTAGCCTTTGCAAGGTCCTCTGCTTTCCCACCTAAAGGTGAATGGTTTTGTTACAGGTGGGACAACAGAGGGGCATGCAGGTGTGGGGAGTGGGAGAGAGGGTCTTGCCAGCAGGCTGGGTCTCTACATTCCTCCCAGTGGGACTGGGTTTAAAAGGTCAGAGCTGGGCCCTTTGAGGAAACGGCCAGAACTCTCCTCCCCTTAAGTGGGAAACCTCTGGTCCTCACCACAGCTGCTCTGACCTGGCTTGTCTCCACCCTCCCTCTCAGATGACCCATTCTCTGAAGGGTGCCTGGGGCAAAAGATAGGGAGACCCCCAGGGAGTGCCTGAATGGTCCAGCACCACCCAGATTCTCACCCAACTGGAGAACTGACCTCCATAAATGGCACCACCCCTTTTGGCCACGGATTCACTCATCGATCCAACAGGGTCCACCTTGGAGGCTTTCCAGAATCCCTTTTCTGTCTAGCTTCCTGCCCTTTCACCTCCTCCGTAGTCACCTCAGTCTTCTCACCTCTCTTTCCCTGCCTGGCCCCACCTCTATCCCCAGAAGGTATAGGTCTCATCCACAGGTGCCTGGGCACCCCAGCAAGAGGCTTAAGTCTTCCAGACTCTGCAGCATATGACATCAACACAAATCTTGCCCTGGCTACTGGTGACTGCCCTTCCTAACTCAGCTCAGATGTTTTTAGGCCAACAAAATCTGTTTGTTTAAACTGTCGTACAGGAAAACCCAGGCAGAGGTGAGAAGGGAGGAAAACCCTGTCCTGCCACAGAAGCAGAGCGGCAAAGAAATCCCAGCCCAGCTGCACACCCTGAAGCAGCGACCAGAGCTAGGCACTCGGCAGGCACACTGGCCCTGGCCTCACGGCTGCAGCTCAACCTTCCCAGCAGGGCACACAACGGGTTAAGGAGCTACATTTCGACGAGTACTGTGGCCTGAAACTCAAGCTCCCAAGGTCTCTTTCAGAGTCCAGGGCCAGGGAAGTGTCTATTGTCAACAAATGCCACCACCGGACCAATAGCAGGCCAGAGTGTGGTTCTGAGATAGGGGCCTCTGCGTGTCACCAGGCAACGGGCACAAAGAAGGCTGGATCAACCAACCACCCAGCAGACGGTGACAGTGCCCCACAGCCCCCCTGCACCTCCAGCTCCAGCAAAGCCAGGTGGGAGAGCCACTCAGTCCCAGAGTCCCCCAAGATCACATTACCATCAGTCTCACGATTTGGGGGGAAAGGAGATGGTGTAGAAAAGGCTTTATTTGGAAACTCTAGTACAATTTGGTTTATTAAGAGCTGGGCTGATGGCAAAGGTGACGATTTTCAAGTGAAAAGGAAGTAAATGTTGCTGCAAACCATAGCAAGGCTCATACACCTTTCCGTTGCTCCCTTCCTACAAGTCAGGAGATGGCCACAACCCTAGGATCCCTCACCCAGACCCCCTGGCTTTCCCTGGGGAATGCTGGGTGGGATGCTTGTGACACATTTACTAAATTAGGCTAGAGGAGAATGTAAGGTGAAACCTAAGAATGTTTGTTTCTCATTCCTATAAAGTACACTCCCTTCCTGTCACAGAGCCAGAGCGGGTCCAGCCATCACCCAGGGAAAGCCTTCTGATCTCCAACGAATGGAGACTTGAAGAAACATTTTTATTTCATCACATACATCTTCATTCAACATTTAGAGCAAAAGAGGGCCTCAGCTAGGTGCTGGGGATGCAAAGATGAACTGGTCATGTTTCCCACATGGTCTGACCTTCCCCAAAGGTTCACCATCTTACCCACCCTATATGCTGAAGACTCAGATCTATCCTCCCAGCCCAGCCCATACCCCTCCTCTCCTAAGCACCAACCCAATATATCAGGTAGTTTTCTAGACACTTCCTTGTGGTTTTCCACAGGGCCCCACGCTCAAGGCTTCATCTCTCTACCACCAAACCGGTTTTACCACATGAACTCTTTGCATTAGTGGATGATACCACCCCTCCATGGGGTTGAAATGTGCCCCCCTGAAATTCAAATATTGAAGCCCTAATCTCCAGTACCTCATAATGTGACCTTATTTAGAAATAGGGTTGTTAAAGATGTAACTAATTAAGATGAGGTCGTACTGAAGTAGAGTGGGTCTATTCCAATATGACTGGTGTCCTTATAAAAAGGGGAAATTTGGATACACACACAGGAAGACACCATGAGAACAGACCTAGGGAACAGACAACCATCTATAAGCCAAGGAACACCAACGGCTACCAGAAGCCAGGAAAGAGGACTGAAACAGATCCTTCCACAGAGCCTTCAGAAGGTACATGGCACAGCCAACGCTTTGATTTCAGACTTCCAACCTCCAGAATTGTGAGACAATAAATGTCTGTTGTTCTAAGCCATCCCATTTGTGGTACTTTATGACAGTAGCCCTAGGAAATGAACACTACCTCCATTAAACATTGTCCAAGAAAGGAGCCTGGAGGGACGCCTGGGTGGCATGGTTGGTTGAGCATCCAACTCTTGATTTCAGCTCAGGTCATGATCCCAGGGTCAGGCTCCATGCTGAGCATTGAGCCTGCTTGAGATTCTTTCTCTCTCTCCCTTTGCCCCTCTCCCCAGCTCTCTCTCTCTCTCTCTCTCTCTCTCTCTCTCTCTCATTCTCTCTTTCTCTCTTCTCTCTTGGAAGAAAGAAGAAAGAAAGAAAGAAAGAAAGAAAGAAAGAAAGAAAGAAAGAAAGAAAGAAAGAAAAAGAAATGAGAGAGAAAGAAAGAAAGAAAGAAAGAAAGAAAGAAAGAAAGAAAGAAGAGTGGAAGGAAGGAAGGAAGGAAGGAAGGAAGAAAAAAGAAAGGAGCCTGGAAGCTTCCATTGTGTCCTCCCCTCCATCAACACTTCCACTCTCCACCTGTAACCAACAATAAACCACTAAACATTGCCCATTACACCTGCAGGACACCTTGCCACCAGCCCACTTGTCTTCATTCCTGCTGTCCTCACCTTGGAGCAGGCTGCCATTACTTCAACAAAATCCTTCCTAACTGCTGCCCCTGCCTCCAATACCACTCCCTGTCTAGCTCTTCCTCAAATTCCAGCTGGAGTCATATTTCAATGTGCAAAGAGGAGATGCCTCTTCCCTCCTTAAAAGATGTTCCCCCTTGCTATTAGAATGGAGTTTTCTTCCCCTACAGGGCTCAAGAGGTAATGGGTAATGTGACCCTTGGTTCCCTCCCTGTCCCCATCTCTTGCCAGTCTCTTTCCAGTAGAGTCCTCCAGCAGTCCCAAGCTTTTTTCTCTTCCTTAAATGCACCAGGTTCTATCTGGCCACCAACACTTACATATGCTGTTCCCTCTGTCTAGAACCCATTCCCCCACCCTCTTCATCCACAGGCTTTTACTTAAATTGCATTGTAATTGCCTCTTTTTCTAGTAGTGTCCCACCTCGATGGTAAGCTCCTAGAGTGGAGTAATTCCATCTATTTTTTTCATGGGTATATCTACAGTGTCTGGCATGGTGCCTGGGACGTAGTAGGTGCCCACCAATCATTTGCTAATTGGCCAACTGGTAGACAAAAATGCAACTCCTATCTACGATGAGCTCAGTCCAGAGGGAAGACAATAGTGTGGACAAAGAAGCTCAGTAACACAGAAATAAGACCCGCCTTTGACTCAGCCTGATGAAATCAGGGACATTTCACACAGGCAATACCATTTAAGTTGGGCCTTTAAAAATGAGTAGGAACTGGCCAGAATGGAGAGGGAGCAGGGTAGGGAAACTCATTTTAGGCAAAGAAGATGCCAAGGGCATGCTTAGGAAATTGTGGGAATATTTTGTGTGCCCAGAACATGATTCAGCAGATATGGGCTGGGGGCAATGGACTATGAATCTTGCAAGGAACTTTTTTTTGCATATAAACCTCAACTTTTCTTAGACATGAAAGAGCAAAAAGTAAGTTTGTGATCCCTTTTTACAGTCAAGGAAGGGGATCTAAGTCCAGAAGTGCTGTTCCCTGAAAATCCTAATTCTCTTTGTTCCTGGATGTAAAACGTTTACCTCTTCAGAGCTCCGGCTAAATATTACATTTCCTTTTTTTTTTTTTTAATTTTTTTTAACGTTTATTTATTTTTGAGACAGAGAGAGACAGAGCATGAACAGGGGAGGGGCAGAGAGAGAAGGAGACACAGAATCGGAAGCAGGCTTCAGGCTCTGAGCCATCAGCCCAGAGCCCGATGCGGGGCTCGAACTCACAGACCGCGAGATCGTGACCTGAGCCGAAGTCGGACGCTTAACCGACCGAGCCACCCAGGAGCCCCTAAATATTACATTTCTGCTGAAGCTGAGCATCCGGATAAAAACAGCTGGGACCACAACTGCATCCACTTTCCCCTACCCCAACACCCCTCAAACTCCTGACTATTCTCAAAAGAACACAGATTGAGTGAGTAAATGTCTAACTCCTCCAAATGTCCTGGGGGATGGAGGGGAGGGGAGGCTTTCTGGGGATACCCTTTATCATTCTGAAATCTCTCTGGCTCTCATCTAATTTCAGTTCCTCTTGTTAGTCTTTTCATATATAAAGAATAATCTGTCTATATCCCCTGCATAAAATCATTTCCTATACTTGAAAGCAAGAATTAAACCACCCTTTGCCTTCTCTTCTCCAAAGAAAACAAATTTGCTTCCTTAACTGTTTTCTTGCAGAATCTATTGTCTCTTTGCCAACCTTAACTCCTTAGCATCATTTTAATATTTCTCTCTCTCTCTCTCTCTCTCGGAACCAATGTATGGACCAGAACAGGAGAGAAATCATAGAGCCAAGATAGTTTTTCTTAAGATAGATGGGTGACCTGGCATAGCCAGAAAAAGAGTCCCTTCTGCACAGGAATATCTGCATGGTCCAACACAGTTCAAGTTCAACCCAGGGAAACATATGTCTGCTGTTGCACATAGCGTGAAGCCTGAGACGGTGTGCACGGGATAAAGGAAGCCTGCTACCATGCCACCACCCATGGATCTATAGCCTGGAGCCAGCGCTGTGGTCAGAACATGGACAGGTGAGTCTGAGCACAGGCACACACACAGCTCAAGCCCAAGTGTCAGCAGTGGCTCAGCAGTGGCCCAGAGCTACGAAGTCATTTTTTGTGGTACAGGAGTGAGACATCATAATCAGCATGTTAGTACTGTTCAGGCAGCTCAATCTCATGTGAAAGAAATACCATGCCAGCCAGAAGAAGTAATTGGATTGTCAAGCTACTTTCCAGGGAAAAGGAAAAGGGACATCTGGTTGACCTCATGGATGGGGTAGAGGGTCAGAGATATTCCCCAAGGGAAGAAATAAGGACAAAGCCCACTCAGATCCCATCTGGAATCAGGGTGACCCACCTGGACAGCACTGCTGGCTCTGCCTGGTTCCCAAACACTAGAAAGGCACTTAAAACATTTTAGGAAAGTCACTCTAAAGTGTGTGTGTGTGTGTGTGTGTGTGTGTGTGTGTGTGTGTTGATGCATGGAGGTCAAAAGGTGTGAGGCCTGGGCAAGAGCTTCTTTCTATCAGAGTCTAAGAAAAGTACAAGCTTGAATTCAGGTTGGGGTGACTTCAAATCACTCATCCTGACCATTATAAAATATTGGGAACCATACAAATCATAGCTTTTTATGACAAAGCTAACATGTCAAGCTTTAGAGAATAGAGAGGAAGATGTGGGTATACCTGCTGCATTGTCCCCTTCCTCCTTGTCCTGTCAAATGTTCTATTCCTGCCCCCCATCTGCTCTCGTCAACCTTGCCTTCCCAGTAGGTCCTACCTCCGTCATCCTTCTGCCCTTCCTCCTCCACTCTGCTGTGTGTGAGACGGTCCCATAACTTGGAAGCCAGGCACGAGGCGCTTCACTTTCTGGTCGCATAGGGCTGGAGTGGAGGGTGCACAGGGCAGGATTTGTTGAGCAAGCCAGAGTCAGGCAGAGACTAACTCTAGGGCAGGGCAGGGCAGGACCTAGAAGAACAAATTGAAGATTAGGGTTATTTATGTGTCCATTTCCAGCCCTAGGCGGTGACTACTTCCCGGGAGGGACCTGCCTGCTAGTCTATCTTCTTGCATCCCTTGTGCGTTGAACAATGCCTGTCACCATGTTTGTGATAAATGAGAGGATAAAAAGATGAAGGGCCAAAGGGCCCTGCCTTTGCCTGTTGAGATTGGCTCAGGACTTGGGGCAGGCTCGACTCTGTAGGTAGAGCCATGGGCAGATCCAGCTATAAGGAGTGGAGAAAACCATAAAAGGAGGTGGACCTGGGATTAAATGTCCCTTCTCTCACACCCCAACGGCATTTCAATGTGGTTCCATTCCCTCAATGGTTGTGGCTCAATGCTGTCCTCATGCGACCACCCTAACCCCACAATAGCAGTGCTGTCCAGGGGCACCCCTCCCTCCCATCAGAGTCACAGGAATCCCTAGGCTTCCCTTTGAACCACATCGCTGCCACAGCAAGCCACATCGGAGTTGTGAAATGTCCAGTGGGTCACTCTTACGTTACAAACAGTCCCCAAGCAAGCCCCCCACTAGCAATTGTCAGCTCGTGTCCTGTGCTCAACCACCTGGGAGATCTATCAGTTGCTGTTTGCAGTCACCCAAGCACCCCAGTTTCAAATAATTAACTGCTCCCTCGGAATGCTTACCTTTGCAAAATACCGCATGCTCACCTGAGCATAAAGAGGCTCCTGATAAGACTATCAAAATTGCCTTTGAATGCTACATAATTTATGGTTAGGTTCATACCCTTCACTAAGCTCTAGGTGACAGCCTGGCATGCAATTAACAAAACAAAACAAAACCTGGCCTCTGAACTGTTAAAAAGCCTGTCCAATAGTCCTGTCTCACAGATGGTGACTTTCGGTGCCTCCCCGCTGAGAGTAGTCGTGTGGAAGGGAGTATCACTGGAGAGGAGGCCCTGGAAACATGAAGGCAGCTGCTGCCGGCTGTGTTGGGAAAACAAGCTTTGAAACTCAGGGCTGGGATGGGCTAGCGGGGATCAGATATAGCTAGGTGAGGGGGATGGCTAATGCCTTGCTCCCTGAAGGCTATTTCTCCTGGTTACATAACTCCTGCTGTCGCTGTGCCCCCTCTCAAACCCACCCCAGCTCAGGGGAGCCAGCAGGCAGAACTCTGGACAAACTGGCCACAGAGTATCCCCCGATAGTAGGGGGATGCTCATCTGGCCCATGAGTAGCATTACCTTTTTATCAACATTCCAAATGGAATTTTAACACTCCTAGCACCTGCCACGTCCCTCAAGGATTCCTTTCACACATAGAAACCTCTGTATGCCACCTCTCTCGCCTCATGGTAATAAGACTCCTTTGAAATAACATTAATAATAACAGCTAATATTAATCATGCCCTTAATAAGTGTCAGAAACTATAGTAAGTTGAAACTGTATTCAGAAACTACACTAGGGGTGCCTGGCTGGCTCAGTTGGTGGAGAGTGCGACTTTAAAAAAAAATTTTTTTTTAATGTTTATTTATTTTTGAAAGAGAGAGACAGAGCGCTAGTGGGGAAGGGGCAGAGAGAGAGAGAGAGGCACGGAATTTGAAGCAGGCTCCAGGCTCTGAGCTGTCAGCACAGAGCATGATGCAGGGCCTGAACTCATGAACTGTGAGATCACGACCTGAGCCGAAGTGGACGCTTAACTAGTTGAGCCACCCAGACGTCCTGAGAGTGTGACTCTTGATCTCAGGGTTGGAAGTTTGAGTCCCACTTTGGTGTAGAGATTATTTAAAATCTTACAAAAAAGAAACTACACTAAATATTTCTATAATTGTAGCAGTATATGATTAGTCCTATTGTGGGTACTTTATACACATTATCACTCAATCTTTCACAATAAGTCTGCAAATTAAAAAGAAAGCATCCAGGGATGGCTGGGTGGCTCAGTTGGTTAAATATCCAATTCATCTCAGGTCATGATCTCACGGTCTGTGGGTTCAAGCCCCACATTGTGCTCTGTGCTGACAGCTCAGAGCCTGGAGCCTGCTTCAGATTCTGTCTCCCTCTCACTCTCTGCCCCCCCGCTCATGCTCTCTCTCTCTCTCTCTTTCAGAATGAATAAACATTAAAAAAAAGAAAGCATTCATTCTTTTACCATTAAGTACGATGTTATTTGTGAGTTATTCATAGATATCCTTCATTAGGTTGCCTTCTATTCCTAATTTAAGCGTTTCTATCATGGAGAGGTACCGAATCTGTAAAAATGCTTTTTCTGTATCTATTGATATTTTGTCATTTATTCTATTGGTATTGTATGAAATTAATTGATTTTCAGATGTTAAAACAATCTTACATGCCTGGGATAAGGCTGGTCATGGTATATTGTCCTTTTTATAGGCTGCTACGTTTGGTTTGCTGGTATTTTAGTGACAGTTGGTCCTTTTGTTCTTCTTTTTGCTTCCTGTATGTGACCTGTCTATTTTTCCCTGTGCGATGTGTCCGCATCATCAAAATGGTAAGAATCCAAAGATTGAGAAGGTAGCTGGATCAAGAAGCCAGCCAGCTTGACAATTGTCTGGAGCGCCCTCTATAGGAGGTCTTGGAATAAGTACAAAACACAACAGTTAACTCAAGATTTCTACAAACCACTTATTATATCAGCGGTTCTCAAATTGTAATGTGCAAAAGAATCACCTGCAGCGCTTATTAAAACACAGAGTCTTGGGGCGCCTGGGTGGCTCAGTCGGTTAAGCGGCCGACTTCGGCTCAGGTCCTGATTTCGCGGTCCGTGAATTCGAGCCCCGCGTCGGGCTCTGTGCTGACAGCTCGGAGCCTGGAGCCTGTTTCAGATTCTGTGTCTCCCTCTCTCTGACCCTCCCCCGTTCATGCTCTGTCTCTCTCTGTCTCAAAAACAAATAAACGTTAAAAAAAAACAACAACAACAACAAAAAAAAACCCCACAGAGTCTTGGGTCCAACCTTCAGTCTGATTCGGTGAGTCTGGGGAAAGGCTCATGATTTGCATTTCTAACAAATTCACAAGTGATGCTGATGCTGATGGTTCATGGGTTATACTTTTTGTAGAACATTTTTATATGACTGGCTAATTGTAAGTTGCTCAATCTCACTCTGAAATTCACAGAATCTTACAAAGGAAATAACCCCCCCCCCCACGCCTTGAAACAATAATACCACCAGCAAAGAGAGCATCCATTATCCTGATCTTCATTTTTAATTTAAAAACAAAATTTTTTGTAGTGTTTGTTTATTTTTGAGAGAGAGACAGAGTGTGAGCCAGGGAGGGGCAGAGGGAGAGGGAGACACAGAATCCAAAGCAGGCTCCAGGCTCTGAGCTTTCAGCACAGAGCCCGATGCCAGGCTGGAACTCATGAACCGTGAGATCATAATCTGAACTGAAGTCAGACACTCAACCGACTGAGCCACCCAGACGCCCCTTGATCTTCATTTCTAAATGCCATTCTCTGATCCAAGGAAGCAAGGACCTTTGAGAAATAGCTAACTCTAGGGCTGGGACAAAAAAATACAAAATGAGCCTGGAGCATCTTATAATGTAGAGAAAGTATGGAAATAAAAAGAACAAAAGGATGGAACATCTCAAAAGACTGAAAAAAAATATCCATGAGTTCGTACTGATATAAATAAGTGAATGAACAAATAGGGAAGAGAGATGAACTTCCTTACAGAAGAATCTAAATAATATATGTAAATATTCTCCCTTCCAGGAGGTGAAACTTAATTCTCATCCCCTTGGGTATGGGCTAGATTTACCAACTTCCAAAGAAGTGGGTAAAAAGTAACTTGATGGTGGAGGAACATGGCAGATACCACGTTGACCAAGTGATCTAGGTCAACATCACCAGTGATAAGTCATCTCTGTAGCATGTGCCCCAATAAGATGCCATGAGAAGGGTGCCTTACCTCCGTGATATTCCCCCCAAGTCCCATAACCCCAGTTTGATCATGAGCAAACACCAGATAAACTCAAACTGAAGACACAAACTGGGGGAAAAAAACACAAATTATGTAGTTGCTGGAGGACTTGTTTCCAGAATATGTAAAGAATTTTCAAAACTCAGTAAGAAGGAAACAATCTGGATAGTTGGAGACATATTAGGGGTTACCTGGGAACAAGAAGATGGGGGTAGTGGAGAGGGGCAGAAGGGGGCAATTCCTCAGGGGTGCAAGAAAACTCTGGGGACGATGGCTATAGTCACTATCCGGCTTGTAGTGATGCTGTGATCACAGGTGCATACATATGTCAAAACAAACTAACCAGACAGTACATTTTCAATATGTGCATCCTGAATACTCTCAATGACTTTTCCTTATCTTTTCCTAATTTTCCAGAGGATACAGGGGTGAGGAATCTTGTCTCACCGGGTCGAGCCAATACATACCCTTTCCCTACGAATCACGTTCCTGGGAAGGCAAGGCAGCCAGCATTTATTGTGTAGTTATTATGTTCCTGGAACTTTCACACAGTAAACTCAGTGGATCCTTGGAGCAATCCCGAGAGGAAGATAGTAATAATGCCACATTCCAGATTACAAAGATGAGCCTCAGGCAGTTAGGTAACATGGCTTATTATACAGCTAGGCAATAATGACAGAGGAATTGAAAAATAGTTTATTCAAAACCCAGGGGCAGGAAGGGGAATTTGTGTAACTATATTATCATAAATTACTTCCATCTCTGTTGAGTAACCTAATGCCATCCAGTTATGACTGAAACAAAAAACTCAAATAAATTAAAATAAAATATTGTTTATTAAATATATAGCAATGCTTTATATTGACAATAAGGAGGATCTTTTTTTCATAGTATCTGTATTGCATTTTTATTGAAAATCTGTTTTCTCTATTTCCACCCCATTAAATAAATATGGATAAATATTAAAGCAAATAAGACCTGACTGGGGCAGCCACATGACTCCATCTGGCCTCAGCTCTGGGTCAGATTGTGGTTTAGAAGGAAGGGGCAAAGCAAACCACTGAGGGAGCTTTTGTTGTACATGGTAGCCCTGTTCTAGGTGATGCCTCTGCCCGCCTGGTTTTCTGAAATCTCCCCTCTGGATTCTCCAGTCTGGTGTCCACTCTGTGGGATAGCCATTACTTCCAGAATCACTGATGCCCACATTTCCTAAACCACTGGACTGTGGCACCCAGGGATGTTGCGCTGGACCCTGGACTGTCTGGGCAGCATTCTATGGGTTGCTGGCATGCATGAGCTTCGCACCTCCCACATCACAGACTTCTCTCCTTGTGTCTCCTCTGTCACAATCTCAGCTGGACTCCCCGCCTCCAGGCAGAGTGATCTTTCTGAAATGCAAATCTGATCATGCCATTTTCCCACTGCCAGCCCTTCACTGATGCCTCATCGCCCACAGGCTAATGCCTGAGCTCTCTGTTTATACACAGCATCTTCATGATCTGCCTCAGCCTATTATTGTAGCTTTACTTCCTGTCCATCTCGCCACCCCACATGCCAACCAACCCCCGTTCCAAGAACAAGCCCCATTTCCTCTTCCTCTGGCAGGAAGACTCTCTCTCTTTCTCTCTCTCTCTCTCTCTGCAAGCTCCTACTCAACCTCCATGTTGAGCATATAACTCAGAGGTCACCTTCTCCAAAGTGACCTCCCTGACTCTTCAGGAGTTTCCTTTTTTATACTCACCAAGCACTTTGTTTCCATCCGCATATAGCCCCAAGCAAAGCTCTCTCTGTTTCCATATCTGGATCTTCCTATAGACTGAACTCCTCAAGATGGAAACTGTTGGGTACATCTTTGTGTAACCACGGTGCCAGCTGTCTCTTCGTCTTACAGTTCCAGAGTCCACATGTGTTGTCTGTGTTTACCCCAAGGCCACCTGGGTGAAGAGTGACTCACAGGGCACACCCCACCACAAACAACTGAAAACTGCTCATCAGTTGTCTTCCCATGGAACTCTTTCTTTGGACAAGCTACAACCAGGGGCTTTTCTCTCTTCCAAAGAGTACCTGTTGCCTTGGCTCTTCTCTGTTTTTATATACATGTATATAAATGTTGCTATCCATGAGACTTGATCTTAAAAATGCAAACAGAACAGGGGCCCCTGGGTGGCTCAGTTGGTTAAGCGTCCGACTCTTGATTTCGGCTCAGGTCATGACCTCGTGGTTTGTGAGTTCAAGCCCTGCGCGGGGCTCTGGGCTGACAGCCCAGAGCCTGCTTGGGATTCTCTCTCTGCCCTTCCTCCACTCGTGCTCTCACTGTCTCTCAAGAATAAACACATAAACTTTAAAAAACGCAAACAGAACCTAAGAGTGTAAAAAAAAAAATTAAAGTACCATATCTCTTTTAGACCCACTTCCCAGAAATGACTGGTCTGAAGTTTTCATAACTAACTGCTTCTCATACTTAGATCTTTATTTCATGATTTATCCATCCGAGACAGTATCTGTTGACTCCTCAGGATGAATATGGTGAAATTAGTACACATACTACCCCTCCCACTTACCTTCTCTGTTCCCTTTTCTCTTTTTTTGATCTTCATGATAGCCTTAATTTGAGTTCTCCAGATGATTATCGTTAAACAACATACTTACACCTCTATATCTTGATCTATCAAATTTATACATACTTATGCACTAGCTCTTTAATAAACGCACCTACACAGCCACCTACTTCTATTTTTGTCAACCAACCACATTTCAACATGTCAAGATGGTCATAATATTTGTATGTTGTACAACAACTATAATTCAGTTTGCTTGGTCTACTGGGTTGATTTTTAAAATAGCAAACCAATAAATAGAATTCAAACAGTATGACTACGTAACTATTATTTGCTCTAGAATCGTGTGGTGTGGCTGGGTTATTAAGGAAATGGAACAGACAATGGTCTGGGACTGACCCGTGAACGCCTGTGGTCGTGGGAACTCTTTTGATTGTACATCTTAATCACCTTTTAGAGTGACAGTAACTGGTCTCTTCAAGCTTCCTTCTTCCTCTTAGGTCATGTGCCAGGAAGTTACCCTTTCCCTCTGAATCCTTGGATTTATTGCCACAGGGTTGAGTCTCCCCCTTTTTCGTTTTCTTTCTTTTTTTTTACTTATTCAGTTTTCTTAAGGGTTTAGCTATTTCAGGGAATCAGCTTTATGTTTATTTAAATGTTTAAATAAATGTTACATCTAATTAAACCTTAACAAATCAGGGGCGCCAGAATGGCTCAGTCAGTTAAGCATTCGACACTTGGTTTGGGCTCAGGTCATGATCTCACTGCTTGTGAGATTGAGCCCCGAGTCGGGCTCTGCACTGACCAGCCTGGAGCCTGCTTGGAATTCTCTCTCTCCCTCCCTCTCTCTCTCTGCCCCTCCCCTGCCTCAGAATAAATAAGTGAACTTTAAAAAGTAAATTTTGGGGCGCCTGTGTGGCTCAGTCAGTTGAGCGTCCGACTTCAGCTCAGGTCACGATCTCGCGGTCCGTGAGTTCGAGCCCCATGTCAGGCTCTGGGCTGATGGCTCAGAGCCTAGAGCCCACTTCCGATTCTGTGTCTCCCTCTCTCTCTGCCCCTCCCCCGTTCATGCTCTGTCTTTCTCTGTCTCAAAAATAAACATAAACATTAAAAAAAAAATTTAAAAAAAAGTAAATTTTAACAAATCAATAAATTAAATTTTAATAAACTCATTGAATCAAATTTAAATTTTGTTTTTATAAATCTCCTCTTCCTAATTTCCTGCTTTTGTTTTTGTTATTTCATTAGTTCCTTAAGACAAGACCTTAGTTCTCTTTCTTTTTAGTCTTTCTGCTCCAATTGCAAGAGCATGACAGGCCATAAATTTTCCTCTGAGGACAGCCTTTGCTGGGTCATTGGTTTTTATTGTTCTTTAGCAATAATCATCTCCCTTTTGATTTCCTCGTTGAGCCCAAAACTATCTAGGTATATACTTCTTAATTCTTTTTTTTTAATTAAAAAAATTGTTAATGCTTATTTATTTTTGAGAGAGACAGACAGACAGAACATGAGTCTGGGAGGGGCAGAGAGAGAGGGAGACACAGAATCCGAAGCAGGCTCCAGGCTCCGAGCTGTCAGCACAGAGCCCGAGGCAGGGCTCAAACTCACGGACCATGAGATCATGACCTGACCCAAAGTCAGACGCTTAACCTACTGAGCCACCCAGGTGCCCCTACTTCTTAATCCTTAAATAAAGTCTTGTTGGGTTTTTGGTTTTTTTTTTACCTTTTTTACTGACTTATTTTTCAAGTCATATTATGATCAGAAATTTTGCCTGGTTATATATCAGTTATACCACAATTAAAAAAAAAAAAAAGAATAGAAAAGAAATGTTGCCTGTAAAATTGCTACTAAAAAAATATGTATTTAAAAAAAAATTTCTTTTTGTCTTGACAAGGGACATCTGTTTGCTGAAAGTAAATACAACCTTTAGTGAATAAGGGAAAAAAACAGCTTTCATTGTTCCTAGTACCGGGCTTAATAACTAGTAAGTGACAATTTTAGGGCTCCGTCAGGCAGGCCACACGGATGGAGCTAATGCTCTGCTCAGAGAGTGTGACGGCAGCTCCATCCAATGTTGGTTGTTAGTCAAGGACCTTGGGGTCATCCTAGACTCCTCTCTTTCTCTTACATTTCAGTGAGGCAATCCCGTGGGTTCCACCTTTAAAATATATCCAGAGTCAGACCACGTGTCGTCACTTCCATAGCGGCCACCCTGGTCCAAGCCCTGACATCTCTCTCCTGCCCATCAGTAGGCTCTTAACAGGGCTCCCTGCTGCCACTCTCGCCCCCTACAGTTTGTTTTTGGCGTAGCAACAACTTGATCCTGCTAAAAGGATAGTATGTGCTCCTCTGCTCAGAACCCTTCAGTGGTTTCCTGGCCACTCCACGGGGAAGTCCTCTTGGTAGGGCCGTTGGCACCCTCCCGACCAGCTGGAATGGCAGGGAAGTGTCGGAATGAATAGGGAGCCAACCGGGAGAGGAGGAAGAGGGGGAGGGCCCTCTGAAACAACCAAGGGACACTTTAAGGACAGCTGCTTATCAATGATCCAGCTGCTTGGGTTAATGCCATCATTATTTGGGTGTTAAAAAGAAGTGTGACCTTCCTGGTCACAGGCTTTTAAGGCACAAATCATTTATGTTACAGTAAGTTTTGCCAAATGTTCTTGCCTAAATTTGTCTTCAGGAATGAATGATTTGCTTCCAATGCTTCCAGGTGAGCTTTCCTTTGTTGGCTGTTTCTTTGAGAGGCGAAAACAATGGCATTACATTTTCCTTTTAGCCAGAAGCATCTCTGCCTGTGCTTCTAATGACACCATCTGATTAATGCAAACGTGTGGGTCTTTCTGAGCCGTGCACTTTGTAAGCCAACCAGTGTTGAAGCCTTTGTTGCAGCTGACCACGCGAAATGGGGGAGGCTTTCTTTCCCCCTCCACTGGGTTGGAAGATGGCTACTCTTTATTTTCAGTGGAAGGGCATATCACCCGATATTGCACGCACCGGGATGAACACAAGAGGCCTTTATCTGGGTTACCTGATCACGGTGCTGTACAACTTTCATTACCTGATTAGCTACAAGAGACGAGAAGGGTTTTCCAAAGAAGGCTCAGATACAGCAACACTCCAGGAGTCAACAGCCTTCTTAGCCAGGGGCACTGGTCGTCCCTATTTTGATGAAGACCAATGTCATTTTTTCTTTTTTACCTAAGGAAGCTTACAATGAGGGTGGGGGGGGGGGTGTACATGCGCGTGTATGTGTGTGTGTGTGTGTGTGTGTGTGTGTGTGTGTGAGAGAGAGAGAGAGAGAGAGAGAGAGAGAGAGACACTCCTGGGATCTATATAGTTTGTCCTCTCTTTATACACCTCAAAAATGTTTCAGAAAGGAACTTCTCTACAATGTGTCTTGGGCTGTTTCTAGTCCCCGTTTCCCTGCACAAACATGGGGTTGCTTCTGTGACTAAAACAAAAATCATCACAGAAAGCAGAACCTCACAGGCCCAGGAACCTCGGCCAAGGTTCCGCTGCCCGCCTCACGTCAGGAGGGAAGGCAACCACCTATCTCTGGAGCATTTACTGTGAAGTAGACACTTTGCCTCTTTACTTACCCTAAGTTTTACCTCTTCTTGTCTCTTTTATAGGACTACACACTGAGACTCATAGAGGTGATGGGAAACAGCCCGGCCCCCTCAGTGCAAGTTCTGCCTCCCCCATCCCACCCTAGGTCTCGGGCCTGGATTCTAGCAGCTGCTTTCCAAAGGATCTCTCCACACCGAAATCTTTCCACCAGCAGCTAGAAGGAAGTTTTCAAAGTACATTTGTGAGCAGGTGACATATACATACCCTTTACCCCCACCCTCACTGCTAAAAAAACCCTCCCAGGTTTTTTTGTTTTGTTTTGTTTTGTTTTTTAAATTTTTTTTTTCAACGTTTATTTATTTTTGGGACAGAGAGAGACAGAGCATGAAGGGAGGGGCAGAGAGAGAGGAAGACACAGAATCGGAAACAGGCTCCAGGCTCCGAGCCATCAGCCCAGAGCCCGACGCGGGGCTCGAACTCACGGACCGCGAGATCGTGACCTGGCTGAAGTCGGATGCTTAACCGACTGCGCCACCCAGGCGCCCCTTTTTTTTTTTTTTAATTTTTTTTTCCAGGTTTTTTAATTAATCTTTGCACAAAGACCAGATGCCTCGTGGTACCCGATCTGCCCATCGTCTCTCTCCAGCCTCATCTTGCCCCGCTCTGCCCTCATCCTCTGGGCTCCCACCCACTGTGCTGCACCGTGCTGCTGGCTGGCCCAGGACTCTGCCACATTCTCGCCTCCACCCCGGGGAGCCCCGCGGGCCCAGCTTCCAGGAGCCACTCGGGCCTCATTCACTCCCATTCACCCTTAAGCTCACAGCTCACCCCTGGCTTCACCAGGCCAGCTACATTTGCTCCCTTGGAGTCCCGTGTATGCCTCCTTCAGAGCCCTCGCCACCATTTCAGACGGGCATTTTTATCTTATGAGCGTTTGATGATCTCCTGACTTCCTCTCTAGACTGGCACGGACTGGGTCTTTTGTTCTTCTCACGAGCTGTATTTTGAACACTTTACACGGTGCCAGGCCCAAGATCGGCAATCCAGATTTGCTGTGCGAATATGCCTGAAGGGGAAGGAATACAGCAACACCTGAGTGGATGGAAAGCCAGGATTTAAACACGGCTTGTGTTCATTCCATTGCCTCACACCCTCTCTCCAACTATTTGCCTCCTGACTTTAAAGATATTGGTTAAACTTCGTACATGGTCCTCCCTTGCACAGGACCGGTAAACATAGAATTGCTCATGTCTGGGGCACCTGGGTGGCTCAGTCGGTGAAGCACCCGACTCTTGGTTTCGGCTCGGGTCATGATCTCACAGTTCGTGGGGTTGAGCCCTGCATGGGGCTCTGCGTTGGTAAGGGATGCCTGTTTTCTTGCTCTGTTTTCTAGACTGTCTCCCCATCGTCGCGTCTCACTTCCCTTCTGTCCCAGTCCTCCTAGGCTGAGACTATTCCCTTTTTCGCTCTCCCAGGACTCAGGCACGTGTCACAGCAGCTGGCCCCCAGGAGGCAGTGAGCCGGGAGGATGGGCCATTTGAGAGCACAGGTGAATGGGCACCTGGGAGCGGGAAAATCAAGGTGCAGGTCAGCAAGAGATCCCCCATTTGGGGTACCAACTTCCCACTGTGTTTCAGAAATTAATGTGAAAGATTAAAAAAAAAATGCATGGTGGACCTAGTCTTCAAGTTCTAGTGGTTCCCTCGAAAGCGTGTAAAGCTTTAAGTCCTCGTATCTACAGCTAGAGCAAAACCACTTTGCGTTCACCCTAATCGACTCTTACTCGGTACCGGCTGTGGTTCAGACTCCATGCAAGGCCCGAGGACACAGGGCTGAACGGGGCACAGGGCCTCCCTCCAGCGCAGCGGTGGAGAAGGTTCTGGGACAAAGGTGGACAGCACGCTCTACCGGAGAATGGATGCCACCAGGGAGGGAACAAGGCCCGCTGTGGAGGAGAGGGCTGAGGGTGGGGAGACAGCCCGGAAAGCAGAGAGACAGTAACAAAACACGTCAGCTGGAGTTGGGGGCTACAGAGAAGTTCATCCGGCAGTGGCGGGAAAGGGTAACCCAGACTGAGGGAGGAGCGCGCACAGAGTGCGAACACCGGAAGCGGAACGGGATTTTGCAGAGCGGGGTCTCGAACCGCTGAAGCGCTGGGTGTGCGTTAAAGCGGCGGCACGGCGTCATTTATTGCCCAGATCCGGACACCTTTGAGGGTAAAGTGGCACCGTCTTGGTCCTGATGGCAGGCCCGCGGCTATAAACCAGGACCGTTCCAGGCGAATTAGGCTGTGCCGCCACCTAGGTGGAGGGGAGAAGGCCGTGACCGACACTAGCCCAGGTGGTGGGTGGGACAGGGACTGAAGCGTGGAAACCTGCCCGGGAGCCAGGATTGGATCCTCTCGGCACTGAGATGTCATCGAAGGGTTGGAGGCCCAGTAGTGGTGTGATGGCTCCTGTGTTGTAGGAAGACCGCCCGGTAGCTGCAGTGCGGAGTCAAGGTGCGCAAAAAAGGACTAGAATGTAAGCTTTACAAGAGTGGGGGTCACAGCCCTGTAGGTGGAATTTGCATACGCCGTGGCCAGCACCATGTCTGGCATAGCCAGGAGCTGGGCAAACATTCCAAATGCAAGACTTGCCCTGACCCCTGTCTTCAAAAATCGCAATCCCCTCCCCCACCATGCTGGGCAGCCTCCCCTTTTCCCCTTCCTTATCGCTGGGCTTATCGCTCCTGGCCGACTCCACGTGTGTCTGGGTCCCTCGAGAGCTCAAGCTCCTCCGGGGCAGGACTTTGACCTGTTTTGTTCACTGGTCTCCCCAGCACCTAATGCGAAGGAGACGCTCAACCCGTGTCCGTTGATAGAAGACGGAGGCCAGGACGCTGGGAGTCTGACAGCCGTGCAGATGTGAGGATCCGGAAAGGGTGACGGGGCAGGGATGAAGACATAGGACATTCGCAGTGAGACATGTCTGCGCCTGTCCTGGGATGCCCTGGTCAGAGCCTGCCCATCTTTGTGGCTCCTTCCGTAGCCCCGCCGTGCTGTGATCTGCAGGGAGTCGGTGTGAGGGACGCCCCAGGTCTCCTGGATGTGAATAGCTAACAGCTCCCTGCCCTCTGCTCGTCCCGCCAAGGTCCCAAGTGCCCACTGCTTGCCTGTGAGCGTCTCATGGGAGGACGGCGTTTGCCACGCTGGCAAGGGGGAAGGAATACCAGGTCACAAGGTATGCTTTCAAGCCCTTGTGTTTTCAGTTCGTGAGATCGAGGCACCTCTCCTCTTTCCCATTGGCTCCGTCTCCTCTTGGACCTGCTCCGAGGGCCCTGCTCCTGCGCTGGTGGGCGTCTCTTCCTGCAGGGGCGGCTTTCTCTCCAGTTGTTTAATTTCCCTTACATGACTTCCTGTGCCTTACCGCTGCCACCAAATACCTTGGACAAGTGGGCCTTGGTAACCTTCCTCAGGATAAATTCAGCCCGTAACCGAACATCTTCTAGAACCCCAAACGACTAAGAGCGTAAGGGCCCTCCAAACTGCTCAAGCTTCCACCTGGGCCACATTTCAGTTCCAAGCCTTCCTCGCGGCTGCTTCTGGGAAACCTATGGCATGTCCTTCATGTCAACAACCCCCCTGGTGACTTGCCCGGGCCTGCCTGGACGTGCCAGAGACTGAGCGGTGGTAATAGACTGGGCTTCTCTGTCACAACCACATTCCAGGCTGTGCTGGCACTAGGGCGGGGACGGAGGGCTGGGACAGGGATGTTGTGATTAGATCCCAAGGCTCCAGGTCCTGCCATCTGGAAAGGGCAACTGGCGGGGACTGCTCGGAGACTGGGGACGTGGGGGGACCACAGTTAGCAGACCTGACACGGAGGATGCAGGGCTCATGGTGGAATTCTGAGATAGGTCAGTGTCCAGTGGTGAGCTAGCAGCTAAGAGATGGTTGTGGACCCTGAGGCGGAATGTTTGAGTCTGGGTGCAGACACTGCAGAGGAATTAAAAACTAAGACAACAGATGTCATCACACGTGGCCGTGCCCATTTTCACGAGTTAGGCCTGTTGGGGAAATGGCCCCAACAGCCAAAGGCCAAGAGTGTGCTGGTGAAGATGCACAAGAGGAACACGAGGAGGAAGGGGTCACTCAGGCTCCAGCCCCACTGGCTGGGGTCCCTACCACTCTCACTCCGTTCCCGCGAAAGCGCACAGCTTGCTTTCAGCTTAGGACCTGTTCTTCCCCGCAGGTGCCCAGACGTTTTCCTGGGTTCAACCTTCCATCGGGGTTGATTCCGATGGCTGTAGTACGTGGTTCATTCATTCATCTGCAGCTCCTTGAAGCCGTCAGCAGGTCCTGAGTTGGTCCTGAGGTACAGCTTGGTCAAAACACAGCCCCTGCCTGCAGAAATCTCCCCATCCAGGGGCGCCTGGGTGGCTCAGTCGGTTGAGCATCCGACTTCAGCTCAGGTCATGATCTCGCGGTTTGTGAGTTTGAGCCCCGCGTCGGGCTCTGTGCCAACGGCTCAGAGCCTGGAGCCTGCTTCGGATTCTGTGTGTCCCCCTCTTACTTCCCCTCCCCTGCTCATGCTCTGTCTCTGTCTCTGTCTCTCAACAATAAACAAAACATTAAAAAAAAAAAAAAAAAGATTTTAAGAAAGCTCCCAGTCCAGTGCAGGAGCCAGCTAGTGGCTAGGGAGTTATAAGTCCTATCACAGGGGCAGACCTAGAGGGCCACGGGAGCACATAGGCGGATGCCATCTTAGGTTTGGTCCCCCAGAGAGATTGATGTGTCCGATACGTTCCTGATGTTTCAAGTAATGCTCTCAGGAGGAACCAGTAAAAGAGTGGAAGAAGCAGGACAAGGGAAGAGACCCAAAAAAGTTGAGCACAACTTTGCTTCGAGAAGGTTCCACCTTCTCACCGGAGAACTCTGAAGTGTATGTCAGGCCTCGGTTTTGTCCCAGCAGGAGGGGAAGATCCTAGGCTTTGAGACTCCTATCCTTCCAGTCATAGGCTAAGGGAGACTGTGAGGACAGGCACATACCTTCCCAGACTCTATGCACGCAGGGGCCAGCGGGCCCAGGGCAGTTCTTCTGGAGAAGAGTCACAGGTACAGGAGGCAGAAAGCCAAACGTTCCAAAGGGGAAAACAAGGAAGCTGACAAGCCAGGGAGGGGCACAGAGAAATAGCGGAGGGATCCGAGGGGATCTGGATGGAGGTCAACGTCTGATACAGGCACCCAACCCAACATGATGGGTCAACATAAGCTTTTGGGGAAGGCCATGCCACGCCTAGGAGGTGGAAGGGAGTCATGAAACCGAGGATGTGTGACAGGCTTGAGGTGGGGTGATGGCAGAGGAGGGCGGTCAGGGCAGGAAGCAAATGCTCTGTGATAACCACATTCAAGGGGGCCCCTCCCCTTTCTGGGGTGGCTCCTGTACCCAGGTCTCAGCAATTTGTAATTACCAAGATAACAACATCGGGATACCCACATCTGTTCCCAGGAAAAGAAAACAAACAAGAGCACATACTATTACCTGGTTTCTTTGGAGAAGAATGATGTGTTGTTGAGAACAATGTCCGCTTCTGACGTTGTTCAGCCGGTGTGTGTCTGTCAGGACCACCAACTCCTTGGTAGAGGAAACCGTACCCAAAGCCACACAGCGTGTCTGCTTCTGAGCCCCACTCAGGAGCACCTGCTCTCACCTGTCACCTCTCCTGAAGCTGGCTGCCCTGGGACCCAGGACAAGCTACCAAGTTAGAGGAACAACCTGCCTTCCATTTGTGTCAAACTCTCTTCTGGAAGACAGGAGAAGTGCCCGGCCAGGGGAGGAGATGAGTCTCCTCAACACTTCTGTTGGAAGCATTTTCAAAGCGAAGACAAATTAGCCGGAGAAGACGTTGGCCTTCCTCCAACTCCCCTTTTAACTTTCACAGATATCGGCACTTTCGTGGCCTTTGATTCCAGAACATCTACATCTTGGTGACTGCAGCACAGAACGTGTTTGGCCTCTGGAACACAAATGTAATATTTTTGTCTCTGCTTCAAACACGGACACTTAATTTTTTAACCTGCAGAAAATGCTCAACGGTCACTAAACCTAAAGAGCAGAAAGTCAGACTGATGTGTTTGACAGATGGGGAAACTGAGGCACAAAGAGGGAAAGTGATTACTGGGGAGTGACAGGGACAGGTCTAGAACATGGGTGTTTGGTCACCTGCCTTGCACGCAGGCCTGCTTATTAGGACTTCTGACTCTCAAAACCTACACTCCGCTTTCGCCTGGGAAGTCGTGGACACCGCTGAAAACCCTGCTTCATCGGTGATGGGGTGAAACCCCTCCAGCTGCACTACCGTTGGGAAACGGCGGCCATCTCTTAATCGGGCTGCCTAGTCCACGTCCCCCAAATGGAAATGTTTTCTTACCCCTCTACCATTTGCTCAGTTTCCGCTGAAAAACCTTAAATCTATTTTAGGACCAAATGAAGCTTCTAGTTGTTCTGCTAAGTATCTCCTCCACAGGTGTTTTCTCTGGTTGTGCAGGAACCACCTTTTGGTCCAGGTGGTCGGCTCCTCCTCCATCAGTGTGTGAGCGATGGTCACTCCTTAGTGTGCAGATGGGTGTACGAGTCTTGCTTCCCCTCTGGGGCATATGGGTATTTTTTTGTGCCTTCTGTGTTTGCTAGGGTTTTCTAGAGAAACAGAACCAATAGGATACATATATATTTTACATATATACGTCGTAAGGATTTGGCTCTCGTGATTGTGGAGGCTGAGAATTCCCAAGATCTGCAGGGTGAATCGTCAGACTGGAGACCCAGGAAAGCCACTGGTATAGTTCAAGTCTGAAGGATGGCAGGTTAAAGACACAGGAAGAGCCAATCTTTTAGCTTAAAGGCCAGAGAAAAGAAACCACGTCCCAGCTTAAAGGCAATCAGCCTTTTGTTTTGTTCAGGCCTTTAACTCGTTGCATGAGGCCCACCTACATTGGGGGGGGGGGCAATCTGTTTTACTCAGTCTACCAATCCAAATGTGACTGCCATCCAAAAACACTCCCGCAGAAACAGCCAGCATAACGTTTGGCCAAATATCTGGGTACCCCATGGCCCAGGCAAAACACATAAAATTAACCATTACACCTTCCTAAAGAAATTCGACCAATTTGTCAGCCAGAAGAGTGGAATTCCTTTGGATGTGTGGGTCTCTCTTGAGACTGCCAGAGTTACACAACATAGAAATTAGAAAGAAAAGTCCTTCTTCTTACCCTGATGTTTGAAAAGCCCCATTCCCGGAGACATTTTGCTAATTGAGGCTTCACGGATGATTATTCTCATTTTCCCTATTTTACTGTGTTTGAACTTTGTTACAATTGCTCCGTAAGATGAATTATAGACACCAGTTTCATCTGATACTAATCCAAGGATGAGCCTTCCTTGAGTTTTTCAAATAGCCATTTACAATTCCTTTAATCAAGAAAACCGCACCAAATGATTAATATTTCTCTATGATTCCAAGTCACCTCCCTCCAAACAGAAAAGAGGAGTGCTCGATTGTAAGAATATGGAACCAAGCTGTGATGAGGCTAAGGAAAATTATCATCTAAGAATCATTTCGAGGAAATAAATAGAAGACATATGCCTTTACTTGGCCTTGATATAAAGGAGGGGGAAAAAAAGTTCTACCCTAACATACACATCCATGAAAGGAAACTCCAAATGATTTTCTCACAGTTACATGAAGGCAGCGGTAGGTCACGACCATGCTAGTTCTTCCTCCATATGACTCCATCTGGATCACCCCGGGCAGTGACCACGGTCTCCTTGGGCAAATAGCAGTAGGGGAAGTGAGCAGGTAGTAAACTCCAACTTATAAAAGGAGGGACCAGAAGCTTAGATGATGGTCCGCAGGCTCTGTTTCCACTACTAAAGGGAAGAAGGGAATGAAAGCATGTCTAGGAAGAAGTGAAATCAACCCATCTTGTTCCCCTGGACTCAACTGTGATGTCCCTTTGGGATATCAGCTTTCAATCTCTGTAGTGCAGAATGGCACGAAGAAGCAGTGAGCCCTCCACACGGTGCAGGCTTCAGTGGTGTGACCCGGAGTTCAGTTTCAGGGGTACGGACTTCACTTCTCTCACCATCGATAGAAGCCCATATTCAAGGTTTCCACGAGCATCATCATCACCATCGTCATCACGTCACTATCATCATCCTCAAACCCACAAATGTTGGATTCCCTTTAAACTTGAAAAACTAGAAATCCAGTTCCTGGTTCATGCAAATCAGTCAACCTGATTTATTTTAGGTAAGTCTGTTTTGATCATTATTTTCAGGCGGAAACCTTCAGTGCAGCCAATACAGTGTGCACGGTGCAGCACAAAACTCCACCGGGGTACACAGGTGGGTGAGGCGTGCTTTGTCTCTGTCTTCCAGGGGCTTCCACTTACAGGAGGATGGCTCAAGGTGTGTGTGTGGCGGGGGGCGGGGGGTGGGGAGGGCGGTGTCAGAAAGGATTCCAAAACAGCGAATGGTTGAGATGAGCCTAAAATCAGCAACTATGTGGTTTGTCATCCAAGTCAGGTCCTTATGAGCTAAAAAGGGAGCCCGGTTCATTATTACTCCTGGGCCTCCTCAAGCACCAACCAGGGCTGTCCTGAGCAAACCAGGTACATTCTAGCCTTAGAGGATGCAGCAATCCCATGGTCCCAGCTGAGACCAAAATTACTGATTTCAGGGTCGGGTGCTGTCTTGGCCTTTGGCTGAGAGTAAGCGATAGGAAAAAAAGACGGGCTGTGTCACACCAGACTTGGTTGCAAGTAACAGAAACAGCACTCAGACTAGCTTGGGCAACAAGGGGACTCTTCGGGGTCATGTAACCATGGGATGACCCAAATTAGAGAACTGGGATGTGGACTCCGTCAGCCCTCCATTGCTCACGTGTGTGCTGTCTCTCCCGATCTCAGCTTCTCTCCGTGTGTCAGCCTTATCCTCTCAAAGGTGCTTTCCCTCCAAAGATGGACCTATGGTCCCCAAAGTTGCAGGTTCACATCTTCTCTGCCTCACCATCTGAAGAAAGCTTTTCTTGGTCCCATTTAAAAAAAAAACAAATTGCAGGGGACTGTTCTGATTGGTCTGGTTTGGGTCATGTGACCATTCCCCGGACCAACTTCTACAGCCAAGGGGAGGGTGTCGGTCTCCTCTAAAACCCTGTTGGCTGCCAGGGTTGAGATTCTCCAAATGAAGGAGGGCTATTTCTAGAAGAAGGAGGGAGTGTTGAGTGGGCAAAGTAACACACATTCATGACAGGGCACTTTGAAAAGATCTGTATTTCATAAGTATAAACCATCTAGCTGGATATTCTCAATTTGAGAGCAGACTTTGCCCCCTAAGTTTTCTTGTTTGGTTGCCTACACTGACCAAGGACCCAAATGATTACCAAGGAGCCACTGTGCTGTGGCCTGTGGAGGAAACGTACAGCAAGGACCGTCATTCCTAAGTCCAGAGCAGAGAATAAATCCCTCAATTTGCAGACAAGCAGTTACAGAGCTCAACCAACCAACCAGCCACGCAATGGCTTCCATGATAGTTTCAAGAAAGTTGCAGAGAGGGGGGCGCCTGGGTGGCTTGGTCGGTTAAGCGTCCGACTTCAGCTCAGGTCACGATCTCGTGGTCCGTGAGTTCAAGCCCCGCGTCGGGCTCTGGGCTGATGGCTCAGAGCCTGGAGCCTGCTTCCGATTCTGTGCCTCCCTCTCTCTCTGTCCCTCCCCCGTTCATGCTCTGTCTCTCTCTGTCTCAAAAATAAATAAACGTTAAAAAAATTTAAAAAAAAAGAAAGTTGCAGAGAGGGAGACACAGGTAAAGGAAAACACACAGAGACTCTAGATCAGAGAAAATAGAATTATTTATAGACTGAAATTTGGGCAAAACTTAAGTTCTTTGATGTTCATCAGTCCCATCTCTTAAATTAAAAGATTAATACCTTCCTCACTGGTATTGAGAGGGTTGAATAATGTAACATAGATAAAAGGACTAAAAGAATTTGTTTCCTCCTCCCCTGCCTCAAGCCAGTTGAGGAGTTTATATGAATAATTAAGGAAAGTTTCTGAAATATATAGGTCTAGAAAAATGCTTTGAGGGAAGCGATGCCCTATTTCCCAATAAGCTGGCATTAAGGGGCAACACATGAGGATGATTGGTATTTTTTCATTTCTTACAAAGCTGGTTTGGCACCTCTTCCTCTTCTGTTTACATCCCTGTGGCAATTATCATTTTTACCACTCCCCTGGCACAGACCGCAGAGGGCATTGTTCAATTAGCTATTGTTTGATGTGTGTGAATTCCGCCCTAACCCGTGACCTAGGGCACTTGACTTAACCTCTCTGAGCCTCATTCTCCGAGTTTGAAAAATGAGGTTAATAATGCTTTCTTCACAGAGTTGTTGTGAAGATTAAAGATTATGTGTGAAAAGTGCCTCGTGGTGTGCCTGGCACATACTAGTCAATATTTCCCTGCCTCTTTTCTTCTCCTGGTGTCCAACCCTTATGAGAGCAGAGTCTAATTGAAATGCTGTTCCACTAACACTAAAAGCCTGAATTTTGCTTTGCTCACTAGTCTAGCGCGGGGTACCTCTGTTGAGAGTTGGGTACCTCTGTGTCCCTAAAGTCACAAGATCCCCCTGGTCCTGTCCTTTATGTCCAGCCAGCACGGATAGGTCTTTGTCTTGGATAATGGCAACCAGCTGGGATCCTGATCTAAACTCAGCGAAACTTGATGCTATTTTCAATGGACTCTGAGATAAATGACAGAGTCTGCGTTTGGACTGTTATCTCCTCTTGGAGGTTCATCCCTACATTGCCATGTAGCCTATCTTTCTTAGCCTATCTTGCTCCAGATTCTTTTCCTTCTCCATAGGCTCATCCACCTCTGAGGTCCCAGCATTGCCTAGGGACTCAACACCTCCAGGTTTTAACAGTGAACCCTGACTTGGCGCGGTCAGGACTGTGCATCATGTAGGTTTTTGAAAGACAGCTACCGTGGGATTTCTTTATCAGTCCACGTCTATACTATTTGGACTCAATTGCCACCCATCAGAATTGATCAGATCAATTCATTCTTCACCAAATGTCTTAGGTTAGATTCTTTAGAAACAGACCCTGAGACAAGGATTCAAGTCCATGTGATCTATTAAGGAAGCATTCCCAAGAGAAATCAATAGGAGACTGGATTCAGGAGGAGCAGGAAAGGAAAGGGAAAGAGGACAACCCAGGGCAAGACTTGAGACCAAGTCACAGCCTCAGCCGGATGCCATTGGGGCTCTGGGAGATAAATGACAGCTCAGAGCTTATCTGAATGCAAGCCAAGGGATCCAGGCTCCCAACCACAGGACCACTGGCCCTTAGAAACAAAGGAACACAGAGGCTGGGAGCAAAGCACAAGAAATAACAAAGGGGGTCCAGGGAGATCTGGGCAGAGCCCCTCCAGTGTCCACTGTTCCAGGTTCCTTGATGGAGGATCCTATTTCCTGTTTTCACACCTTTAAAAAAAGGGGGAACTTACTATTTTATGACTCGTCACTTTCCAGTGTTCAACAGGGCTAATATGAAGAAAACTCTTTATAGGGAATAAAATGTGTACCTCTGTAACTTCTATTCATTGGTTCTCAACAACTAACCAACAACTTGGGGTGCCTGGGTGGCTCAGCTGGTTAAGCATCTGACTCTTGATTTCAGCTCATGTCATGATTTCACCATTCATGAACTCCACGCTGTGGCTCCATGCTGTCAACGTGGGATTCTCTCTCCCTCTTCCTCTGGCCCTTCCCCACTCACGCTTGCTCTCTCTCTCTCTCTCTCAAAATAAATAAATAAATTTTAAACAATTAACCAACAACCTATCAAACTCATCAGATATTTGTTGAGCAACTATTATGTGCCAGGAAATATGCTAAGTGCTGGTTTCTGCCTGTGGAGGAACACAGAATAGGTCTAATTCTTTAGCACAGCACATAAGTATTTTGATATAAATATCAAATATACTTAATTATAAATATTTATAAGTAGTTATGTTATTAAATAAATTATAAATATTTACAACAAATTAATATAGCTTAAAAGAGGGCACACCAAAATAGCCCCAAACTGTAAACAACCCAAATGTGAATCAACTGTGGACTGAATAAATAAATTATAGTACATCTATACAAGCAGAATACTATGCAGAAATGATAAATCATAAACTACCACTGTCTCCAACAATATGGATGAAGATTTCAGAATAATGTGGGTCATAAAAGCCTAGACAAAAAGAATATATCCTATATGATTGTATTAGGGATAAAACTAATCTACAGTCAGATATCAGGATAGTGGTTACGGCTGGGGCACAAGGGAATTTGTTCTAGAACTTGATCCGGCAGGGGAGGGAGGCTACATAGGTGTATACAGATGTAAAAATCCATCGAGCTGTGCACATAACGTGTGCACTCTACTGCAGGTATGTTACACCTCAGTAAAAGTGTTTAAGTTAAAATGAGGATACAAAAAAGAAAAAAAGACAAGGCTGAGAAAGTAGATCCAGAAATAAAAGCAATAATGAAGGCCATCCTGGCCTATGCACTTGGTGAGTAGTCTGTGATGGGCTCTAACCCTTCCAGCAGCCATCTAGCATAACCGCCACCCACTCCCCTGAATCTTTTTCTTCTCCAGACTGACCAGACCCAGGTCCTACAGAAGTTCTCAGCGTGCATATCTCTAAAACTTCCAATTTCCATTTTCTACATATTATGGTGTGTTACTATCCCTCTAGCAGTCAAAACCTCCAGATAGCGTAGGGCTGTGTTGAAGATCCTCAACTACATTTCTCCCGCTCACCCATCAGTACAGCACGAGATTACTTATGGGAACCATATGATGAGGTATATTGTCTCGAGTCCTTTAACTACATACCTTCTTAGCTCACTAAAAGGAATTTGTTCAAAAATACTGACTGTAGTTATGATTCAATAAAATGCCCAAGTTCATTCAATGAGCTATAGACAAGCCAGTTCTCCATTTTGTCTTTATGAGACCTCATGTAGATATTGCTTGTTGATCCATGTAGAGGACTTATGTCTCTAAATTTAACAAGCAGGTCATTAACCTCTGACAAAGGTACTAATGAAATTGTTATGAAGGACAGGATCAAGAGTGGAACCTTAAAACGTGTTACTGGGTTTGTATTTTCCTGGGTATAATTTTCAACCAGCTGTCTGAAGCTCCCTGTGTCCAGTGACTTTTTCTCCATCTGCCTCAAATTTCTTGTGGAAATCATGAAGCGATGTACTACATTTATGGCATTTTTCTAATTTACCCAACTAATAATCCTTCCCCCAGACACTTTAGTTCTTAGTTAACCCATGCTGCCTCCTAGTGACCATTGCACTTTCTGGATGTTTTAAAATGTTACCAAGTGGTCGGTATTGGGAAATTCTGCTCCCAATATGGTCCATAAGAAAGGAACAAGTCAACAGCAACAGATTTAATAGAAATACGACCCTCTGCTAGAGAAAGTCATTCCTACTGTGCCCCGTGCTGAGAAGAAACGATTTGTAAGTCCTTCTCAGATGGCTGCTTTCCATCTGACTCCAGCAAGCCCATCCAAAATGATGGATGGGCCCAATCATCGCCAATAGATCCATCAGTGCAATACTAAGAAAGTTTCCATTCATGGAACATTTTCTATGATCCAAGCCCTGAGCTGAGTAATTTAACAGAGTAAAATCCTGCCTCTCCTACTTACAGCAATGACCTTATGTTTCTTTTCCTCAATTACTACACCTAAAACAGAGATATTGATATCTCCCTTACAGACTTGTTACAAGCATCCAGCACAGAGCCCTGCAAGTGGTGAGAGTTGGCTTTTTCCCTCTTTTATATTTTATAAAATTCTTATCCAGCACCTGATTCTGCCCAGAGAAATATCTGTTATATAAGAACAATCAGATAACCATTTCAATAGATGCCTCAGGAGCTTTTAATGAAGTCCAGCATCCTATTCTTTAAAAAAATGTCTAATGTTTGTTTATTTCTAAGAGAGAGAGAGAGAGAGCAGGAGGAGGTCAGAGAGAGAGGGAGACACAGAATCCGAAGCAGGCTCCAGGCTTGAGCCATCAGCACAGAGCCTGATGCAGAGTTTGAACTCAAGAACCGCGAGATCATGACCTGAGCCAAAGTTGGATGCTTAACCGACTGAGCCACCCAGGCACCCCTCTAGCATCCTATTCTTAAAAATAGGAGATAAGAACCAAAGACAGAACTCAGCAGATACTGGACGGATGAATGTGGTAACAGCAATAGGATCTTTTCTGTGCAAGGCATTTGGCAATTTGTAAAGGACTTTAGGTATATTATTTCATTTGAACCTCACAAAAAAACCTTATAAGGTGTGCAAAAAACACAATTATGATTCTTTCCATTTTATGAATGATGAACCAAAGGCACAGGGCTTTTAAGAGACCTGCCCAAGGTTATGTTGGAACTGTGACTTCAGCACAGCTCAGTGCTTGAAGAGACTAAAGTTATGTCCTGTGGGTAATTGGTATAATTGTTAGAGTCTCCTGGGGATCCCTGGAAGCCAGGGAACACTGGAGCCAATGTTTCCTAGACTTGTTCTACGAGACTTAGGAAGCACCATGAATATTGAATCTCTAAGTCTTCAAGTTAAACTAAGGTTAATTTTTAGTCTATGAGATGCAAATGCAGTGGGTACAGTTTATGGGGTGATTCCCTAGTCCTGTGTGATAGGGTGGTAATAACGCAGCCAATACATTTTCAGGGAAAACGATTCTACTTATAACAGAATAGTAGATTTGGGGCTCTTTGGTTGTACAAAACACTTTGACTTGAGAGTCAGGGGATCTGGGTTCCAATCCTATCCCTGTCAGTGCACTATATGTGTGAATTTGGGCACATTACTTAACTTCTCTTAGTTTTGGCTTCATCACTGTGAAATGGTGAGCAATGCACAGGGTTGGTTCTATTAAACAAGAAAATGCATGTAAAGGCTCCTGCCTAGTGCCTGATGCATAGTAGGTATTCAGTACTTAATTATTGGCATACTTCCCTGCTCCTCACTTTCCTTCACCTTTGTGAGACTCACCTTCATTGTCTACAAATTCAGAATCAGTAACAGAGCAGTGGTTCTCAAAGTAAATGTCCTAGATGTATAGCATCAGCATTACCTAGGAACTTATTAGGAAAGTCTTGGGCCCCACTCCAAACCTACTGAATCAGAAACTTTAGGGATGGGGCCCAGAAATCTGTGGTTCAGACATAAAACTCCAAGATGGTCCCCAAACGCTCCCCACTTCCTGGAATTCACACTCTTGTGTAGTCCTGCCCTACCTTGAACTAGAATCAGTATGCCTGATGACTAAAATACATCAGAAGTGGCGGTCCATCTCTTCCAAGATTATATTACACAATACACTGTGGCTTCCCTCTTAGTTATTCCCTTGATCTTTCTTGGATCACTGACTTCAGGATAGCCAGATGCCAGGTTTTCAGGACATTCAGGCAGCTCCATGAGAGGCTCACATGGTAGAGAAAAGAGACCTCACTGCCAGCCAAGTGAGTAAGTCCTAGTCAAGCCTTCCGATGACTGTAGTCCCTCCAAAAATAACCTTGATGGTAGTCTCATCAGGGACCTTGAGCCAGAAGTATACTGATAAGCCACTCCTGGATTCCTGACCTTCATAAACTGTGTAAGAGAATAAATTTTTGCTGTTTGAAGCTGTTAGATTTGGGGGTAATTTGTTACATAGCAAATAGACAACTGTCGCGCAAGCCCTGCACATGATTCCACTGCACGCTTAAGTCTGAGTGCCCCAGGGTAGATACTTCCAAAGCTTCTTGCCAGCTCAAAAATGTTGGAATTTTGTGGCTAATGTTGGGAATTAAAAACCAAGCAAGAAATGTCTCCTTCCCCCTACACCAAACAAAAGGACATTGGCCACCAGAGCCCTGGTTTCAGGCCCAGCCATTGACATTCAAGGAAAACTTGGTAAAGCTGGAGAAATTCCAGAGGAGGGCAACGGAGAGAAATTGCAGCCTAGAGCCACTGGGTTCTAAGACAAACAGAACCCTACTACTGGAAACACTCAGAGATGCCAATCTACAAAAGCAAAAGGCTCATGATCAGGACTGTGGATCTATTATCCAAGTGAGGGAAAGCGATGTTAATGGCAGCACATGCAATGGAGGGGACCCAGACCCCAGGGTCAGACAGGCTGGGTCCTGCTCCATAGAAGCCACTCACTTGGGGAAAATTAAATAATCTCTCTGAGTCTCAGCTGCTTCTTCCGGAGGAAAGGAAATAAGACTGTTTGGTAGCCCAAAGATGAGAATTCACATTGATCTGTTTCAAGAACCTGCCACGAAGCAGACTTTTCCAGAAGCGATATTTATCATTGGCAATGAAAACAAGAAAAGGTGGCCTTTGTATGAGTGCCACTGTGTTCACGTTATCTGTGCTTTCGTGTTGTTTGAAGGAACCTAAGCTGAACTTCCAACTAGAGTCAACATGGGTTTCAGTGAATTGGTGAGTTGGTTTATAATAGGCTATAAGGCAAATGACAGGTGGCTGAGCAATGCCATATGTTTTAGACACTGACATCACAGAGACTGAACATTCCCGCCGTGGGCGCATGGTCCCTTGGTCACCTTCCACCACCCACCCACCCCTCCCCCCCCCATCACGGAGCAGAATCCCGAAGGAATGGCCCAAGGGGGCAGCAGGACTTCTGACGAGCCAGTGGGTGGGTGGTAGGGGGTGGGGAGGATGGAGTGACGCAAGTCAAAAACAAAGGATGAATTTGCTGCTTCGGGCTTGGATGTGTCCAGCAACGCTTCTGGA
This sequence comes from Felis catus, assembly GCF_018350175.1. Lineage (NCBI taxonomy): Eukaryota > Metazoa > Chordata > Mammalia > Carnivora > Felidae > Felis > Felis catus. Next base: position 69,499,141 of record NC_058377.1, read on the forward strand.
TGCTGGCTTCCCCCACTCCTCCAGGCTTGGGTTGGAACGGAGAAATGACTCCACTAACAATCTACACCCACTTTACTGCAGCCATTGTTCCTGAGTACATTACAAAGGTACCAGAATCCTCTCCGAGGGTTGCAAGCAGCCCCCGTTCCCTTCAGAAAGTATTAACGATTTAAATAAGTAATCGTCTAACTCATCCCACCTTCTGTTTGCTTGCTGCCTCACAGCTGTCCCCTGACATGCCCTGGCTTCTTTCTGCTGCGACGCCATTGCTTGGGAAAATATTCTCATCTGGTTCCACGACTGTTGAAACTTGTCCGTAAATGATGAGCCATGTGCTGCAGTGCCACAGCCGAGGGAATTAGTCGCTATTAAAATCGTGTTCAAACCTGGGCGTTGCCAAGGCGCCGACATCTGGGGAAGGTGCCCGGAGGGCGTGGGCTCCCCAACAAAGACTTGAAGATGGCAGGATCTGAGCGGGGTTTCTGCATCGCGGACAGACAGACGCTCTGGGCCTGGAGGTTGCCCGGAGACCACTCCAAAACCCTCAGTGAGTGAAACCTGCAGGGTTTTTAAATCGTCATGCACAAGAGCCTGATGTGGCCGGAAGCATGCAGGTGGAGCCGGGGAAACTTCGAGATGGGGACCAAGGCGAGAGGGAAGGTGAAGGAAAGCATGTGGGTGACCCATTTTTCACTTTCCCCGTGACACGCAACCGTTCCTAAGCCCTTCACACTTATCCAAACAGCAATTAACACACAACCTAGCATGTTCCTGCTTGTAACTGAAAGTTGTAAATGGCTGTAAAGTCAGTTGTGTGTAAATGGTGGAGTGACATGTGCGTGTGACGCATCCTGCGAGACGTGCCCACACTTTTAATTTTTGTCAAGTCTGGATTAGCCTGCCAGAGGGGACCGTAGGCATGAATAATGCAAACAGCCAAGGACCTGCAGCTCTCCTTCTGGTTCAGTTTGGGATGTATCTGAGCACTGATCCCCGCAGCAGGCTGAAGCTTCCCCTGGCAGTATTCTCCAGCCAATGTGAAGGTTAACTGGCCTTCTGTGATCCACCCCCGCCACCCCCCTCCCCCCCACACCCTGGGCTCAGCTGTCCACGGGGGCGGGCAGGGAGCCCCAGTGGAAGGAGGAGAGGGTGGAAGGTTCCACGAAGCTCCATAGACTTCTCCCTAGATAAGGGGCCCCTCACACCTTTCTTTTACTGTCATAGCTTCTAAAAGAATTTTGACAAAACTATGCACCTGTTGGCACATTTTTAAGTTGACATCTGAAATAGTTCATAAAGAGCTGCAAATAATGTAACTTCTGATACCCTGAAAATATTCATTTAAAAAAGCAAGCTGACGTCATTCTTTTTAATGTAGTCAGTGGAACGTGAATGTCGTAAACCTTAATTCCCACCGTCATTCCTTTTGTTATTTTTTTTTAAAGTTTATTTATTTATTTTGAGAGAGACAGAGACAGCAAAAATGGGGAAGGGGCAGAGAGCCAGGGAGAGAAAGAGAATCCCAGGCAGGCTCCTTGCTGCCAGCTAGGGAGCCTGATGAGGGACCTGGAACTCACAAACCGTCAGATCATGACCTGAGCTGAAACCAAGAGTCGGCTGCCCAAACAGTGGAGCCACCCAGGTGCCCCCACCACCATTCCTTTTAAAAAACACATATGCAAATCTTTTTACTTGTCTAATATTTAAGATTGTGGCTTTCTCTTTTTGAATTTGACCTCCACCCCATTTCACATACTGTATTTTATTTTATTTTTTTTATTAAAAATTTTTTTTTAACGTTTATTTATTTTTGGGACAGAGAGAGACAGAGCATGAACGGGGGAGGGACAGAGAGAGAGGGAGACACAGAATCGGAAGCAGGCTCCAGGCTCTGAACCACCAGCCCAGAGCCCCACGTGGGGCTCGAACTCACGGACCGCGAGATCGTGACCTGGCTGAAGTCGGACGCTTAACCGACTGCGCCACCCAGGCGCCCCCACATACTGTATTTTAGCCTCATACATCGTTTTCATCTACAATTTTTACTGATTACTCAATATTTATTCTGCAACAAAACTAAACTTTATCGATATCTATCTATATTTATTTCCTGTGACCACAGTGTTAAATTTATTATCCAGTATTCCTTTTTTTTTCTTGTAAAAGCAAATAAAAAGGGGTCTAAGTGTTCAGAAATACTTCTTACCTTTCACATGTCATTTTTACTTTTATTTTTCAATTTTTTAAAAAGTGTTTATTTATTTTGACACGCACCTGTGAGAGCACGAGCCGGGGAGGGTCTGTCAGTGTGGAGCCATAGACCCTGGGTGACTTACTTGGAGACCTGAGCTGAGATCAAGAATCATATGCTTAACCAACTGAGCCACCCAGACGCCCCTCACCTGTCAGTTTTTACTTTTAAAGAAAAGTAGTGCTCCTCTGGGGGGAGACAAATGGGAAGCTTACCATTTCCTTTTCCTTGAAATGCAAAATATGCAAATAGACAAGGGTCAAGACCCAGTGAAGGAGAGTGCTCCCTGAACTCTGTCCCTTCACTGCAAATGGAGAAAATGCAGAGAGGCACTCCTTCTAGGAGATTAGTATTTACCTCCTAGGAGGTTAGTATCTCCCAGCATGCTTTTTAAGCATGTTGAACAGGAGTGCCTGGGCGGCTCAGTCGGTTAAGCATCTGACTTTGGCTCAGGTCATGATCTTGTGGTTCACGGGTTTGAGCCCCGAGTTGACAGCTCAGGGCCTGGAACCTGCTTCGGATCCTGTGTCTCGCCCTCTCTCTGCACCTCCCCTGCTCGTGCTCTCTCTCTCTCTCAAAAAAATAAATAAACATTAAAAAAAAAAAAAAAGAATGTTGAGTATTCTAATTTTTTCCCTTTTTTCAAGATTTTGTTTTCAAGTAATCTCTGCAACCTCAGCACGAGGCTCGAACTCACAACCCCGAGATCAAGAGTCACACGCCCCACCGACAGAGCCAACCAGGTGCCCCGAGTATTCCACTGCTATAGGACAGAGAGAGAAACAGAGACAGACACAGAGAGAGAGAGAGAGAGAGAGAGTAGAGCTCTGCCTGGAGTTTATCAGTGCAAGGAAATGAGGCAGGGCTGCTTCACTACCTCTCACCAACCCCCCCCCCAACTACGCTGCACTAAAACAGTGTTACTGTCAGAAGTAAGCTACTCCTGGGGCGCCTGGGTGGCTCAGTCGGTGAAGCGTCCAACTTCGGCTCAGGTCACGATCTCGCGGTCCGTGAGTTCGAGCCCCGCATGGGGCTCTGGGCTGGTGGCTCAGAGCCTGGAGCCTGCTTCCGATTCTGTGTCTCCCTCTCTCTCTGCCCCTCCCCCGTTCATGCTCTGTCTCTCTCTGTCTCAAAAATAAATAAAACGTTAAAAAAAAATTAAAAAAAAAAGAAGTAAGCTACTCCTTGACAATATTTGAGAGATGTGATTAAATGAAAGCGACCACCCCTCCACCGCAGTCGACAATATGATCTGAAGCTATAACGTCCTCATGTGTACCAAAATCTGTGTGTCTAAGGCCACGCTTTTCTCTTCGTGGAAACACGTGTTAGGCAGGGAAAGAGTCCAACAACGAATCAAGAGTGTCTCGATTAAAGGAAGCTTCATAAATACCAATATTTAAATTGTCTTTGTTTGGAGCCCAGGAGGATTTCTCACTCCAGGGCAAAGGCCTATGGGAAGATTTGGAGGAGAGGGGGTGATAGGTGCCCCTTTCTTTTATAGATAAGGGGCAAGCCGTTGTGACCTCTGTTCAAACGCCAGCGAAAACCCCCACACCCAAATGCCTGCGTAAGTGTGGTTGCTAACAGACCCCTGGCTTCTACCCTCATCATGTTTCCCGCCCGCCTGTTGAGTCTCGTGTGGCTACGTCAGATTGTCAGAGCCTAAATCTCTTATAGAACCTCAGTCGTTTGGGGGGTCTGGCAAAGATAGGATTCTTTATCAGAAAGCATCTAGAAGAAGATAGGAATGGATACTGAGCGATCTGATCCTTAGTATCCATACAACTGGAAAAGCCTATAAAGTGAGAGAAAACTTAGACAAACACCTTAAACTCGAGAAGCGACAAATTGAACTTCCCACATCCACTCCTGCTTCCCAAACACCTAAGCACACTCCAACCTTCTTTTCTCTCTTGGGACTCTTATCTCGGTAACGGGTACCCAGCAGTCACCCAAGAAATCAGAACACCCCGTTTTGTTCTTTCGTCCTCATTTCAGCCCAGCCTAATTCTCACTCCCTGGTAGCTTTCAGAGATCCATTCCCTTCCCTCCTTCCTCATGGTCAATGTCTTATATAAAGATTTCTTCCTCCCTTACCTGACGTTACTCAGTCTCTAATATGCCTTTTTGCCACCAGTCTCTGGCCTCTGTATTGATGCAAAAGTAATATAATAAAAGAAAATACGCTGATAAAGTTATTCTAGGACTTTCCATCCCCTTGAGTAATGGTCCTCAATCCTAGCTGCACATTAGAGTCACCTGAGGAACTTTTAAGGTCCCAATGCCCAGCCATTCACAAGATCAGTGAAATCAGAATTTCTGGGTGGGGCTCAGACATCAACATTTCTTAAACTCCCCAGTCAATGCTCAACCAAGGTCGAGAACTTCTATTGTACGCAGGAGATCATCCCCAGTCTGGCTCCAGAGTCAGAGGCTGTGACTCCCACACCCGAGCTTCAGCCACAATATCTCTTGGTCCCCCAAACATGCCCTGCCTCTCACCTCTCCGACTTTGCCTGGCCTGTTCCTGCCACTGCCTGAGAATCCCCTCCTACTCCCTTGACCTGGAAATTCCTACAGGACCATGAGTGTACTATCCCATCAAGTATGTGCCCTACACACTCTGCACATTCTATCATGACAGCAATTTTCACACTGTGTAATAACCGGGTTATTTGTATGGTCACTTGACCCATTGGACCCTGGGCTCACTGAATACCGAGAACTGATTCATCTCTGTGTCTCCAGTGCCTAGTATATTTCAGCTGATTCTCAGCATACATGGGCAGAATGAGTCCGTAGATGAATGAATGAATGAATGAAGCATGGATGAAGCTGTTGACTGAACCCATGTGTTTCACCCTCTCCCCCAATTCACCATGTTGTACTAAGTATGTTAATTATGGAAAAAGCCTACACCCAATTTTTTCTCTATCAAGTATTTCCTTTCGCATCCCTGGAGCCACATGGGAACGTTAAAACATGTAATGAAAAGCACACAACACTGATGTGATAGTAATATCCAATTTCTCCTTTCTAGAGTAAGGGACATATCTTCGTTTCGGTCATAGTTGCATGGTCAGATGCTCATCTCTTTTTAAATTATTATTACTTGGTAATCCTAGCCTGGATTCATTGCAGCAGAATGCATACCTCTATCTTGAGGTCTATCAGGGTTTTTGTAATAATTACAGGGAATTCCCAGTCTCGCTACTTGCAATTATTCAAGCACCTTCTACCTGTCATCCAGTAACTGGTTATTCTGTTGTAGGTTCCCTACTGGCATCTCTCTGCAACGCCAGAAGCTGGGTATATTTGTCTCCTCCAAAATCTGTTGTCTTCGTGCTCTTTTGTTCTATGCTTTCTCCTTCTCGCTCCTGCTCTTCACCCTACCTCTTCCCTTTTCTCTCCCTCTGTCTCTCTTCCCACAGCACAGGTCAGAGGGTAGGTGGGGGTAAGCATCCCTGGCAAGATTCTCCCCAACTTGCAGAAATCATTTACCCTGATTCCTGCCTTTAGGACACTTCCAGACACTCAGTGGCAGCCCTGAGGTGTTCCTGATGAACGTTTAGTAGCCATCGGGTAAGCCTCCACGTAGACACCTGGGTAAAGACCATCTCCTGAATATGTCTCGGGACGTGCAATCTCACCTTTGAGAAGCTTAATGGCAGCCTCTCCCATTGGGGAGCTCCTTGGCGTAACATTTTAGAATAAAGCTTTTTGTGATTGTTTCCCTTCATTATAAAAAAATAATAGATCAACATTCTTTAAAACTGGGAAACAGGGCAGCCGGGGTGGCTCAGCCGGTTAAGCACCAACTTTGGCTCCGGTCATGATCTCACAGTTGGTGACTTCGAGCCCCACGTCGGGCTCTGTGCTGACAGCTCAGAGCCTGGGGCCTGCTTCTGATTCTGTGTCTCCCTCTCTCTCTGCCCCTTTCCTGCTCATGCTCTGTTTCAGTCTCTCTCAAATATAAATAAACATTTAAAAAGTTAGAAAAAAAAATAACACTGGAAAACATAGGAAGGTATACCGAAGACCATAGAAATTCCATAGAATCTTATGGGTAAGACAGAAACCACTATCCCTGTTAAATTTGGTGTGTTTTCTTCTATGCTTTTCCTATTAAATCTAGAGTCCTAGAAGTAGAATTATTATCTCAAACGGTATGACTATTTTAAGACAATTGATAAATATTGCCAACATGCTTTCCAAAACCTTCCAGAAACTTAGTGTAGGCAGTGTGTGAAAGTGTTCATCTCACCAAACTCATGGCCTTGCTTAACCTTGCAATAGCGTCAACAAAATAAATAGTGCGTGGGAAATAACTGGCGATGTTTCTAATGGGCAGTACAGAGATAATCTTTTCTAAACCCTAGAGCCATGGAATGTGTAGCCACTCCTTGACGTTCTTCGTAAATGTATTGATCAACATAGGGTAAGCTAACGTAGCAAATAAACCTCAGACTTGCCGTGGGATGGCATTAAAGGTTTGTTTCTCCTCACAATTTGATGTGAGTTGGATGACGCCTGAGGAGCCCCCCTCCAAAGGATGACTCAGGAAGCCAGGAAGCTTCCGTCTTATAACTTTGCCTTCCCGTAAGCCCTTTGCTTCCAGCCCTCTGGATAAGAAAGAAAGGGTGTGGGAAAGCACACCCACTTTTAGCTGCCCCAGACCGGAGCTATGCACCACCCTTCTCTTTCATACCCCCCAAAACACTAATTCAAGCGCCCGTCTGGTATGATGGCTTCTCTTTCCCAGCCATTTCTGCAAATGGCCGAGAAACACGCACATGCCTATCAGCCCATTTGAGTTGTCAGTGGTTAACTCAGCCACCTTGCTCCTCCAACCATTGGCATAGTCTCTATGTGGCTACTGCTTGGGTTGAGTTTCAGGTCCCTCCAGGATGTAGTAGTTCACCCCCAATGGTGGGCACACATCCCTGCCTCTCCCCTGGATGAGAGCTTCCAGCCCGGCTAGATCCAGGGCGTCAAACTATTACTCCCATTCAACTCTGCTTTCCTTCGCATTCATTATCAGACATGCTCTGTCCAAACGGACGTCCCTGTCAGCTAACACACTGCATGAGCACAGCAGTCCCGGTGGTAAAAGAAAGCCTCTTTTCCAACAGTTTCTGGGCAGGAAACAACTGTAGGTGTCTGCTATTGAGCCCAGACTAGTGGGAACTGTCCGAAGGTAATACAGTTTGAGCCGGGACGGGATCGAGCTAGGGTGGAATATAGGAGGTGGGAGCCACTGGACCAGAGATGGCGAATAGGTGACAAACGTGCTCACTCCCCTCACCCATAGCAGACATGCTAATTAGTCCTAGTCCTCGTGTTAAAAAAAATTTTTTTTTAATGTTTATTCATTTCTGAGAGATTGGGGGGGGGGGGGCAGAGGGAGCAGGAGATAAAGAATCCGAAGCAATCTCCAGGCTCTGAGCTGTCAGCAGAGCCAGCCGCAGGGCTCGAATCCACAAACGGTGAGATCATGACCTGAGCTGAAGTCAGACACTTAGCCCGCTGAGTCGCCCAGGCGACCCCAGTCCTGGCCCTCTTGACCGTGGGGCCCTAGAATCCTTGCAACACGGGGTCTACCAGTGAGTACTTGAAACTTACCTGCCATCTCTGCATCAAACTCTACACTCAGGCCGCAGAGTTCTTAGCACAGCATGAAGCGCTCGGTAAATATTGATTTAACAACACAAAACCAAAGCTGAAATTTGATCCAAGGAGTAAACTTAACAATGGTGCGTCCAATTTTAGGAAACTGAAGGTCAAAGAGCTTCCATGGGATTTGAGAGGAGCGCAGTGCCCAAAGCCAGGAAATCACAAGCCGGGAAAATGTCTGGGGTCATTCAACTGCTGCAACAGCCAGTTGGTCTCCCTGCCTCTGATCTTGACCTTTCCCACCCCTGACAGTGCCTTCTCCAGGCCACAGCCATGAGTCACCACCTTGTTTAAAACCTTCTTTGATTTCCTATTGCTTTTAGGATACAGGCAAGATACTTCCTACAGCTTCCAAGGCTGCCCGACCCTGCCTCTCTCTCCAGACTCCCCTCCACGCGTCCCTCACTAGAGTATTTTACACACATGTTATCTCATCTAATCTTCACCATCAGCTAAGAACCAGGCTTGTTAGTCCAATTTTACAGGTGAGGAATTCTCACCTGATCCTCCAAGAGATTTATGGGAATTAGCCAAACTCATGGAGCTGCCAAGCCTCTTAAGTGCAATTTCTATGCCTCCCTGGTTCTGAAATCTGCATCCAGGAATAGAGAGGCATTTAGAATTAATTCAGCTTGGTGCATGAGGCACTTTCTTTTTACCAAAACAACAAAACAAAACTGGCTATTGGCCCACTGGAATTCATTCACACATACACACACACACACACACAGAACGGATGGAGGGAGGGAGGGAGAGTTGTCTGATTTACTTTCTGCCCACGGTGTTGGCACAGTGTGGACAGAACTTTCTAGCGTGTGTAACTAGAGCTTACTTCCGGAAGAGGAGAATGGACCAAAGTACTGGATTTCTTTCATTTTCCTTTTTTTTTTTTTTTTTTTTTTTGCCCCCACCCCCACCCCCTTCCTTCGTTTTTTCTTTTTTGCTCATGGGTGTTCAAATCTTTGTGAGTGACAAGAGGGGATTCCGGGAAGGGGTCCTGTCGATGAGTCAGCCGCTTGTGAGTGGGGAGAGTAAGCACACAACCGCGACTTTCTTCTCTTCTGACCCTCATCTCCACCCCGACCAGTAAGTTTGCTTCCCAGCGACAGTTGCTCCAACTGCAAAGCGAAGCCCTTCCTGTCCGACTGGAACCGCGCTCAGAATGCGAATGCCCCCGGGCTGAAAAGTGCCTTTCAGCAGAAACTCCGGGGCGGCCGGCCCGGCCCGGGAGTCTCTTTGGCCTTGACTGACAAAAGCATCCATACACTGGGCCACAGGGCCTCCCCCGCCCTCGCCCCCCCCCCACCCCATCCCAGCACTGCCCTCTAGCTCAGCCGGAGACTAAAGGACCAGGCCTCCAAGGACGTCCAGTGCTACCCTGCTGGACAGAAGCCCGCGCTGACCACATGAAAAGTAGCACTTGTCTCTATCTGGCAGCCCACTCTGATTCTGCAGGCTGGGACCTGACGCTGGGGCGGGCTGCACGTCGGGCTGCAGGGGAGCGGAAGGGCGTGGAGCCCTCTGTTAGCACTCGCCCCCTCGCGGGCTGGCGGGCTCCGGGGATAAGGAGCGCGCTCTTTCCCAGAAGGGGTTTGGGTCTGTTGCAACATCTCGCAGACATCAACCTCAGGGGAGAGGAGCAGCAAGTCTTCCCGTTTCCTTGTCCCAGGCCAGGCCTGCTTGCTTTTTTACAAGCTCAGAGTGACTAAGGCGGAAGCTTTTCACGGGGCTCTCACTTTCGATGACTTTTCCTAGGCTCCTGGAGGGAGCTGAGTTTTGACCTGTTTTTGGAAGGGTCTGATGGAAAGGGAAGAGGTTCTGCTTACCACTGCAGGAAGGCGGTCTGCCCCTGAGAGTCTTTCTTAGAGGTCAGTCAAGGCAGGGAGTGAGCAGGGCAGAGAAGGTGTGCCCAGACACCAGGGCTCTGGACCTCAGTGCCAAGGGATTCTACCTGGTTTTGGGGGTCACCCGTGGCTCACCACATCCAGTGGTTGACAGAACACCAGCTGTGGGCATCGCGAATGTTGCCAGAGCAAGGAGGCTGCCATGGACTTGAGTCTTGAGATGCTTCTGCAAAAAAAAATGGGTGACCTGAACATCCACCCTGTCATTCTCGGAAGCAGGGGGTATCCAATCTTCCAAAACGAACTGCTGTTTCTACATGAACTGCTGAAAAACCAAGAGTCCTTCATTCCCTTATTTGTTTTTTAAGAATTTTCTTCTTTTTTTTTCTTTTAAAGTTTATTTATTTTGAGAGAGAGAAAGAGCGAGGGGCAGAGAGAGGAGAGAGAGGATCTCAAGCAGGCTCCACTCTGTCAGTACAGAGCCTGATGAGGGGCTCGAACTCACGAACTGTGAGATCGTGACCTGAGCCAAAGTCAAGTCAGATGCTCGACCAGCTGAGCCACCCAGGCGCCCACACCCCTTCCGTCTCTTCTTGCTCAATTCATTTATTGATTATATTAAAAAGAGTTTTATTCTCATTCCATGTACTCTTATGAGTTGTACAGAATCGAAATCCATTTAGATACGTTTTGAGTCTCGATTCTTATCTCCCTCCGTGGCATTTACCTGGCTTCTCAACTTGAAAATAGTGGCAAATTTATTGATTCCTAATTTTCTACCTACGTATCCAAGTCATCGTGAACAATGTTGTGCAGGACAAGGGTTAACTCAGAGGCACATGGAGGTCACCTGATACCGTCCCATGTGTGGTAGTAACTCAAATATCCGTCTCCCTTTTGTATAATAAGTCAGCAGTAATTAAGTCTTCCAAGTAGACTATCTGATCATCCCATCCATATTCATTTCCAGATCTTTCGGTAATAATCTCAAAATAGAAGAAGCATTCTCTCAAATGGGTTGTTAAAATCAAGGTACATCGTCTCTGCAGTAGCCAATATTTTAGCCTGAATAGAAAAAGAAGGAATTATACCCATAGCATGTGTTCTTTATGTATTCAACCAAGTTTATTGAGCGTCTCTTTATGTGAGGCGCTGTGTAGGTCCTGGGAATGGAAGGGTGACTCTGGTAGTCCCAACGCAGAGCGGAGCAGGGTGTCAGCAAGAAATCTAGTTGGGGACTGGATTCCCAAGAGCGAAGGGAGCCAGGATGAGATCCCAGCCCTTGGGATTCTAAGCCTGGAGCTCCCTCACCAAAGGGAGCCGTGTCTGTTCCAGAGGCTCTCACTGGCCGCAAAGCTTCCTGCCAACCTGCCTGCCTGCCAGTCCTTCTGGATCTGCAGCGCTTCTTCCAGAAGGCGTGCTGGAGGGCTCTCCTTTCTACTCAGGTGCCACATCTCTAGGCCCCCATCCTGCCATCATGTCTAGGAGACTGGCAGCTCCCTTGGCAGCCGGCAGGGCACTTTGTCACAATTAGCATATGATTAGCGTTGTTGATCTGAAGGCAGAAAGAGCACTTCGTCTTCTATGAATGGCTTGAAACCTACTTTCCCGGAGACCAGCACAAACTGTTCCCTTCCCAGCATTTACCTTCATGGGAGGCACAGAAACAAAAGCCTCTCTGAAAGCAGCCCCTTCCTGGCTGATTGGCTATCCGTCCAGTTTATCAGGGAAAGAAAAACAACGTGGAGCCAACCTGGATTTTTCTCTTTCCCTTACCCGCCACGTGGAATTCTCCAGCAGGTCCTACCCTTTAAATATCCCGACCCTGGTCATTTCTTACTGTGTCCGCAGCGGCCTCGGGATGCAGGCCAGCATCCTTTTACTCTGAGCCTCCAATGGGGTGTCCCCCCTTCCACTCCCTCCTCCCATACCCCCACGCTCCAGTCTCCCTCCAGCAGCCAGACTGTCCCCTCAGACACATCACTGTAGCCCGGGACACTGTGCTGCTTGACCCTCCGTTGCTTTCCTGTAACGCTTAAAATAAAACAACCCCTTTCAAAGGTGTCTTTTCTTGGGGCGCCTGGGTGGCGCAGTCGGTTAAGCGTCCGACTTCAGCCAGGTCACGATCTCGCGGTCCGTGAGTTCGAGCCCCGCGTCGGGCTCTGGGCTGATGGCTCGGAGCCTGGAGCCTGTTTCCGATTCTGTGTCTCCCTCTCTCTCTGCCCCTCCCCCGTTCATGCTCTGTCTCTCTCTGTCCCAAAAATAAATCAAAACGTTGAAAAAAAAAAAAAGGTGTCTTTTCTTTGGGGCCATTCCAGGAGGAAACGGTAACAATGTTTCATTTAATGCCGCTGAACTTAAGGGAGGCGGAAGATCACGTGTTCCAGGAAGGCTGGTGATCACCAGGAGATGGGGCCGCTTCCCTGTCACCTGAATCTGAAGAGAAGAAGGTGATACACCCCTGCTCCTTGGTCCCTCATCGGAGTGGCACACGCAGCAATCCCCGGCCTGCAACTCCCCGTGTCTGAGGCCGGGTGTCGTTCAGAGGCTCAGGCTGGCGATGACCGAGATCTCACTGTGAGCTTGTGAACTGACAGTGGGGAACCGGGCCCCCCTGCCCTGGGGGGGTCCTGCCGTATATAACTCAGTATCAGTCGTTCTTTAAAATAGAGAAGGATAAAGGGTGTTTGGATGGCCTGTATTGGTTTGCTAGGTGGCTTCGAACAACAGAAATTGAAGGTCTCCGTTCTGGAGGCTGAAAGTCCAGGCTCACAGTGTTGGGCAGGTTGGTTGCCTCCGCGGGTCTGGAGTGGGAATCGGCCCCGGGGCCGCCCTCCTGGCGCCCCGTGCTTGCTGGCAATCTGTGGCGTACCTTGGCTTCAAGCTGCATTGCTCAGGGCTCTGCCTCCTCTCCACATGGGGTTCGCTCTGTGTGCATGCCTGTCTCCAAATAGCCCCCTTTTGTAAGGACCCCAGTCATATTGGGTGAGGGCCCACCCTCATGATCTGGTTTTAACTGCATCCCCTCCGTAAGACTCCATCCCCAAATAAGGCCACGCTCTGAAGTACAGGGGGGTTGGAACTTCAACATATGAATTTTGAGGGAACCCAGTTCAACGTTTTTTAATGTTTATTTGTTTTTGAGACAGAGAGAGAGAGACAGAGCATGAACGGGGGAGGGTCAGAGAGAGAAGAAGACACAGAATCTGAAACAGGCTCCAGGCTCTGAGCTGTCAGCACAGAGCCCAACGCGGGGCTCGAACTCAAGGACGGCGAGATCACGACCTGAGCCGAAGTCGGCCGCTCAACCGACTAAGCCACCCAGGCGCCCCAGGTTTGGTATTTAGTAGGTGCTCAGCTCATCGTAACTTCCCTCCATCCCTGTCCCTCCACATCACCAGCCAGTACTTTCCCAGATGAGAAGGGTTAAAAGATGATTTTTTTTTAAAGAGAGAGAGAGAGAACGTGCATGTGTAAGTGAGGAGGGAGGGGGAGCAGGGGAGGGGCAGAGAGAGAGGGAGGGAGAATCTTAAGCAAGCTCCATGTCCAGCATGGAGCCACGCTAGGGGCTCGATCCCCCTGGGATCATGACTTGAGCCGAAATCAAGAGTCAGACGCCACCCCGGTGAGCCACCCAGGTGCCCCCAAAGATAATTTTTCCGGAAAGATAAATTCATGACTCTACAAATGTAAGATGAGCACATATTAAAGGTCTCATTTAACTCACTAATTAATTAGGGAATGGGTAAGATGTGACGAGTGGCTCAAAGGAGAATTCAAACAATCGCATGTATGTAGGCAAAAGGGAATACTGCTACTCCATCCACACAGTTCATTTGCATTTTATTTATTAATTTTTTTAATGTTTGTTTATTTTTGAGAGACAGAGACAGAGCATGAGTGGGGGGAGGGGCAGAGAGAGAGGGAGACACAGAATCCGAAGCAGGCTCCAGGCTCCAGGCTCTGAATTGTCAGCAAGAAGCCTAACGCGGGGCTCGAAGTCACAAACTGAGATCATGACCTGAGCCGAAGTTGGTCGCTTCACTGACTGAGCCACCCAGTCACCCCATTTAACGATTTTTAAATTGGCATAAATATAATGAAAAGAGGAGATACGCAAAGGATGCACTAGACAGGACAATCACTCATCTGTCTTCTCCTCATTTGAAAGCATTTTGACAATTTTTCTTGACAGAAGTAGATCTTGAACAAGTAAACCTTCTTGCTTTCTTTTACCTTTCAAACAAGGAAATGGTCAGCAAATCTAAACTCATAAAGCTCCCATTTATGAAGCTGTTAAAAGTAAATGTTTTGAAAATCAGGCCAGCATCTCAATTTGAAGAAATAGAAATAGTCGTTAAAAAGGTGGGGACATATTGGGGGAAAAAACGTCTCTAGATACCTGCTAATGTCAGAGAACCTACTGGTAGTCACCCTCCCCTAGGAACGTGACTCTGAAAAACCGCAAAAGACAGCCTTATTTGTCATCACCCTTGTTGATCTCCTCTGCTCTCATGCTCCTGAGGTGAGAACAGGAAGCCTTGTCTTTTTTCTAACTCTAAGGTTTCCTCTAGCCTAGCCCCACCCACACTGTAACTTGGAGTTTATTAATGCCAGGAGGACAGTCCCAGGGTCATATTCATTTTTGTAGACACTTGCGCCTGGCAGTGTCGGGCAAATAGCAAAACTCAGTTTATTAAATCAAATTGGATTGGATTGGATTGGATTGGATTGGATTGGATTGGATTGGACTGGATTGGTTTGGATTGGATTGGGTTGGGTTGAGTTGAATTGAGTTGAATTGAACTTGCTGAACTGAACTGAATTGGATTTCTTTTTTCAGGTCCCACCCAGCCGTCAAGAATCAGCATCACTGCGAAAGTGGCAACCTTTTAGTCTTATTGCAGACTCAGCTTTCTTTCCATTGCTGTCACTTAGCAGGCAATTATATTGCACAAGAAAAAGGTACCTTGTTTCCCCTTGACTACACGGGAGCATGTAAAGTTTGGAGAGCCACGGAGGTACCATTTAGTGGAAGAAAGGCTTGCTAAATAACAATTCCCTTGTCTCCTTTGGTATCAGATCTTTAGTGCCTCTGTAAGTGCCACCCTTCCCACCGCAGAGGCTGAAAACTTTGTGGGAAAGGAACTCGTGAATGAATGAGGTAGAGTCCTTAGAGCCTAATAATGCTAATAATTACCAACAGTTGCAAAGGACTTTATAGTTTGCAAAGTACTATTTGTACCTATCACCTTATTTAATTCCTACAATCATCCCGTGAGGGGTGGGTCATCATTCTCATTTTAAACACAAGGAATATAGGTCAATGAGGTGAAGCTAGATGGGTGGAGTTAGAAGATCTGGATCTCCTAACTCCAGGACAAGTTCTCTTTCCCTTACCTCACTCCTCTCTGGGAAAGATGAAAGCAGACGGACGCTCACAGAATCACGGACACTGCAGGTGGAAATGAACTTGGTAAGGTCTTTCTTTAGGTTCCTGTTGAAGTGACCAGCTAAGTGATGAGGACATACACTGATGATGGTTCCCTTTCAGTCTGTGAGCATATACTCACCGTGACCTACCCCTAACCCTCAGGTATACCATGTGCATGGAATAGAGGGCTGGAGGGGAAATGAGAGCTAAAGACTAACATCATATGAACCTGAATATTTGCCAGGCCTTGTTCTGAGCGCTTTACAAATGTCGACTAATTTAATTCTTATAACCACCTTCTTTTACGTAGAAAGGCAGAAAGGGAATAAAATAAAGGCTAGATCATGGGTCACCAAGCTGTCATCGGTGGACTAAAAAGGTTCACCGCCAAGTTTTTGAGAATAAAGTTTTGTTGGAACACAGCCACACCCATTCATTTATCTGTGGGTTATGGCTGCTCTATGCTACAATGGCAGAAATGAATAGTTGTGACAGAGACCACTTGGCTTATAAAGCCTAAAATATTTACTGTCTGTCCCTTTGTAGAAAAATTGTGCCCATCCCTGGTTTAAATGCATACCTCTATTTAGCATATATACAATAAGGATGTTTGTTTGTGTGTGTGACTCTCCCATGAGGCTCTATGATTTTAACATGCAGAGAGTGTGCCTTATGCATCTTTGCACTTGAACACCTGGCACAGGGGCTACCATACAGTGGGACTAAAAAAAGAGGTTTGTTACAATACACGGTCAGGAAAACTTGTGAAAGACTTTGAAAGGATAAAACCAATTACTGCATGTCCTTTCTAGAATACCCATAGAGATCTGTGGCACTATAAAACAAACAAACGAACAAACAAAACTAGCATTTATATTGGATAAGAAGAAGAGATGAAAGGGGTTAGGAATGAAAATTACTCAAAGAAATAATGGCTGAAAACGTCCAAGATTTAGCAAAAGACATAAACCCACAGATGCAAGAAGCTCAGTGACCCCCATTAGGATAAACTTCTGGCAAAAACAAACAAACCACACCAAGAGACATAATAGTCAAACTGTCGAAAGCTAAAGACAAAAACAAACAAACAAACAAACAAAAAACCACTTTGAAAACAGGAGGGAAAAACAAAATCTTATCTGTAGGAGAAAAAGAATTCAAGTAACAGTGACTTTCTCATCAGAAACTATGAAGGCTAAAATAAATAGCCCAATATTTTTCAGTTGCTAAAAGACAAGAACTGTCAATTCATAATCCTATACCCAGCAAAAGTACCCATTAGAAATGAAAGGAAAATCAAGACATTATCAGGTGAAGAAAAATTAGCAAGTATGTCAGCAGCACACTTACCCTAAAGAATGGCTAAAGGAAATTCTCTAAACAGAAAGGAAACAGAGAAGGAATCTTAGAACATCAAGAAGGAAGAAAGAATATGACTTTCTCTGGATTTGGGCTATGTAAGCAAAATATAGGTAAATACAATAAGCTTTCTACTTCCTCTTTAGTCTGCCAAATTATCTTCGGTTGTTGAAGCAAAATCCTAACACTGTCTGATACCGTTATACATGATACCAGAGGAAATCATTAAAGCAATAATATTATAAACAGGGGAAGGTAAAGGGATGTAAAAGGAAGTAAGGTTTCTACATTTCACTCAGACTGGTAAAATAATGACACAATAGACTCTTATAGGTTATATATATAATAAAATATGGAGAACAGCCACTAAAAAAGTTATCAAATAGGCACATCCAAAAATAGTATAGATAAAATGGAATTTAAAGAAATGTTGAAGTAATCCACAAGAAGACAGGGAAAAGAAAACAGAAAATAGAAAACAGAACAAACAGGGGCGCCTGGGTGGCTCAGTCGGTTGAGCGTCCGACTTCAGCCCGGGTCACGATCTCGCGGTCCGTGAGTTCGAGCCCCGCGTCGGGCTCCGGGCTGATGGCTCAGAGCCTGGAGCCTGCTTCCGATTCTGTGTCTCCCTCTCTCTCTGACCCTCCCCCGTTCATGCTCTGTCTCTCTCTGTCTCAAGAATAAATAAACGTTAAAAAAAAAAAAATTAAAAAAAAAAAAAGAAAACAGAACAAACAGAAAATAAAAAATAAAAAGGCAGACTTAATTCCTAATATATTAACAACACTAAATATAAATAGTCTACAATAATTAAAAGATAAGGATTAGCTGAGTAGATTTAAAAACATGACTCAACTATATGCTGCCTAAAAATAACTCACTTCAAAGACAGTGATATAAACAGGTTGAAAGTAAAAAGATGAGAAAAGGCTGTGTTTATTTTCTATTTTATTGCCATTCCAACAAATTATTCCAAGTTGAGTGGCTTCAAACCACGCAAATTTATTATCTTAAAAAATTCAACTTCGTTTAAATTAAGAACTTCTTGGGGCACCTGGGTGGCGCAGTCGGTTAAGCGTCCGACTTCAGCCAGGTCACGATCTCGCGGTCCGGGAGTTCGAGCCCCGCGTCGGGCTCTGGGCTGATGGCTCAGAGCCTGGAGCCTGTTTCCGATTCTGTGTCTTCCTCTCTCTCTGCCCCTCCCCCGTTCATGCTCTGTCTCTCTCTGTCCCAAAAATAAATAAACGTTGAAAAAAAAAATTAAAAAAAAAAAAAAAAAGAACTTCTGTGCTATGAAAGTCCCATGAAGAGAATGAAAAGACAAGTTACAGACTGGGAGAAAATATTTGCAAACCACATATCTGATAAAGGGCTTGTCTAGAATACATAAAGAACTCTCAAAACTCAACAGTTAAAGAAAATCTACCCAGAAAATGAGCAAAAGACACGAAGAAACATTTCACTGAAGATGAAGGATAGATGGGAAATAAAAACACATGAAAAGGCATTCAACATTATTAGTCATTAGGAAATCCATATTAAAGTCACAAGAGATATTCTAGAGAATCATGCTGAGCAAAGGTGGCAATCTCAAAAGGCTACATATTGTATGATTCCGTTTATGTAAAATTCTTGAAGTGACAAAATTATAGAAATGGAGAACAGATTAGTAGTTGCCAAAAAGGATGTGGGAGCAAAAGTGGATGTGGTTATAAAAGGGCAACTTGAGGGATCCTTGTGATGGAATGTTCTTTTTTTTTCAATATATGAAATTTATTGTCAGATTGGTTTCCATACAACACCCAATGCCCATCCCAAAAGGTGCCCTCCTCAATACTCATCACCCACCCTCCCCTCCCTCCCACCCCCCATCAACCCTCAGTTTGTTCTCAGTTTTTAACAGTCTCTTATGCTTTGGCTCTCTTCCACTCTAACCTCTTTTTCTTTTCCCTTCCCCTCCCCCATGGGTTTCTGTTAAGTTTCTCAGGATCCACATAAGAGTGAAATCATATGGTATCTGTCTTTCTGTGTATGGCTTATTTCACTTAGCATCACACTCTCCAGTTCCATCCACGTTGCTACAAAGGGCCGTATTTTGTTCTTTCTCATTGCCATGTAGTACTCCACTGTGTATATAAGCCACAATTTCTTTATCCATTCATCAGTTGATGGACATTTAGACTCTTTCGTGATGGAATGTTCTCTATCTTGACTGTATCAATGTTAGCATCCTGGCTGTGATATTACTCCATAGTAAGTAATTTTGCAAGATGTTACCATTGAGGGAAACCAGGTAAAGGGCAAACGGGATTGCTCCATTTTTGGGGTTTTTTTTTTCTTACTATTGCATGTGAATCTAAGTCACCTCGAAATGAAAAGTTCAAAAAATTTCATGAAAAATTTTCATTCAGGAATTCATAGTCAAGTTAAGAACAAACCTTTATAATATGGTCTACAGCTTTTCAAGGTGCCTTCACATCTATCATTTCATGCAATCCCTGGCTTATTCAGTCATTCATGTAGGTATGTAATCATTAAAAATATTCTCTATTAAGCATTGTGCTTGGGCTCAAATTATAGTTATAAAGCCTACAATTCCTTTTCTCAAGGAGGTCATGGTCTTTTTATTCTCACCAACCACATGAGTTAAGCAGGGCAGTTAATATCATTCCTGTTTCAGAAATGAGAAAACGTACAACCAAAGAATTGTGTGCCTTGTCCCAAGTCATCCATTGGTTCACCATGGAGCTGGCCGTAGACACGGGTCTTGTGTTTCCAATTTACCTACAGTAAAGCCAAACGGTGAAGAACACAGGCTTTGGACTCAGACAGTCTGGTGGACTCAGCAACCCCATTTATTACTTTGTGCCCTTGGATGGGTCCCTTCATCACTCTGTGCTTTCGTTTTTCCTCTGTAATAGTTCCTATTTTATAGGATTTTGTAAGACTTCAATGAGTTAACACGTGCAGTGCACTTAGAATGGGGCTAACGCATTAAGTAGCCCACTTAGTGTGACTTGACGTTAGAATGCTGCCCTTATACCAAATAAGTAACACAATAGAAATTATAATATGGTAACACACAGTCATAATAGCTCATCCAAGTATATGATATTTCTTCAAATCATCTTAAATCTTCAAACCATCATCAAGTATCACTTAATATACATATATTGAAAAAGGCAAGGGCGCCTGGCTGGCTCAGTTGGTGGAAGTTGGACTCTTGACCTTGGGATTGTAAGTTCAAGCCCAATGCTGGGTATAGAGATGACTTAAAAGTAAAAAGAGGCAAATGGGTAGAAATATGTATGATTGAGAGAATAAAGAAGTGGCATGTTTGGCTAGAGCCTCAAAATGTCCCAATGATTTGTCGGGACTAAAAGTAAAAGACCCTTTTCTTTCTTTTCTTTCTTTTTTTTTTTTTAATGTTTATTTATTTATTTTTGAGAGAGAGAGAGCACAAGCAGGGGAGGGGCAGAGAGAAAGAGAGGGAGACACAGAATCCGAAGCAGGCTCCAGGCCCTGAGCTGTCAGCGCAGAGCCTGACGCGGGACTCGAACCCACAAACTGCGAGATCAGAACCCGAGCCAAAGTCAGATGCTTAACCGACTGAGCCCCCTGGGTGTCCAAAAGGCCCTTTTCTTCGTGAATATTTTTTTTAATTTTTTTTTTTTACATTTATTTATTTTTGAGAGACAGAGAGACAGAGCACAAGTGGGGGAGGGGCAGAGAGAGAGGGAGACACAGAATCCGAAGCAGGCTCCAGGCTCTGAGCCATCGGCACAGAGCCCAACGCGGGGCTCGAACTCATGAACCGTGAGATCGTGACCTGAGCTGAAGTCGGACGCTCAACCGACTGAGCCACCCAGGCGCCCCTCTTCGTGAATATTTTTAAGAAAACTTAAAAATTAGGCTTCTCCCACATTGGCCGCAAAGGGAAGCTGTGGAGTCCATTTATCATTGGTATCTCGTAATCCTCTCCCTTCTCTCCAGCTAGTGACCATATGTCAGGGTGCGCATGTGTTTTAATACAGCCAGATGGGTGAGGCAGAAAGACTGTAATCAGTTCCCTCCCTCAACAATGCCCCATTTTTTTCACCTGTCCGCCAATCATGGATTAATTATGAGCCTTGTCCCCCCAGCAGGTGGTACCTGTGATCCCAGACCATGTCAGCTCTGCCTCCAGAAGAAGGCAGATAAATATTCTATCCGGCATTTCTTGTGTAAATGTACATCACCTGTGTATGCAAAGGGGTAGGGCAGGCGTGGTCTTTATCAGACTGGTTTTTTGCTTTTTTTTTTACTTGGTGTTTCCATACCTGTTGACAGAGTTGATGAGGCAGTTCTGAGAAGGCCCATTATGGAATGTCAACTTAAATTAGGCCATGCTAGATCTGACATTCAAAGATTTGCATAACCACTTCCCAAGTGGCACACCAACATGGTCCCATCATTTGCGATTACCTTCCTGGAGGCACGTGGCAGTGGCCAGCGTCATTGGCGGCTTACGTCAGGGATTTTTAAGAGTTCCAATTTCAAGTGTTTTGTGGTCGATCACGCAAACTCTCGAAGTCATAAAAAATATCTACCTTTTGGCCTGCCTCTTTTACCTCAGATTGGCATAAAAATCCTTTTTCCAGCCATGTGTTCTGATTTGAGATTGAGAAAATAAAGTCACCGTAGTTTAAAGCCCAAAGACTAGGAATCGTTGAGGCTAAATGTAAAGAGAAAGGAAATTATTGTTCCACCATGACACTACCAGTAAAAGCATGTAGGACAAGGAAGAGGACATGCACAAAGGCTTGACATCAGAGCTAAATGAGCCTCATGTTTCATGGAAAACCACTGGAAGGATTGATCAACTATCGTCATTCGGAGTTGTGTATTTGGCAGATACTTTCTTGAAAATTCATGAACGAAATAAGCCTATCGTTTCAAGACAAATGGCTAGTGAAAAAAAAAAACAAAACAAAAACCATTATCCAAATTGGAGCTGTGAGAGGCGCCTGGGTGGCTCAGTCGGTTACATAGCCGACTTCAGCTCAGGTCATGATCTCGCGATTCGTGAGTTCCAGCCCCGCATCGGGCTCTGTGCTGACAGCTAGGAGCCTGGAGCCTGCTTTGCATTCTGTACCTCCCTCTCTCTCCACCCCTCTCCCTCTCGCACTCTGTGTCTGTCTCTCAAAATAAATACACGTTAAAAAATTTTTTTTAAAAATTTGAGCCGTGAAATGAAAATTAGAATTATGGAAAACTTGTGTCTGCAGCTATGTGACTTCCATAAATGTGGGAGATGAGTACTGGGACGTGAATGAGATCCCCAAGGAGATGGGAAAGCAGAGGGCTGAGAAAATACCTTCAGAGAAGTTAGAGAGAAAAGAGGCAGAAAGGGAAAGAGATTACAGATGAGGAGTCAGAAGTGGGAGGAGAACAAAAGAAGGTCACGGAAGGCAAGAGAGGAAATCAGTAATGCCAAGGCCACAAAGACAGCAAGTGGTGCCCGTCTGTGCAGAAGCCTTGGGTGCCCGACAACACAGTGGGAGGGGGGAAGCTAGTGGTCAGCAGAGACCCAGAGGGAACCAGAAAGGCAGGCCGTAAGTGTGGGAGGTCGTTCTGGGGAAATGTCCAGACATTTGGCTGTCATGTCAAAAGGGGGAACTGTAGGGCACCTAGGTGGCTCAGTTGGTTGAGCGTCCGACTCTTGATTTCAGCTCAGATCATGATCCCGGGTTCGTGAGATTGAGCCCAGCATTGTGCTGATTAAGATCCTCTCTCTCTCCTTCTGCTGCTCATGCTCTCTTGCACTCTCTCTCTAGAAAAAAAAAATTGGAATGGGATCAGGATGGTGGCCTGTAGAATAAGAGGGAGAGAGATGTTTGTTCGTCCTCACTGGTTACAGACCAGGTGAGACCGGAGCTAAGACCATACTTCAGATCTTTCTCTCTTTCAGGGCCAGATTCTTCTTGGGTTCGGGGCCACGTCGCTTTCTTCCAATATTTCACACAAATTTTGTAAAATCTATTATTTCCAGCTTTGAAATTAATGTATTAGCCTTGCCCTCCTTGGATGCATTCTAAGGAAATACTAACTGCACTCTATTTAGAAGAGCAGTACGCGTGATCCCACTCAGCTTGGACCTGCTTCCTTCTGCCTCCTTCAGCAAGGGAATTACAAAGAAATAAAATAGAACTGCCCTCCAGAAGCCTTGATTGCTAACGTAGGCTCTCCCTGAAACTCTCTACCAAGCTTTCTTTGTAAGGACCCTGAGGAATGGTTTCATGCATTTCCCACACCATTTGTACCAAAGCCTAGGATTTTGAGGTCTCTAATACGTCATGGACTGATACTTTGATAAAATGCAATAAAAATGAGTAATTAGAAAAGTGCAACTTAAAAATCTGTATAATACAAGTCGAGTTTTCATTATTAGCTTTGACAAACTCAAAGCTAAATTTCAAGAAATGTCGTCAGAACCGGACACAGGAAACAGGGAAAAACCAGAAAAATTATACACATTGAAATTGTTCGTATATGTGATTAGCAAAGAAAACCATTATTACACTTGTAAGTTTAGTCTCTCCACAACTGTAACAAACAGTGATAAGTAAAATAGCGATATTATCCATATTTTTTTACTCATATTAAACTTCTATACTCACACTTTATTACTTTTTTAAGTTTATTTGTTTAGTTTGAGAGAGAGAGAGTGCAAGTAGGGGAGTGGCAGAGAGAGAGAGAGAGGGAGAGAGAGAATCACAAGGAGCCCCGATTCGGGGCTCGAACTCATGAAGAACTGTGAGATCACGACCTGAGTCAAAACCAAGAGCTGGACACTTAAGCAACTGGGTGGCTCAGTCGGTTAAGCGTCCAACTTCGGCTCAGGTCATGATCTCGTGGTTCATTAGTTCGAGCCCCACGTCGGGCTCTGTGCTGACAGCTCGGAGCCTGGAGCCTGCTTCGGATTCTGTGTCTCCCTCTCCCTCCCCTGCTCATGCTCTGTCTCTGTAAAAAATGAATAAACGTGTAAAAAATTTTTAAAAAGTACAATATAACAGTGTAAATACTTGCATTTCTAATGTAACAAATGAGCTTGCTTTTTCCTTATTAACTTATTTAATCTAGCTTAGATTGACAACACATTTCTCACAGGGGACAATGTATACCGAAACTCTTTCTGTATGTTGTTTTACCAGCACTTGTAGTAGAGAAATCATTCTGCCAGAGGTCTGTTGATAGTGTAGAAGAGATTTAAAGCAATTTCAGAGAGCACATGATATTTGTTTTTAACTTCGCACAAAATTAGGCAAGCCAAGATGTACCTGGAAACTTCATCTTCAATCCTGCAACAGTTGCCAGTTCCAATAAAATAGCCCTTAGAATTGAGGCTAAATTGAAATTACCTTTTAATAAAAGAGGTAGATGTTAAATCTATGAATTGCCTTTGCACAGATCTTCACTAGACAGAAAGTAACATTTGAAGACACATTTTTGTGGGGTGGCTGAGTGGCTCAGTTGGTTAAGCATCAGACTCTCGATTTTGGCTCAGGTCACCATCTCATGGTTTGTGAATTCAAGTCCCAAGTTGAGCTCTGCACTGACAATGCAGAGCCTGCTTGGGATTCTCTCTCCCTCTCTCCCTGCCCCTCCCCCACTTGTGTGCGTGCATGGTCTCTCCATCTCTCTCTCTCAAAAACAAAACAAAACAAAATATACTTTTGAGTCTGACAGGTATTCAGTGATAACCTTTCACAGATGCACAGTAACAGATCAACACTTCGCGGATAATTGTTATTACATTATGGAACATGCCCTAGCAGTCTGTAGAAACTCGGTTCTTGCAAGCTTCTAACTTTTTTTTAGATCTTTAGATCTTATCTGCCGTTGAAAAAAAATCTGCCTTACCTCCTTGCATGGGAGTATTATGACGATTAAAATGATCAAAATATCAGACGAATAAGCAAGTCTGGTTGCCCAACTCACATCTCTTAACAGTTGGCCCAGATGGCTTCTAATATTGCAGAAACACAAAGAGTTCATTTTTATAATCTTACATTTTCTCCAGTTTTTATAAAGTTTGGAGTTACAGCTGTAAAAGAACCTCCAAATACCCTAAGCTGTAATGTGGTCCTTTTGCACAAGACCCGTGTGCAACCTGCCACGCTCTCTGCTCAGCAAGACATTGGCTAGTCCAATTTCCATTGGCTAGTCCATCAAAGACAATGTCCAGCAAGACATTGGCTAGTCCATCAAAGTCTCTGAATGCTTGCTGTCGATTTTTGCCATTAGCCAGACAGATAGCATGTAGCTCACAACCGGCATGTGTAACCCTGGTTTAGAACTCACAACTCTCTTAAAATCCTCTCTACTCCTCTCTCTCTCTATCTTTCCAGAGCCCAACCACTCTCTTGTTTTCTTCTCTCACAGCCAACTTCTCTGATATTTGTTCCCTCAGGGCAACTTCAGCCACCTTCTTAGTAAACTACCCCGGTCAACTTCACGTTCATAGGCCTCCTGCTTCCTCCCAGCTCAGCAAAGCGAAAAGGCCTTCCTCTGCACCTGCTGCTAGTGGGGTGGGGGCGGCGGGAGAGGGAAGGAGAGAGATTTGGGGTGTGGGGATTGGATTACATGACTTGGGGGGGGGGCTAGAACTTACAAATACTTAAATGTGGCCTCTCTCTGTCCTTATAACAACAGTGTTTATCACAGAACAAAAACAGAGCTATTTTTATTTCTTCTTTTCTGAATGGCCTGACCATGTCTGCGGCTCTGTCTCCCATTTGAGTCCCAATTAATTTTTTTCCTTAACTTCTGCAAGGCGTCGGTTGTAAATCACTGACATTTTCCTGGCATAACACATAGCACGTGGTTAGCGTTCAAAAATGTTCAAGTTCACGGTGGGGGGGGGCGGGGAACTGTGCATCTTCGGTAACCAAAGAAATACCAGCTGTAAGCAACTCGAGGTGCCATTTTTTCATCTCTACATTAGTAAGAATGTCAAACAGCGGTATTACTTCATGCTGTGAAGAGTGAGTAAGGCTACTTCCCCCAGAGACTGAGGGTAGCGTACGTTCACACTCCAGAACCTCTTTAGATTTCCACAAATATTTACGAGGTGCCTATTTACTCTTTCGTCATGAAATGGAATTCGCGCCCGCTGCGATCCCCGTCGTGGACTAAATATAATCTGATCTCCGGTCAGATGCAAGCTGGCTCTCTGTAACCCATAATGCTTCTAGTCACGAGCTCCATGCTATTTAAAAAAAAAAAAAAAAGTTTTTGGGATGTTTATTTAGTTTTGAAGGAGAGACAGACAGAGGGCGAGCAGGGGTGGGGCAGAGAGAGAGGGAGACACAGGATCCAAAACGGGCTCCAGGCTCTGAGCTGTCAGCGCAGAGCCCGATGCGGGGCTTGAACCCACAAACCCGTGAGATCATGACCTGACAGAGCCAAAGTTAGATGCCCAACGACTGAGCCACCCAGGCACCCCGTAGCTCCATGCTCTTTTGACATGATGCAATTTGAAATGAGGTCAAGAGAGTTTGGCATTTTTTATTTCCTCAACTTATCATTAAATCTATGATAGGCAGAAAAGTGGTCAGAGAAACCTGTCAAATAATAATCTGGGGACACGGCATACACGTCATGGTGATGAAAGTTGTTGGTTAAATATTGCCCAATATCCTTCTTTGGAATCCTTGCAAAACAAGAAATCCACAGTTTCTGTGAAGAAATTAAAAGTAGTGATAGAGGCATCTTTCAGCCAAAGCATTTAAGAAAGTCATTTCTGGAATTCTGGCTTTCCTCTCGGAAGAGGATTTAAAAGACAGTATTTCATGAATAATTTTGTAAAGTCTGCCCTCTACTGTTCTTCGTCTGCAATGCAGCCAACATCCGTGGATTCACTTTATGTTTTAGATGAGAGCCTATTCTATCTAGCATTTACAAGCAGCTTCAAACACGCCAGGCAATGAGTAGGTGTTTTACATGCTGGACCCGGTCAGTACTTACTCTACCCTCATGAGGTAAGGAAAGGGCTATTATTTCTACTCCGCATTTGAGGAAACATGCTCAGAGGGGTTAAGTAACCTTGCCGAGGACGCACAGCCGACAAGTTAAAGTTCCTAGATTGTATTCCTGGTTGTCTAATGCTAGCACTAACTTTTCCTCTGGTTGTCCAGGGCTAAAACAGACTTTTCCTCTGTCACATTGCCTCCAGCTTGCTTACAATCTGACAATTTATTAAGCAGATATATCCGTATATGTCTTAATACCTGTTATCGTTTCAGAGAGCCATTGCAGACACACAGTCAAACACGAAATTGATCACAACGCATACTAAAGACAAGACAACCATTTAAACGCTAACTCGGAAGCGTTGGGACTTTGCAAACGTGCTTTCTAGCCCTGTATGATCCTCCCTGGTCCAGCGTGTGGTCAGGCCACAGCATCAAAGTGCTCCCGGTGAGTTGCTTACAGGCCTGGGGCCGTTTCCCCCGCCGCATCTAGCTCCGCGGGGCAGGGTGTGGAGGGAGCTGGTGTGGCCGGAGGGGTTGGGCAGAGCCACGGAAGACAGAAACCAAGCAATCTCACCTCCGGAAACGTGCTTCCAGCCACGGCTGGGTGGTCAGAGGAGAACCTGCCAAGTCTGACGGCCACCAGCGCACACCGGTCATCTGACTGAGGCGCCCATGCCACCGGAAACCCAGTGGGGTCCCTAAATGGTTGTCAAAGAGCAGCTGGGAGGTCTCCTCAAAAGGGAGAGAGAGAAGGGCAGGGACAGCTTTTTTGTGAGTGAGGAAACTGGAGAATCCTGCTCTGTGTCGGTGTAAATGACGGGGGCGTCACTGCACGTGTCCCGTCTTCACCTGCTAAATAAGACATTTCATTGTCTTTGGTACTTGGCATATATTCAAAACATGTCACCGTAGAAACAACGCTGGGTCCTAGCCATCCACAAATGGTAAAATCATTTACCATTGAATGCTATCCTTTTCTTTCTTTTTTTTTTTTTAAGTTTATCCATTTATTTTTGAGAGAATGAGTGATGGAGGGGCGGAGAGAGGGAGAGAGAATTCCAAGCAGGTCCCATGCTCTGCACTTAGCCCAACCCGGGGCTCGATCCCACGAACTGTGAGGTCATGACCGGAGCCGAAATCAAGAGTCGGACCCTCAATTGACTAGCCACCCAGGAGTCCCACCATTGAATGTGACTCTTGATTGGAGGGATCTAAAATATCCCACTGTTGTGACCGAAGTATATGCAAAAAGTTTCTGGAAAAAAAACCCTTTCGGGATTCCAGCCCCAGACCTTGGATTCTCCTGTGTCATGTGTCCCCCTGCCATATCTGCTGGGCAGGAACAGTAGGGTCTCCCCAGCTCTAGGCCAGCGCTAGAATGAGGCGGGCAGGGGCTGCAGCCGTGTGAGAGCAGGAGGGCGCCGAGTGAGGACCAGGGAGGTGAAGCTGGAGACACACTGAGGAGCTGCGGATCAGGCCTTGGGACAGCGTTGCTCCCAGTAGAGTGAATTCTGTGTCCTGGGTGGAAATCTAGTCCCTCCCTTTCTTATCTTCCTCTGGTTTTCAGTCTGGCCCAATCCCCGGGCCTGGCCAAATCCAGTGAGCATGGAGGCTGTGGGTTGGGTCATTCAAGTGCCAGGAAAGAGCTGATGTCACCCTCCACCGGACAGCTTAAATACAGAGAGTTTAGGGAAGGGATTATTTAGGAGAGTTAAAGGAAACCACCAACACGGTGAAGCACCCTGGAGTATGAAGAGAAGGGAGCCATTACCACCTGTGGGCTGAAGGGACAAGGGATGGGAGAAAGTTCCAGAACCCAGAGAGAATAACTGCAGGAAAGGGACATTGGATGGAGCTATAGCTGTCAGTCTAGAGACACAATCAAGCCATGGCCCAGCCGGAGACTCAGGGGAATTAGTAACCTAACCTCACTCCCTTCCTGCCCTCTGGCCTCTGGCCTGTGCCTCTCGTTGGCCAAATCCAACTAGAAGCCAGAACGCAAAGGAGCCCTTTGATGCAATCCACAAAGGTCAGCCTCAAAGAACACACAGCAGTGTGGAGACGCACTTAGAGTGGATCTGTACCTGGCTCTGTGAAAAATGTATAGTATAGGGGTCTTCCCCTACCTGTAGCAGTAACTGGTCAGGTGATATGGTGGATTGCCTAAAGACACAGGGCTTGTACTCAAAGTGACTGATCCAAAAGCTGGCTCCATCACCTTCTATCCTTATGATTTTGAACTAACCAATCACTTAACCACTCCGAACTTCAGTTTTCTTTTCTATATAATGGGAATGGGGTTCCTTACCACCCCATCTCACCTAGGTATGTGTGCTGCTTTGTTGGTGTTTTTTTTTTTTAAAGCTACAGCTGCCCTTCAGCCTGCTAAGAAAACCATCCTCCAGGGGTGCCTGGGTGCCTCAATGGGTTGCGCATCCAGCTCTTGATTTTGACTCAGGTCATGATCCCAGGGTCATGGGATCAAGCCCCGAGCAGGGCTCTGTGCTGAGCATAGAGCCTGCTTAAGATTCTCTCTCTCCCTCTGCCCCTTTGCCCTGCTTATGTGTGTGTGCTCTCTCTCTCTCTGAGAAAGAAAGAAAGAAAGAAAGAAAGAAAGAAAGAAAGAAAGAAAGAAAGAAAGAGAAAGGAAGAAGAAAGAAAGAAAGAAAGAAAGAAAGAAGAAAGAAAGAAGAAAGAAAGGAAGAAAGAAAAAAAGAAAGAAAGAAAGAGAAAGGAAGAAGAAAGAAAGAAAGAAAGAAAGAAAGAAAGAAAGAAAGAAAAAGAAAGAAAAAGAAAGAAAGAAAAATGAAGAAAGAAAGAAACAGAGGGAAGGGAAGAAGGAAGGAAGAAAACCATCCTCTATTTTAAAAGACCTACAGGCACCAGGGTTGTGTCCATGTGGGACCATTAGGATGGTGGTCAGCAGGGCTGTTTCACGGGCAGACATCCTTTCTTGGGAGACATTCAAGAAGCTCCTTGCTTGCATGGAGAATATTTGCTGAGGCTCCATAGCATGGTTGATGGAACAAGCTTATGTCAATAGCAAAGGATAAGGGGGACACCTGGAGACACTGGCTGGGCTTCCACCCAACTCCCTGATGGTGGCCACGGATCCAGGATTGGCCATTTTTCACTGAAGAAACCACAGGTCTTTGCATGGCTCCAAGTCTAGTCTTCAAAGCACCCCAAACCCTACTTCTTCCAAATGTGCTCTCTCTCTTCAGGTCCCTGGGGATAGGTATGACTGTGTTGGGGGAGGGATTATTCTTTTTATTTTTTAAATGTTTATTTATTTATTGAGAGAGAGAGAGAGAGAGATCATGAGCAGGGGAAGAGCAGAAGAGAGGGGGACAGAGGATCTGAAGCAGGCTCTGTGCTGACAGCAGAGACCCCAGCGTGGGGCTTGGACTCACAAACTGTGAGTCAGATGCTTAACCCACTGAGCCACCCACGTGCCCTGGGATTATTCTTTTTTTAATCTATTGTTATGAAACAAATTGACTTTCAGGATCTTATCACTTGCGTCTGTAAAATGTCCATCAACTGATGAATGAATACTTAAAATGTTTATATCCATACAACTGAATATGATTTAGCAATAAAAAGTTATACGCTATAAAACGGATGAACCTTAAGAATGTTATGCCAAGTGAAAGAAGTCAGTCACAAAAGACCTAATAATATATGATTCTATTTATATGAAATGTCCAGAATAGGAAAATGTATATATCTAGAGAGAAGGAAAGTAGGTTAGTGGTTGCCTAGGGCTGATATGTGTGTGGGGAGAGGGGGTGATAGGCATAAATGGAGGGTGACTGCTTTTTGGGGTGATGAAAATGTTCTAAAATTGATTGTAGGGATGCTCTGTGAATATACTAAAAAACCACTGAATTTTACAATTTAAATAGGTTCATTGTATGGTATGTGAATTAATCTCAATAAAGTTGTTATAAAGATTGTTCTGGAAGTGAATAGTGAATGTAATTAATGCCACTAAATTATACAGTTAAAAGTGGTTACCATGGCAATTTTTGTGATATATATTTTTTCCACAGTTTCAACATTTTTTTAATTTAAATTTTTGTTAACATACAGTGCAATACTGGTTTCAGGAGTAGGATTCAGTGATTCATCACTTACATACAATACCCAGTACTCGTCACAAGTGCCCTCCTTAGTACCTATCACCCACCTAGCCCATTTCCCATCCACCTCCCTCTATCAACCCCCAGTTTGTTCTGTCATTAAGAGTCTCTTGTGGTTTGTTTCCCTCTCTTCTCTTTTTTCTTGCCTTCCCATATGTTCATCTCTTTTGTTTCTTAAATTCCACATATGACTGAAATCATATAGTATTTGTCTTTTCCTGACTGACTTATTTCGCTTAGCATAATACATTCTAGCTCCATCCGTGTCTTTGCAAATGGCAATATTTCATTCTTTTTGATGCCTGGGTATTATCACACCGTAAAAATATACCACATCTTCTTTATCCATTCATCAGTCAATGGACATTTGGGACCTCTTCGATTTTGGCTATTGTTGAAAATACTGGTATAAACATCAGGGTGCACATAACCTTTCAAATCTGTATTTTGTATCCTTTGGGTAAATACCTAATAGTGCAATTGCTGGATCATAGGTAGTTCTATTTTTTTTTTCTAATGTTTATTTTTGAGAGACAGAGCACGAGTGGGGGAGGAGCAGAGAGAAGGGGAGACAAAGAATCCGAAGCAGGCTCCAGGCTCTGAGCCGTCAGCACAGAGTCTGACGCGGGGCTCGAACCCATGGTCTGTGAGATCATGACCTGAGCTGAAGTTGGACGCTCAATCGAGCCACCAGGCACCCCTATTTTTATTTTTTTTGAGAAACCTCCACACTGTCTCCCAGAGTGGCTGCACCAGTTTGCATTCCCAGCAACAGCGCAAGAGGGTTCCCCTTTCTCCACATCCTCTCCAACACCTGCTGTTTTTGTGTTGTTAATTTTCGCCATTAAACATTTGAAAAAAGAATGCTCAAAACGACAATACGAAAACTAGCCAACGCTGGAAACACCACAAATGTCCATCAATAATGGACAAAAATATTGAAGAAAATCCATACTGTACACGCCTGCTATATTCATGCTCTACGTGAATAAAAATGCCACTTGTATCAACGTGGCCGAATCGCACAAAAATAATGTTGAGAAAGAGAACTCCAACAAGAAAGTGTACGCTTTATTTTTCCACTTGTATAAAATTCAAAAGCAGGCAAAACTAAACTATGGTGTTGGAAATGGGGCTAGTGGCCACCTTGGAGAAGTAGGGTTTTTCCAGAAGGGACATGAAGGTGACTTCTGGATACTGGGAATATTTACTTTCTTTATCTGAGTGAGGAGTACACAGGTATGCGTACTTTGTGAAAATCCATCAGACTGTATACATACATAATTTGTATAGTTTTCTATAAGTGTGCTAGGTTTCGAGTTTTTTAATTTATTTTTTAAAGTCTGAAAAGTCACAGTCCCCCATGTAATTTTAAACCACAGCCAGGACTAGGGACACCTGGGTGGCTCAGTCACGGGGTATCCAAGTCCAGCACAGGTCATGATCTCACAGCTCATGGGTCCAAGGCCCCGATAGGGCTCTGTACTGACAGCTCAGAGCCTGGAGCCTGCTTCGGATTCTGTGTCTCCCTCTCTCTCTGCACCCACCTCACTCATGCTCTGTCTCTATCTCTGTCTCTGTCTCTGTCTCTGTCTCTCTCAAAAATACACATTAAAAAAAAAAAAAAAGCACAGCCAGGACTGAAACATTTATCTCCAGTATCTTCTTGAGGATCTACCAGAAGACGGCTCCAAATTCTCCTAAAACTCTTCTTTTCACAGAGCAATCCTCTCTCTCTTTCTCTCTCCTTCCCCCTCCCCTTTCCCCTCGCACTTTTTGTTTGTTGTTAAAGCTCTTGCTGTTTGATTCTGCTATGAGAAGCTTCTGCATTTATAGCCAAAAATATCCACTAAGGTGTTTCCCTAACAGAGTGTTCACCCCTTCATGGGTTTCTGTCCTCTTTTTAGGTTGACAAACTCAAACTACACCAATATTTTTTTTTCTTCCCATTACATTTGTAAACTAACACAATGGCCAGCACATAATAAACATCCAATAAATAAGGAAGGAAGAGGGGCGCCTGGGTGGCTCAGTCGGTTAAGCGTCCAACTTCGGCTCAGGTCACGATCTCGCGGTATGTGAGTTCGAGCCCCGCGACGGGCTCTGTTGCTGACTGCTCAGAGCCTGGAGCCTGTTTCAGATTCTGTGTCTCCCTCTCTGACCCTCCCCCGTTCATGCTCTGTCTCTCTCTGTCTCAAAAATAAATAAACGTTAAAAAAAATTAAAAAAAAAAAAGAAAAGAAAAAATAAGGAAGGAAGATCTGAGATCAGGACACTGGAAAAATGGGACCAAAGACCTGGAGCCAGAAAGAGCCGATGAAGCTTCAGAACTGAAGGAACCAGGCTGTAGAGAGGAAAAGAAAACCAAGTGGGACGTTAGCGAGTAGTATTATTAGTGTCTGCTTCCCCTGAAATCCAGGAAAGACCAAAAAGTGACTCCTTTGTTCCTCTTCCTGTGTTGACTCCGGGCGGGGGGGGGGGGGGGGGGGGGGGGCGGAGAATCCCAGAGACTGTGTGATCCTGCAGCCAGCATCTGTCAGCAAAGGAGACAAGAACACGCAATGGGGAAAAGGCAACGTCCTCCACAAATGGTGCTGGGAAAACTGGACAGCTACGCAAAAGAATGAAACTGGACCACTTTCTTATGCCAGACACAGAAATAAATTCAAAATGGATTGAAGACCTCAGTGTGAGACCTGAAACCATAAAAATCCTAGACAAGAGCTCAGGCGGTAATTTCTCTGACATCGGCTAGAGCAACGTTTTTCTGGATATGTCTCCTGAGGCAAGGGAAACAAAAGCAAAAATAAACTAGTGGGACTACATCAAGATAAAAAGCTTTTGCCCAGCAAAGGAAACAACCAACAAAACTAAAAGGCAAACTACCAAGTAGGAGAAATTTGCAAATGACATAGCTAATAAAAGGCTAGTATCCAAAATATATGAAAAACCTTATGCAGCTCAACGGCCAAAAAACAAATAATCCAATTAAAAAATGGACAAAAGCCATGAACAGACATTTCTCCAAAGAAGGGATCCCGATGTACCACGGACACATGAAAAGATGCTCGACATCACTCATCATCAGGGAAATGCAAATCAAAACCTCACTGAGATATCACCCGTCAGAATGGCTAAAATAAAAAACTCAAGAAACAACAAGTGTCGGTGAGGATGTGGAGAAAAAGGAAGCCTTGTGCATTATTGGTAGGAATGCAAACTGGCGCAGCCACTGTGGAGAACAGTATGGAGGCTCCTCAAAAAGTTAAAAATAGGGGCACCTGGGTCGCTCAATCGGTTGAGCATCTAACTCTTGATTTTGGCTCAGGTCATGAGCCCAGGGTCATGGGATTGAGCCCCGCATCTGGCTCTGAGCTGAGCATGGAACCTGCTTGGGATTTTCTCTCTTTCTCCCTCTGCCCCTTTTCCCTGCTTTTTCTCTCTAAACTAAAAAACAAAAAATAAAAATAAATTTTAAAAAATGGAACTAGCCTATGATCCAGTAATTGCATTACTGGGTATTTATCCACAAAATACAAAACACTAATTTTACCCACAAAATACAAAACATAGGATATATTATGCACACCTGTGTTTATTACAGCATTATTTACAAGAGCCAAGATATGGAAGCAACCCATGTCTAGCAATAGCTGAATGAATAAAGAAGATGTGATACACACACACGCATACACACACACACAATGGAACACACACACACACACACACACACACACAGGAATATTACTCGGCCATGAAAAAGAATGATATCTTGCCATTTGCAACAACGTGGATGGTGCTGGAGTATGTTACGTTAAGCGAAATAAGTCAGTCAGAGAAAGACAAATACCATGTGATTTCACTCATGTGAAGAATTTAAGAAACAAAACAAACAAGCATGGAAAAAAAGAGAGAGGGAAGCAAATCAAGAAACAGACTCTTAACTATAGAGAACAAACCGGTGGTCACAGAAGGGGGGGGGATGGGTGAGATAGGTGATGGGGATTAAGGAGGGCACTTGTTGTGATGAACACGGGTGATGTGTGGAAGTGTCAAATCACTGTATTGTACACCTGAAATGAATACAACTGTATGTTAACTATACTGGAGTTAAAAGACATAATGACATACAATTTAAGAAGAATGAGGATAAAAGCAATTTATTCATAAAAGGACCTGGCAGCCTCTGGACAGGACGTTCTATTTGCATTACTCTGCATGCAAAGCGTGTGCAAAGTGTGTCCTGTCCTCAGGCTTGATTGGCTAACCTTCGAAAAAGACTCCCGCGGAGACGGTTTGTGTAACTGGTGTCCACATTCCCCTTCGCCTCCTGGGCATACAACCAAAACTACATTTCCCAGCCTGCCTTGCAG
Source organism: Felis catus (assembly GCF_018350175.1). Classification (NCBI taxonomy): domain Eukaryota; kingdom Metazoa; phylum Chordata; class Mammalia; order Carnivora; family Felidae; genus Felis; species Felis catus. Next base: position 69,534,239 of record NC_058377.1, read on the forward strand.
TTAAGGGAGGCCTTGGGACCTGCACCAGGGAAGGTGAGCAGAAAGGAGAACCGCTTCACAGGCCTGACCCCTAAACACTTCCCTACCTGCCACTCACTCTCTTGCTCCGTCTGCTGGCCGCCCAGAGAAGACGCTGACCACCCTGGCCGGGTGCCACCTTCTGAATGAGTAGCCTGAGTAACTCTAGGGGTGCCTCCCCCTGCCAAATAAACCCATTCCTTATGTAAAAAGTTTGGGGCTATTTGTCACTGCTTCTGACCAATTCAGAGACTGCGGTTACGGCGTCTGTGTCTCTCCCGATCCTGGAGTCGCTCCCCAAGTTTCAGCTTGCCTTTAGAACTCCAGGCTCTCCTCCTCCTCCTCCTGTTTTCCTTCTAGCCCATTCAGGTAACTAATCAGGCATAAAAACTAGGGCGATGAGGTGACACGAGAGTGGAAATCCATTCCAGACGTGTAAATTAGGCTTCCTGGCCTAGAAACTCTACTCGTGGGAATTTATCCTGAGAAGATTAATCAACAGAAGCAAAAAGATGTTCACGGAAGCAGTCAGCATGCTAACAAACTAATTAGAACCTGCCTAAATATTCAGCCATGGGGGAAAAGGTTAGTAAATTATGATCACTTCACTCGGCTACAGATGATGAAGTAATTAAACATGACAATTAGGAAGTCTGTATAACAGGATGGAAGTTTTATTAACGCACTGTTAAGTGCAAAAAAGCAGATCATAAATTGCGTTTTCACAATAGTTAGCACGACAGTAATACGTAAAACTACAAACGCGTGTGGATAAGACAAGCACGAACAAGAAAATCAAAACAACTTGATTTGTCAGGATGCTTGAAATATGGGTATGCTTTTTCTTTCATTTCTGTAACTGCTAATGCATTTATAATGGCATTTACGCATAAAATTAAATTAAGCTCTCTCCCAAAACGGTATTAGTGATGGGTTGGTTGAGGTGATTATCAAATCAAAGTAACTCATGGACCATTAGTTTCCCAGTAGGTATTTACATATTTAAAAGATGTTTCGAACTGATAGGAAGCATGAGAATAGATCCGTGGGCAGAGAGACCTACTGTCTCCTGTTTTACTTCCTGGAAATCAAGCCCAGTTGTAGGTCATTGGGGCAGAAAAAAAAAACTCCAGGATCACTCATTTGCCTGAACTATTTCAGCCAACACTCAATCATGCAGGAAAAAGACAAAGTTCTAAGTTCTCAGTCCAGCCAATAAGACTTTTCAAGCTAGCCACTTTCTAATATATATTTTTTTAATGTTTGTTATTTACTTTTGAGAGACAGAGCGCGAGCAGGGGAGGGGCAGAGAGAGAGGGAGACGCAGGATCTGAAGCGGGCTCCCGGCTCCGAGCTGTCAGCACAGAGCCCGATGCGGGGCTCGAACTCACGAACCGTGAGATCATGACCCGAGCTGAAGTCGGACGCTCAACGGACTGCCCAGGTGCCCCTCAAGCTAGCCACTTTCTATTGGTCCGGGAAATAGAAATACCTTCCTAGATATTTTCAGCAAAAGGGATTCTCAGTCCAGAGAATTTGATGCTTGCTGAACACTTGAAAGAGGCTGAAGAAACAAAAGTCAGGGAAAGCCGTGGCTGGCTCTGAGACTTCCTTCTGGGTCTCAGAAGCAGGAAATCACAGCAGGCAGAGGAAACCAGCAATGATCCAGCTGGCTGCAGCCCCAGGGTCGGCGATCCCCAGAGGAAAACCTGGATCTCTGAAATGCCTCACATCTGCAAAGCCACGCCTGCCTGCGTTACTACCAGAGGAACAATGGCTTCCACCGACTTTCCACATTCCAAATCTTGCGCAAGTACCTCTGATGAGTGGAATCTGACACAGAACCCTGGCAAGAGATTCTGGAATCTTCTAGCACCTAGACTTCCAGCCTTCTCAGTACAGGGTAGAGTAGCTAAAATGGAGAAGGGTGGTTAGCTGCCAATAGACGATCTGGCATAGCTGTCCTGGAAGTAAGAGGAACCAACTCCAACGCCTCCAACCCAAGAGTAGTTCAAAGAAAACTTTCTTGACCTTCAAGGTCTTAAAATAAAAGCCCTTTGCTTAGATCTCAGACAGGAAATAGGGTGTCCCTTCCCATCCTCCTTCCCTCCTATGAGGGCAGCGGTAAACTTATGGTCAGAGCTTCCACAGCTGTTGGGCTGTCTCCTGCAGAAAAGAGTGGAGTAAAGACAGATGTCTTCTGTGGACCCACCCCAGCCATTCAGTCACCACAGGGTCACTTACAACAGCTCAGGACTTGAATGGAAGAGCAAGGTTTGGTCTGACCCATTGTGTCTCAGACGGTTGAGAGAGGTCAACCACAATGACTCTGGCTTTATTTGAACAACTGGTTATTCATGTGAATCTGTGCTTTTAAAAATCAGGGATGGCCATAGGGGCACTTGTACCCCAATGTTTATAGCAGCACGCTCAACAGTAGCCAAATTATGGAAAAAGCCTAAATATCCATCAACTGATGAATGGATAAAGAAATTGTGGCTTATATACACAATGGAGTACTACGTGGCAATGAGAAGGAATGAAATCTGGCCCTTTGTAGCAACGTGGATGGAACTGGAGAGTGTGATGCTAAGTGAAATAAGCCAGACAGAGAAAGACAGATACCATATGTTTTCACTCTTATGTGGATCCTGAGAAACTTAACAGGAACCCATGGGGGAGGGGAAGAAAAAAAAAAGAGAGAGAGGTTAGAGTGGGAGAGAGCCAAAGCATAAGAGACTCTTAAAAACAGAATAAACTGAGGGCTGATGGGGGGTGGGAAGGAGGGGAGGGTGGGTGATGGGTATTGAAGAGGGCATCTTTTGGGATGAGCACTGGGTGTTGTACGGAAACCAATTTGACGATAAATTTCATATATTTAAAAAAAATAATTAATTAAATACAATAAACTAAAACTCAGAGATGGGGATGGGGATATATCCGGTTGGTCAGTGCATAGCCCCGATCGGGCTTAGCCATGATGGCCACTGCCCAAGATTGCGTTTAGTTTTGATTCCCTTCTTAGAAGTGCCCAGATGCTTGGTCCATAGAAGCAAAACAATAACATCATAGCTAATATTCCTGAGAGCTGACTTGTACAAGATAAAGTGCCATGTATTTTACATGCGTTTCATCTCATTGATTTTGGGAACAGCCTTAACATAGGCACTGCCATCAGGCCCATTTGAGAAAACGGAGACTCACAATTTGCCCACGACCCCACAGCAGGCAAGCAGAAGAGCCGCTTCAGACATTTCACTGATCTTCTAGTTTGTACAACAGGACTTGTGATTCTTTTCACTTCCCCACGTACATTTGCCTGACAGCGGGCTTTCCGACGCAGAAGACAATGGGAGATTCGTTCACCAACACTTTCCGGTAATAACATGCAGGAAAAAAATAATAGGTTACTGGCCGGAAGATGCATTTCTGTACATCGTGAGGGAGGGATGGTTCCTAAGTTCATTTTATCTTATTCTAGAGCTCCAGGAAGCAGACAAGAACCGAGCCTCCATCCAGCTGAGGGTAAGTACAAAGATGACTGTGATAAACGTCACGCCCTGAGTCCATCCAGACTCAAACAGAATTCGAAAGCAATCCCTAGTGGGCTGGAAATGCAGATGTTAGAGCATGAAGTCTGCTCAACGCAGTCCTTCGTGTCCCAAAGCCTTCCGCTGACTTCACAGGCGCCACCGGGAGGGCGTATGTGGCCCTGCCATATTCCTATGCTCCCCTCCCCACTCTGCCCACAGGCACACACATGTGTCCCTCCTCGGCCTCGATGGGAGCGTGGCCCAGACCTTGGGTTGGAGGGACTATATCACACCACTCCAGCAGGTGACAGGCACACCCTAGTCCATGGGCACGGCATCCCCGTGAGTCGTGTAGTCCCCAGCCCGGCCCTGCCAGGGTGGATTCATTCAGTGAGGCGTCCAGATGGCGAACCAGACCAGCAGCCACACCCGGGCACTCGGTGCTCCTCGGCTGTCTGGGACAGTTCCTTGTGGATGTGTCCATAATCCTCCCTGGAACGACACCCACAGAGAAGACAGTGCCACTCCAAGGAAGAGCCCTGGGCCAGCAGGGAGAACTCTGTGGAGGGGTAGCCGGCTGATTCAATGTCCCAGGAGAAATGAAAGGCAGCTTGGTACTCACCTCCTAACCAGAGGTGTAACAACAAAAAAATCGCAGGTACAGCTGGGACGCCGTGGAAACCACATGTGTGGATGGCCTGTGTCTCTTCCTCCCGGGTCAATGACAGGCCAGCAGAGGCATTTGCTCCGCCTCACCTGAAAATGTGAGGCCTTTCCTACATCAAAGGTCTGCGAGCTAAGCTGGGTCCCCAAGGCACAGCCTCAGAAAGGCAATCAGTGCTATTCATGACCCAAACGAGCCTCCTGGCTGCTTCAGGGTGACATTCATTTTGTGACCGGGGCAAAACCAGAATTAGGTTCTGTGCTTACCAGGGTTTGCACCAGCAGGGGTTGGAACAGGAGGCTCAGGCCTGAAGCCGTGAGCCCTGCAAAAAGGGGAGTGGGCAGGGAGGGCTTGTAGGGGGCCTGAGTCCTGTGGTGCAGGGCCAGGCCTGGCCGTTGCGGAGGCATGGGGTGCAGACACTCGCCTGTTTCATCTGTCCCCAGCCCACTCCGCATGCACCCTGTGCCGCCATCTGAATACACCACACTCCCTCTCCTTCTTCCCCTTCATTTCCCCCAACGGAGTGCCTTTGCCCCTTGTCTGCCTGCTCAGCTAGTTCCAGCTCTGCGAAGGGTTTCCTGAAACTCCCCCAGCCCAGCCCAGCCCAGCCCAGCCCAGCTCAGTAAGGACTTCCTGCTCTGTATCCCCACAACACCAGCCACAGACCCCATTACGGCAGCTATCACATTGCTGTAATTATTTTAAATGCCTGTCTCCCCTGCTAATCCGCAAGCTCCCTGGGGCAAGGGCCATGTTCTATTCATCTTTCCACCCTTTGCATGGAGCCTGACATAATAGGCGTTCAAAAAGTCAAGTGAATGAATTAGAGAAAAAATTTCCTTGGATTCAGCTGAAAAGGCAATTGCAGTCATTTGAATTGTGCAATTTCCATTGTGTCGTCTTTGAAAAACAGTTTCACGTTTCCTCCTACTACAGATGACTCATTCCTGGAGCAGATAACGCATTTCTGAGGCCCAGAACTTCACTACATCAAATCTTTTGAAAACCTGTTTATTGGTGTTCTTAAAGACGAGAACATGACGAGCTTTCGTAATCCTTCACCTCAAGGTTGAGTGATGGAATACTAGAGATGTTTTGGAGCTCCTTTGCTTACTGCAAAGCATGCAAAGAGGAATGGGTGGGCGGATAATAAAAATAACAATACTAACATTAGCTGCAAGTACTGAGCGCTTAATAAATGGTAGTGAATGTTGGACATTTGTCTAAGTGATTGGCGTCCCTTATCTCGTTCAATCCACGTATAGAACCTTATGAGGTGGGCATGACTCTCCATTCGGATGAGGAAACGGAGAATCAGAAAATGTAGGTAACTTACAGGAAAGTGGCAGAGACAAGATTGGAACTCAGGTCCAACTCCACGATGGCGCTGCTGACAAATGACACCCCCATTCCTTCCAGGATGAGTAGAGAAGGCACACGCTGAACTTGGATGCCGATTTGTGACAACACAGCCCTCCTGCCCATGCATCCCCGGGCATATGTGGTTTCAAGTGGACAGAGGTGCCGCCCCTCTTGAAACGCACATGACAACCTGCCAGTTCCATCCCACTGACCCCGTCTGTCCACCCATACATGGGTGCATAATGACCCTTTTCTGCTGGGAGCTGGGATTCTAGCTCACTGCTTAATTGCAATGTACCACTCCTTGTCCCGGCAGTACCATGGCAACAAGTAGCACTGGCACAAGAATCCACGGGGAGAAACGTTGCCTAGCAACAGAGTAGTAGGAAGAGCTTCCACATTCTGGAGGCCTGAGTTCTAGTTCTGCTTTTGACTACCCGCGGCAATGTGGACAGGGCAGCGTTACAAGGTTGTGGCTATGGCTACGTGAAGAGCAGATCACTCCATGCCTGGAGGATTATTGTCAGGAGCACTATTTTGGGCGACAAAACAGGCACGTGGATCAAGCCAGACAGGGACAAATTTGAAGGACTCACCAGCTTACGGGACTTATTTCAGCTACTCTAAAAGGAGGATCAGTTGCTAGAAACTTTTTAAAAGGTCCTTAAGTAATATCAGATGAAAGTCTAAGTGTAGTTACCCTTTGACTCAGGAACTTCCCTTCTGGGAAATCCCAGCATATGCTCACAAACATAGACCTACAAGGTGAAAACCAGCCAACAGCCTACTGTGTTCACGGAAGAGGGATATGATCCGTCAACACAATGCAACGCTGTGCAGAGGGTGAAAGGGTGGGGTAGGTCTTGATTCACCCACATGGAGAGAGGTGGAGAATACAATGTGTATAGAAATGAAAGGAAATCATGGACACACACAGATATCCATCCACAAATACACACATCAAAATGCCTCTCGGGAAGCCTGGAAGGCTTAGTTACCAACTTCTTGCCGCTCCCCGAAGAGGCCGCAGATGCTTTGGCTTCCCTACTTTTCCTATTTGCCAGTTTCGTCTGCCTGAAATAGTCATCTTTCGCACCTGTGAGAGCCCGCCCCTCCCTCAGAGCGCAGGTCAACCACGGATTCCACGGGGGCACTTCACGTTTCCCTCTGGTCTGTATTTTCTCTACCATGACGCTGGCATTTGTTTTCCTGTCTGACAGTCCCACAGACTGTGCCATCCTTGGGGAGAAAAATCACATCTCGTTCATCTTTGTTTCTGCAGGGCCTGCTCTGAGCCTGACAGCATGCCGAATTGAAACCATTACCTAAAAACATTGCCAGAAAGAACAACGGCGGAAGCTCTGAGCCCCCGTTGCCCCAAAGGCGACCTCCCAAGCCATGCTTTTGTGACTCTCCGTGTCTTAGGAGGTGTGCTGTTGGAGGAAAGAAAAAAGTCGCGCGAAGGGAGAAAACTGGGTAGAATTTGCTTGAGACAAAAATCCAGAGGCATTGACGTCGAGAAGCCCCTCCCCAATCCGGACAGCAGGTGGCGCAAGCGACCAAGATTTCTTCAACCACCACCGAAGGAGGCCGCAAGGTAAAGCTTTTGGAAAGTCTGGGAAGGTGGGAGTATTATCCTGAGCCTCTCTTTCCCCCGCCCGACTGGGGCACAAGACATAAAGACAGATATCATTGGTCTCCTCTAGGATTTCAGCTCCTAGATGTCTGGCTTTCCCACCTCTGGGTTCGACCCTCTTCCGTCCACCCTCACTGTGGCCCTATTTTGTTCTTTGAAAACCCATTCTTTGCTGGCGGACGTGAGCATTTCCATTTTCACCAGTGGCTGTGAATATTAGTAAAACCCTTAGGAAGGGCACTTTGGCAGTGCCTATGAAAAGGAGAACCCTGAGCCTAGAGGAGACAAGCAATGACTCAAGAGTTACTTAAAAAGAGTTCTCTGCAATCATGGTTGGGATATTTATCATTGCTTGAAGTTCCTCTTCTGGAGGCAAGTCGATTATTTTAAAGGTAGATGAGGAAATGAACAAGTTACTGATATCATGCTTAATTTATATCTGAATTAGGATGAGGTAGTTATTTGGGTAAGCTTGGCAGTTATTGTCATAACTTTGTGTAATGGATTTATTGATGGAAAAATGTTGGCATGGAAGAACGTAATAGCTAGATGGGCTAATTGAATGCCATACTGTTGCCGAGGAGGGTGGTTATTTTGTTATTGTGCAAAATGTGTTTATTCTTTCAACGAACATGTATTAAGCACTTAGTGTTTATGCAAAAATACCTGTGGAGTGACTACCACCTGCCGGGCACGGTGTCAGGTGCTAGGAATAAGATACGCAACACACTCTCTGCCCTTGTGGAGCTTAAATGAGAAACAAATACATATGCGGCAAGTGGTTATAACTGCTATGCAAAAGAATAAGGCTATAAAACGGGGTGTTGTATGGAAACCAATTTGACAATAAATTTCATATATTGAAAAAAAAAGAAAAAAAAAGAATAAGGCTATAAAAATAGTGATTAAAGCTGTTATTTCAAATTAGGTGCTCATGTTCTATATTATGGGCTAGAGCTTTAATGTCGATTAAAATCAGACATGATTCCTTCCCCCACCAACCCCCCCCCCCCAAAACTATAATGTCAGTGGGAGAGAAAGCCACTACTCCAGTAATGACACATATAATGGTCTACTGCTGTTAGTGCCATGAAGAAGTATATACATGGGGTTATGAAACTTTATTAAAGGGAAATTTGCCCTCGTTGGAAGGTCAGGGAAGATTTCCCCAAGGAAGTGATGCCTGCACTGATATGTGAAGCCTAAGCGGAAGTTAACTAAGCCAAGGGAATGGAGAATATTCCAGGCAGAGGGAAGGGCTATGCAAAGGCCCTGGGGCAAAGGGGAACGAGGGAGAATAGGAAAGGGAAAGAAGGCTAGAGGGAGAGAATGAATGAGATGAAGGGAAAAATGAAAGGAAACCTGTAGGCCCTGTTCATGATTTTTGTCATTGTCCTAAAACAAAGAAAAGTCACCATGGGTTTTAAGCAGTGTCCGATGACCACTTCACAAAGATGCCTGTGGGTGCTCTGTGAAGATGATTGGAGACACTCAGATGAAATATGGGATAGCCCAAACTATAGCAATAGTCTTTGCCAGCGGTCGTGCTGACTTGAACTAGGGCATTGAGTTGGAGATCAAGATCAGTAGATAGATTTGAAAAACTGTGACAAGGGAAATGAAAGACCTTGGTGATGAATTGAAGATAGGATGTGTGAGATAAGGAGCTGACAAGCATGACCGTTAGGTTTCTGGCTTGTGCAAGGAGGTGATCGGTGGTGCTGTTTTCTAAGACAGAGAATAATACCAAGAGGATCGGGCTGTCAGGGAGAGGGGGTTTGGCTTGGGGCCTGTTGAGTTCAAGTTGTCTTTGAGATTTCTATATGGAAATATCAAGTCAAGAGTTGGTTCTAAGGACCAGGAATTCAGAGAAGAGGTTGAGAGTGGAGATAGAAATGTCCATGTTCTCCGCAGAGAGCTGAAGCTATGGGTAAGGATGTAATCACCTAGGAAGAGATTGTAGAGAGAGGCAGGAGGGACATCAGAACTTGATGGTGAGAATGAGAAGGGTAGACCTGAAGAGCGTATGGGGAAACCAGTGAAGAAACCAGGAGAATATTTTGTCTTTAAAGCCAAGGGAAGGGTGTTTCCAGAAGGTGCAAATGGTCAACAGGGTCAGCTGCTTCTTGAGAGCAAGTAAGATGAGAGTGGGTAGATGTCCCTTGGATTTCAGGACATGGGGGCCTCTGGTGACCCAAACTGGAGCTGATTTGGTGGCATGCAGGGCCAGCATTGTACGTGGAATGGCTGAGGGGAAAGGGGGGGGGCAGATAAGGACAACAGAGGCAGTAAGTAGAGACAACGTTTTGGAGGAGATTAACTGGAAAGGAAAGAAAGAAATGGATGGGGCCATGGTGTTGGATGAGCCATCCACAGATACTGGAGTCAGTCAGGTTGCAAGCAGGGATGACGACGTAAAGGAAGGTGACAGGCAGGTGCCCACGTGTTCAGTGGATGAGGGGTAGTGATGGCGGCTGGAAGATGATGGCAACATGGCGGGGAATCCCAAGAACAGTGTTGCTGAATGGCAGAGAAACCGTATTGTGGGACTATTGTTTGGGAGCAAGAACAGCAACACCTTCCAGCCCTAGGACTGGGTGTGGAGGATGAGAAACCATGACTGGAGAGGGGCACAGGGTGTGTGGTGTCCTCGGGGCAAGTCAGCCTGCATTCTGAGGGAGTGGGAAATAGCACTTGGAGAAAACGTTGGAGACCTCCAGTGGTTTGGTGATCGTGCAACAAGCAATTCCAGAGGGCTCAGTTGTAAGAGTTTGGGAGGTCAGGAGCTAGGTCAAAGGCAGGGAGGTCCAGGATGTGATGGGAGGAATGGACCATTAGCCAAAGGATGGCTAGATTACTTATACTTGGGTTACTGACTGAGTACAAGAGAGTATACCGGCACGGAAGGTTTTGTATCAACAACCTTTTTGAGGAGGGTGGGCACAAGGTCTACTGACTGCAGATGGGGTGGTCTGCAATCCCCTGAAACTCTAGGAACATCAAGCTAGATGGGCTAATAACAGCCACGGCCTTGCTGACCACGCGCTGTGGTCAGGAGGTGGATCGACAAGATTAAGATACTTCTCAAACCATTGTAAAAAGACTCCCCTAAAACCTCACCATCTCACAAATCAGAGCTTGTGAGTTTCTTTAGCTTGCCTTTCTGTCAGATTTGCATTGACTTTTTGTGTTCCTCCAATGTGCATAGTTTTGGACTTTCAGTTTTTCTCCTTGGAACATTACATCAAATATTTTCTACACTGTTCCATTTGATCACAGTTAACCTTTGATCTGGTGAAAATAATTGTTGCCTTCACCTAGGGGTATTTTTTTTTTTAGCACGAATTTGTAAAGCACTCTGCCCCCAACACATGCATATACCCCCCCACACACACACATAAATAATAAATTCCACATGCAGACATGCACCCCTGCATGCATCACAGGTTAGCCACAGCCCCCTAAGGTACCTCGGGATCTGTTGACTCTTCCGTAATTTTTTTTCTTTAACGCTTGGAACAATTATCAGCCAGCTACCTGCAACCCCACCCCTTTCTCGCCTCCTCTGGAAAACATGCGCATGAGTGAAATTGACATTGTTATAAGAATAACCTTGAATCCACTCCCAATTCATAGCAAGAGCAGCTCCTTCGAAAACTTGAGTGCTTTTACTATTAATAGTGCGAATTACTTGCAGCACAGTTCAGGCTCCAGTGCAACATGCCAGGGAATCCTGTCACTGTTGTCAAGGCCCGCAGGCCTACTGGGAAAGACAGACACTAATTCAGAGAGACGGGAGCGTGGTCAGCACCCACAGTGGGTTATGGAGAGCGCATGTCTTCCCAGAGGAACTGAGGTTTGAACTGGCTCTTGAAGGAAGTTGCCATTCAGAGCAGGAGGCAAAGCCATTCCAGGTAGAAGGAGTAACACCAACAAAATCTTAGAGGCCTGAATACTTGCTGCCCAGTTAGGGACGGGGACACATTCTGCAATGGCTTTAATCTGGTGCCTGGAGGGAAACATCTAGAGGTGGTTTGAGAGCCATAGAAAGCACTCACCCCCCACCAGCCTTAATGAGATATAATTGACAAACATTGGATATATTTAAGTTGTACAGTGTGATGTTTTGATGCACATTATGAAACGATCCCCGCAGTCAAGCTAGTTAACATACCCCTCTCCTCACACAGATACCTTTTCTTTCCCTGGTGAGAATACTTATTTAAGATCCACACTCTTAAGAAATGTCAAGTGCACAATATAGAATTCTTAACTGCCATCACCGTGGTGTACATTAGATCTCCAGGACTTGCTCATCTTGTAACTGAGAGTTTGTGCTCTTTGACCAACATTGCCCCATGCTGCCTCACCTTGCTCCCTGCCCCTCTCCCGCCAAACCCCTGGCAACCACCGTTCTGCTCTGGGAGTTCCATTATTTCAGATTCCACAGGTGACATCATACAGTATTCGTCTTTCTGTGTCTGGCTTATTTCGCTTAGCACGGTGCCCTCCAGGTTCACCCACGTTGTGACAAATGACAGAATTCCTTTTTTTCCCAAGGGCTTCATGGCATTCCTCTTATGGACACACCACACCTCCTTCATCCATCCATCCACTGATGGGCATTTGGGTTGTCTCCATGTCCTGGCTGTTGCGAATAAGGGACCTGAGAGTGCAGATACCCCTTCAAGATACTGATTTCACGTCCTTTGGATGTATGGCCAGACTGAGATTGTGGGATCACGTGGCGGTTTTTAAACCGAAGGCGATGCTATAGGAGTCTGCCTGGGTTTAGAAAATTCCAGTAGAAAGGTTGTGGAGGAAAGAGCACAGAGTGGAGCAGCTGGGGGCCGGGGTAGGAGAGCCAGCTGGGGAGGATGGGGCAGCGAGGGGTGAAGGGTCAGGTAGCCAGACAAACCCGGCAGGTGACTACTCTCTGCACTCAGAGGATTGAAAGGGAGACCCGTGCCTGATCTTCAGCTTTGTGTAGGGTGTCTCCGCCACCCAGGCTGGTCATGCGGGTGACCACACCCTGTCCGCAGTTTGCAACACTGTATCATATTGCCAAAAATCACCCCACGACTGAGAACAGGGTCACGGGGTCCATGAGCTTTCCTAAGGAGAGGGGTTTGGGGGAGGAATTACTATTATTCTCTTTTGGGAAAAAGAAACAAAAACAACGTGAAGAATAGAGGTTCCTCCAAATGAGCCTCTTGCTTTGCTGGTGAATAGAATCACATGGATTCCATTTTTTTTTTAAATTTTTTTTCCAACGTTTTTATTTACTTTTGGGACAGAGAGAGACAGAGCATGAACAGGGGAGGGGCAGAGAGAGAGGGAGACACAGAATCAGAAACAGGGTCCAGGCTCTGAGCCATCAGCCCAGAGCCTGACGCGGGGCTCGAACTCCCGGACCGCGAGATCCTGACCTGGCTGAAGTCGGACGCTTAACCGACTGCGCCACCCAGGCGCCCCACATGGATTCCATTTTGAGTCTGTGCACTGCCCCTCACCAGCTTTGTGACTTTGAGCCTGTTACAAAAACTTTGCTTGACCCTCAGTTTCTTCTTCTAGAAAGCGGGGGACGATGGGGAAGGTTCAGTGGGATGAAACATGAGAAGGCTTCTGCCACAGAGCCTCAGTCATATCCCTTCCCGCCCCCTCCTCATCCAGTGTGGCCGTGCAAGGGTTAACGGCACCGCAGACCGGCTGCCAACCAGGAGCTGAAAGGGGCTTGGAGGAAGACGCCAGTGGGTGTCCTTCTAGGCAGAAAGGGAAGCAGAATGAGATCCACCCATTAAAGCTGACTAATTCCCCTGGAATTATGTGGAGGACAAAGGAGATTAATTCAGTACAATCTCTGGAGTGCTTCAAAGAAACACTGTGTGCAGTGAGTCCCCTTCCAAAGCAGGGGCGGAACGGCTGTGGGTATGACCAGGGGTTTCTTAACAACGCGCTGAATTCTAGTCGCTGCGAGCTGCTTCCCCGCCAGGCACCGAGGGACGGGAAGCCTGGACTGAGCCGGCTGCAGCACTGGGTCTGGGGAGGCTCCCCAGGTCTGTGGCCTCGCTGGATCCTGGATGGAGTGACAGCCCACGGCTGACTCACGCCCCCGGCCTGCCAGCTAGCTAGCAGACCGGCCGGCGGCCCAGGGGTGAGCTCATCAACCACAGGAATCGTGAGCAATCCCGTGGCACCAAGACCCACTGTGTCTGTGGGGCAGGGAGGCCCCATCCCCGAGACTGCACCTTGCTCTCCTTAAAGACCACTGGCCCTGCGGGGGGGGGGGGGGGAGGGCCAAGGACCACTTGTCCCTGAATCCCTGGGTGGTCCTGACATCCTGCCATGTTGCCTTCCGTAAAGACAGTTCATAAAATGGCTAATGACAGATGATGTCATTTTTGTGCTGTGGTGAAAAGTTCATGTAACTACATTCATAAAGCAAAACCCAGTGCTCCGTCAGACGCCGTGACCCTATTTGGGGGTTGGAAAATACGGTTACTATCAGTATGCTAAACTGAGGTCTTCCTGTCTGTGGTAGAAAAATTCACCAGGCGTGGCATGATTAACCTAAGAAAAGTACCTTCAACAGGCCTGCCTACCCTGCAGAAATTCCAGAAATTCTGCCCCTTCCTGAGGCAGACGGCCCCAGAGAAACCCAGAACACACACACACACACACACACACACACGCACGCACGCACGCACGCACGCACACACTTGCTATAAAACCAAATGCCATTCTTCTGAATAAAAAGGAGTCCTTCTGAGTTTTCGTTCATCTTGTTGGGGCAATTTGGGTCATAGAATAATAGAGATTAATGGTGTCCCTTACAAACAACCAAACGCCAGGAAATATTTCAAAGGAAGGTACCTCTTGGGGGTGGATGATTGTTAGTAACCCACACTTGTGATAATTTGCAGCTCCAAGGAAATGGACGGGACTTTGGGGAGTGAAGCCGTCACTGGCTTATATACCTGGGCTCCAGGAAGCCCTTTCCACTCTCAAGGATTTCCCCATCAGCTCATGCTGTTTTGGAGTTTTCACATTCGTGAAGCTTCCTTTGATTTAAAGGTTTTACTCTCAGAGTCCTCTTTTGAAATATTTACATGATGTCATGTTTGCCTCACCAGCACCAGCCGAGCTTAAGAGATAGAAGATTACAATATCTTGTTGGATTTATTTTCCTCTGTTTCCTTCACGCCTTCTTTGCTTTTTCCTCCTTTCTTCTTCCATCCCTCCCTCCCTCCTTCCTCTATTTCAGCCATTTATTTATTCCATAAATATCTAATGAGCGCACACCATGTGCTAGAAGGGAGTAGGCAACTGTATCGCCGAGTCTGGGGACATGGGTCTAGGCCCTTTGCTTTCTTCCTCCATGACTTAGACATGGCTTAAAACTCAGTATCCTCGTCAGTCAAAGGGTAACAGTAATGAGACCTACCTCATTGTTAAGGGATTATATGACCTATTATGTGTAACACACTTTGCCCCATGCCTGGTTCTTCCCAAATGTCCCCCAAATATTATCATTATTAGTAAAATAATACAGAATTAGACTGTGTAGTTCAGCTGCTCAGACTCGAATCCCAGCCCCTAGCTTCCAGCGACGTGACCCTGGGCAAGTGACTTCCCTGTGCCTCAGTCTCCTCATGTCTAAAATGAGGCTAAGAGTAGATATGCCTGCTTCATAGGGCTTTGAAAAGACTTCTTTTTTAATGTTTATTTATTTTGAGAGAGAGAGAGAGAGAGAGAGAGCACAAGCTGGGGTGGGACAGACAGAGAGAGGGAGACAGAGAGAATCCCAAGCAGGATCCACGCTACCAGTGCAGAGCCTGATGAGGGGCTCCGTTCACCAACAGTGAAATCATGACCTGAGCCGAAATCAAAAGTCAGACCCTTAACTGACTGAGCCACCCAGGCACCCCTGAAAAGATTTCTTGAGATCATATTTATAAGGTACATAAAACAGTGTACTCAATCGTATAATGTTAATGAATGTTGTTGTTGCCACTATTATTGGTGCTTCCAGAACTATGAAAATGAGAAATAAGAAAAGCACTCCGGCAGAAAAGCCAGGCAAATAAATGAATAACGACAACATGGCGGGGTTAGGAAAAAAGCAGAAGTTCGTACGTAGCATGGGACTGAGGTGTAACTTTTGGTGACAGGATAAAGAAACTTCGCTGAGGAGGTGCCCCAACCGGAAGTTAAGAGGACCCATGTCCAACCTCTTTAGGAACCACTTCCTTTCCTTTCCTGGTCTTCTCAAATTTATTCATTGGTCTCATCTCAAGTCCAAGTATCTCTGGACGGTTTTCCAGGTTGTCTGTAATCTGGTCCAACTCTCTTGTTTTGCGTACTCTGGTATGTCAGCCCACCTTACAGTTGAACATCCCCCGTCCCTCCATCTGACTTTCTGACCTTTGACCCTGAAGTTCCCATTTTTAGAATGCCCTCCCTCTCATGTCCACCTATGTATAAACCCTACTTGACTTTCAAAACCCAGCGAAACTCCACCTGCGCGTTGAAAACCAAGCTCCACATTGGTGTGTTCTTCCTCTGCCTGCTTTGCACTTTTCAGAACCCCGACCTTGGCTTTGCCCCATCCCTCCACTGTGTTTTTCGCCAGGCTCCTTATCTGCCTTCCACAACTGACTATTCACGGGATTCCCGTTTCTGACACGTTACACCCAGTCCTGCTCCTCAGTTTCAGTCGATCCCCAGGTCCCACCCATTCCTCCTCCCCAGTGACATCACATGGGCTGCTTCTCTGTTCCTCCCCAAAGCCCAGCCCTCCCTCTTCACACCCTTCCAAGCTCTTCCATGGGCCTCTGAGCTGAGTGCCTGACTCCCGGCTCCTACTCCCCAATCTCTCCTGCACACTTTCGCTTCTACGGAGACTCATGGGGGCCCAGGAAAGGGGGGAAAGCCCTAATTTTCACTGTCGGCTCTTCAGCTCTCTCAAAGGTTGCACCATGAGCACAGATGATCTGTTCATAAAAAAAGAAAGAAAGAAAGAAAGAAAGAAAGAAAGAAAGAAAGAAAGAAAGAAAGAAAGAAAGAAAGAAAGAAATTTTAAAACAAATGAATACATTGAAATTAAACCTATATTCCTCATCCCTTTTGTCCCAGTTGAGTTGGCAACTCTTGGGAGTCCCCTAACCTGGGATCCAGAGTCTCCTGGCTCTGCCCTATAATGTTTTCCGTCTTACAGGGCACAAGCAAGGCGGCTTCTTAGCCATCTCAAGTGGGTCTACATGCTCTCCCCAGAGAAGAACTACAGATACGTTTTGAAAGAAGACAGCCAGTAATGACAGCAAACCCTCTGTAGCAAGTCCCTCTTTCTTTAGAATTCCCATTTGCTTGACTTTTTTTTTTAACGTTTATTTATTTTTGAGACAGAGAGAGAGCATGAATGGGGGAGGGTCAGAGAGAGGGAGACACAGAATCTGAAACAGGCTCCAGCCTCCGAGCTGTCAGCACAGAGCCCGACGCGGGGTTCGAACTCACGGACCGCGAAATCATGACCTGAGCCGAAGTCGGCCACTTAACCGACTGAGCCACCCAGGCGCCCCTTGACTTTAAAGTTTTTGAAAGATAGGAAGAAACTTCTCCATCCTGGTTCTGATGAGGCAAGAGAAAGCTGTGTCACTATGAGTTTGTGATTCCCGCTCTTGACCAAGGAAGCCCTGTCAGGTGTGGGGTCCAAGCTGAGGGTAGGAAGCCATGGGTGAGACTGGGGAGTAGTTGGCATAGATTTTCCTAAGAAACAAAGCATGAGACCCTTTGAGCCATCTGCTCCTTGATATTTACGGTTTCTGTTTCTTTGTAATCAAAAGGCTCCCAAGAGGCAGCCACAATTTTGCAGATTGTAACACACTGACTAAAGCAGGGACGTATTGCTAGCCCTTTATAAAGCCTGCATGATCCTAAGCTCACAGGGAGTACACACTGGTGCATCCCCATGCTGAGAGCAGAGTGCCTGGATGCTTACCGGCACCCCCCCAGGCAGCACCCTGGCATAGGAGGTAAAGGACCCCCTTCTGCTCCTGAGGCCTGGCTCTTCCCAGACCCAGCTTCCCACCTTCAGCCGCAGCAAAGCCCCAGGCTCATCTCTCACCCTGGAGCAGTGTTCAAAGTCTACAAGCAAGAGGCAAAGGAGAGTGCGGGATCGAGTTAAATGGAGAGGACAGAAACAGGTCAGAGGCGGGACACAGGTCTAGGAAAAGATCATAAGGTCCGTAGAGTGTGATCTGAGCTGCAACCGGCGAGAAAATGTTCCTCTGGCAACAGTACTCTGCTCTGCCCCCAGTCTGTTTGCAGTTGCTGGTTTATCTCGCCTCCTGCCGGAGTTGCCATCTGACATTGGTTCAGTCTGATCCCAGGTCACAGACTTCAGCCAGTTACAAGCAATTATCCCTGCATTGAGGGTCGCTTTGATCCAATTAACGGGTCATTCAAAAAAGGGCTCTTTGGCTTTGAAACAAGGTTTTCTTCTCCCAATGCTGAATGCTTTGAATAATTTTTTTTTTAAACAAGTCAGAGTAGCAGCTCCCACTGGGTTGCAGAGGGCGGAGGGAGGGACGCCTTCTGTCCTGAGACTGCGGGGCTCATCACCCCTCCGGAACCGAGAGGTCAAAAGGTGGGAGGGAGCCAGTCTCCTTCAATGCTTCTGCTCACATATTTCCTAAGGCAAAAAAATATTTCAAATTAGTGTTTGCTTTCTTTCTCAATCAAGGGCTTGGTGTTTTTAAGTGAAGTGCCTTCTACCAAGAGGAATTTTATAATCCAATTCGAGGGGATTTCAGCTCATTAAAGAGGATTAGGAGCCATTGGGTAAATGACAAGTGCCAGCATATTTCCTATCAAGAGCCTCTTAAGATTTTTTTCCCTGTCTGGGAGCTCTGCTCTCTTTACTGTAAGAAGCTCAGAAGAGACACATTAGAGACTTCGGTAGTTTTCTCTCCAGAGTGTCTCCTCCTCCTCCTCCTCCTCCTCCTCCTCCTCCTCCTCCTCCTCCTCCTTCCCCTTCTCCTCCTTCTCCGGCTCTTTGCCTCACATCATTTAAAAAGTCCATGTTGCCTTTTTACACTTAGAGGAAAAACCAAAAATGTCTGGAAAATGAAGACCAAAATTATAACCATTCTGGGCCCCTGGACACAGGTGATAAACTGAACAAGATCTGAATTTAATCTGTTCAGATTGCTATGTCTCCACTGGGCCAGGCACCTCATCCCAGAAAAGGGCAAGACGAGAACATTCTTTCTCCCCGAAGGGCAGCAGTGTTCTAGGCTGGCCTCTCAAGCAGGAGCTATCAAACAGGGTGCCCAGAGACCATCACCTCTCAGGCGGAGCCCAGGCAGCCAGAGCTAAATTCTGCTGGAGCCTCCCACCCCAGCCAGGCTCTCCCCCAGGGCTGGGGCTCCCATGGCATTCTTCTGTGAGACGTGTCAGCCCCCCCCTCCCCCCTCTGAGGAAGGGGCAGCAGACCGCCCTTTCCAACCTCCCTCTGACTCACAGGACAAAAGAAGGCTAATTGTTTTTCTGCTGGATGAGCATGCAGGCGCCTCAAAAAGCCACCTTGTGCATGAAGGGAAGAATTGGAACTTGTCTTGATTCTTGCTCTAGCAGTTTGTAGTGTTCACGCCTCCAAGCTTCGCATCTTCCACCTGTACGGGGAAGGGGAATAATGCCCATTTAACCAGCCATTATCAGGATTAAAGGCATCACAGCACAGAAGAGAGCCAGGCTCCACACAGGTCCGCTAAATTGGAATCATCAGTTACGTTCAATGGGCAGATTCAGGATTAACAAACCCAATTTGCACAATTCAGAGCTGTGTTTATTTCACCCTCGTTTTATGGTTTCTCACTCCTTTGTTAAAGGATCCCTTTAGGCCTTTCGCTGTAGGCCCTTCACCCCCACCCCAGATAGGCTCCGAAAATCCTCCTCCCCTCCCCCCTCCCCTCCCCTCCCCCCTCCCCTCCCCCCTCCCCTCTCCCCTCCCCTTCCCCTTCCCCCAGTGCCTGGCCTGGAGCTCAGCTCCAACTAGGACCCCCAGAATCTCTCTCTTCTTGTGCAGAAATTCTGAACCAGGCCACTCCCTCTGCCTGCAGCTGAGGTGGGAAGTGTCCCAACGTTACCAGCACAATGATTACATTTTTACTCACATGTTTTCTTCCCTTGTGTCTCTCCACCAACGCTCTTTGAAAGGAACATTTTAAACAATGCTCTTCTGCTGTAATTCCCTTGCCTTGTTTTTCCTTCTCCTCTCTCCCCAGCTTTTTTGTTGGTTGGTTGGTTGGTTTAGTTTGGTTATGATTATGGTGCAATAATAGTCCCAGTTACTAGAAGGGGTGTGAATGAGACATGCTTCCTTGCTACCGGGACAAATAAAGAAGAAACTTGTTTTTCACTCGTTTGTTCTGGCGCGTTTACCGAGCTATGTGTCTTCAGGTGACTCTGCTCAGGGAAGGAAGATGAATATGGCAGGGCCAGCTCCAACGAGCTCAAAGGTTAAGGCAGGGACTCAGACCCCTGGATTCAGGGAATTGGCGGGGGGGGGGTGGTTCATAGTGTCCGTGACCGTCTGAAATTATTGACAAAATTGTTTATGTATACGCACATGGTAAATTTTTCAGGGGGCAAGTCTATAGCCTTACCAGATTCTCAAATGTATCCAGAATTTAGGAGGAGCTTTGACTGATTCTCTCTCTCCCTACACCCAATCTGGTAGGAAATCCTTCTGGCTCTACCTTGAAACGATGTCACAGATTTGTCCTCTCCTTACCACTGCCATTGCTAACACCCTGGTCCCTGACATCAAGTTTGCCTGCAGGATCGCTTTGCCCCTCGTCCCTACCGCCTATTCTTAACACGGAAGCCAGCCTGATGCTTTTAAAGAACAAAGCAGATTATGTCACTCCTCTGCACAAAATGCATCAGACGCTTCCCTGACCATGCAGATTAGCTCCAAAAACCTTACTCTCTTCCTGAAAAACCAACATGCTATGCCCCTATCTCTGCGCCTTCTCTGACCTTGACTCTGACATATTCCTTTTCACATTCACTCCTCGTCAGCCTCGTTCACTTCCTGCTGTTCCCCATATAGCCCTCATAAATGCCACAGGGCATTTGCATACCATGTCCTCTGCCTACAACACTCCTCCCCCAGATGTCAGCCTGGCTTACTCCTCCCCTTCATTCAAATCTCTGCTCAAAGGTCACTTGATCAAAAATGTCTTTCATGACCAACGTAGCTCAAACAGGACCCCGCTTTGTCTCAACCTTTATTTTCTCTTTCCTCTGACATTAAATAATGTGATTATTTGTATATTGGGCCCGTGCGCGGGCACACACACACACAGAACAGAATGTGAGCTCCTTGACAGACCTTGGTAGGTTCATCATTCTATCTCCGGCCCCCCAGCATAGTGCCCCGTGTAGAGAAGCGCATTAAACGTTGGCTGAATGAATATATGCATGAACTGTGCAAAGTGCAGATTCAGTGAAGTGAGTAATAGTGGCTTCATCTACAGAAGGCTACAGAAACACATGAAAGAAACAGCCACTAAATCCGATTTGGGAAGGTGAAGGAGAGAAACTGGCCAGGTAAGAAAAGCTTCCAGAGAAGTCGATACACAATACCAGCATGTGAAAGGATGAGACCCTGCCACCACAGCTGAGGAGAAGGGCCTATCTGGCAGGGGACATTCTGTGAACTAAAGCCTGGGGGACACTGGAAAAGCATGGCCTGTTGGAAACTTTCGGTAGCTCGGTGTACCTGGAATATTTACCTAAGGGAGGAAGGACACGACTTGGCCTCAGAATTCTCCTCAACACAGTGGACCAAGAGGCCATTACAAAATGTTTGGAGTTGATAGTCAAGCGTAAATCTGTTTGCTGTCATTCCTTATGTCAGATTTCTGGTGTGAGTGACTCTGTGATGCTGTCGTGAATTGAAATAGAAAGGATGGAAGGAGAAGGCTTTGGCAGGCAAGATTTCAGTTAGATTTGACCCGGTGGCTATGATGGGGGTGGTGGTCTAGATGGAGACCATCAGCCTGGTGGAAGGCAGTCCAGAGAGCTAAATACCTCCTGCACACATAACGAACTCCACTGCCCCGCATCTCCTTCCTTATCTCTGTTGTCCTCCAATGTGAGGCCCAAGAGCACACACTTGTCACCCTCCCAACAGTCCTCCAAGCCTCCAGCCTCTGGCCCGCAGGCCACTCCTGTTTGGGATCCTTCTCTCCTCTCTAGCTTCTTCATGTGTTCTTTACTGCCTCTCAGTTTATGTTCCAGTCCCTCTCCATCATGTTATTACATCTCCCCCCCTCCCCCCCCACCCCGAACATTCTGGAACATTCTTTCTCCACTCGTCCAGCTCTGCCTGGTTAACACTTATTCATCTCTCAAGTGCCAACTTAGATGTTGCTTCCTCTGGGAAGCCTTCCCTGATGCCCTCCTATGGCACTCCTGACTTTCGCATCTTAGCACTGCTCCAACCCGTGGCGTTGCGGTTGCCTGGTGATCTGTCTGTCTCCTCCAATAGCCTCTAATAGCTGGTAAGCCCACGAAGGCAGAGGCCCTGCATCTCATGCTTCTGGTTAACAGAGTAGTCACCTCTCCATACCTGTGGTTTCTTCCTCACATTCCT
Source organism: Felis catus (assembly GCF_018350175.1). Taxonomy (NCBI): domain Eukaryota; kingdom Metazoa; phylum Chordata; class Mammalia; order Carnivora; family Felidae; genus Felis; species Felis catus. The sequence continues at coordinate 69,556,114 of NC_058377.1, forward strand.
AAGCAAGTGCTAAGCCCAACCTTGAAGCCTAGGGCCACGTCCCCATATGTAGCTGCAGGCGTGTCCCCATCTGCCTGCCTCCCCACTAGGCATCCTTTGTCCCTCATGCCTCAGCCTGGGTTAAGGTGGAAGAAAATGAGGATGGGGAGGTGGGAGAGGGTCCCAAATGGCCTCTGAGTCACCCAATGGAAGAGGGCTGACCCTCAGAGGTACCTCTCCACCTCCCAAGGGGAATGGGAGTGGAGGGGCAGCTGTTAGGGCTCTCAGGTGTTATTTGCATAAATTGGGTTAATCTTCTATCCGCTGGTAGAGCAGAATTCATAGGATCTAAAGTATAAAGCAGTGTTTGGGTGCTGATTCAGTCCTTGGGAGAGATTTGTTTCCTAAGGTGGCCTTTCCAGATCTGAGATGACAGCATCTTCCATTTCATTCTTCCCAGGTGGGTCTCTAAGGGTGCCTACTGGGCAAATAGGAAATCAAGAACAGTTCCTGAACCCTACAGAGAACATCTCTCTCTGATATCTGCAGGGAGGCATTTCACTAAGAAAGGTTTGCTGAAAAAGAGGCAAAGGGGACCTAAAGACGCCAGTACCTTAGTGCATTTGGGTGCTCATTACATCTTTAGTAGAAAATAGCAACAAAGCAGATGCTGCTTTGGGCTGGGGAGGATAGTTGGGGAAGAATCGGGGGAAGTAGGAGGGTACATTGAGACAATGACACGGAGGGCAAACCAAAAGGCATGGGGAGGCTTATGAGTCACTGAAATTAATGGGGGCCCTGAGAATCTAGCGGATCCTCACCTTCTGTATGCGTGTCTTGGGTTCGACATTCATTCAACAAACGTCACCCGCACACCTGCAGCGTGCTAGGGGCTGTGCCAGCTGCGACATCTGTGACGGGAGATGCTTAACAGACAGGCCGAGCACAGTACTTTCTGCTGAAAGAACGCAGATGATGCAGTCTGATGGATACAGGTTCAAATCATGGATCTGCTACTTCCTGGCTGTATGGTTGTGAGCCAGCTGGCAACCCCAGGTTCCTCGCTGGTAAAATAGAAATGGTAACGCTTATGTCAGCATGTCGCTAAGACATGAAGCCTGAGCAAGGGGATAGCACAGAGGAAGCCTGCCACAAATGCTTGCTTCTGTTACTCATTCATTTTTCATTTGATAAATATTTATCGAGGACTTTCTACTTTCTCCTGGCGTTCTGGTCCGTATTCTTGCTTGCTCTTGAAATTCCATCATCGTTCGTCTCCGTTATTTTCAACATCTCCTTGAGGACAGGAAAGGACAGAAGAACACTGGCAGTTTGGAATAAGAGCATGTATATACTGACTTGTCTCAACCGGCCTTCTACCTGCCAAATAATTGTGATTTTCCCCCCACAAAGGAAGAAAAAATCTCTCATTAATCATTGGGCAGGATGCCTTCTTCCTCAACTGACAGCCGATGTCGCTGGCAGTGGTTCTGTGGGAGTGGCTAGCAGGTGACCACCCAAGGTGGCCACAGCAAGTGGTTAACACAGCCCCGACATGAACCACCAGGCCCCCTTGGCAGGTACTACCTGTTTGGAACCCTCTATTGCTGGCCCAGGCCACCAGGCCAGGCAAAATCAAACGCCCAGACAAGAGTCAGGTGTGTCCCATTGTCCCCCAGGGCCCAGAGAGCCACAGTGCTGATCTGGCTTCATTGACAAAGGATGCTCAGGGACAACCATCCGCACACTTCAGGTATGCGCCCACACACGCCCATGCACACACGCTCACACACAATCAGAGCCAGCATGGGTTTTTTCCAAGCACAGACATTCTGCAATGAACCTAGCTGGCTTAAAAAAAAAAAACAAAACCCAAGGGCGCCAGGGTGGCTCAGTCGGTCAAGCATCTAACTTCGGCTCAGGTTATGATCTCACTATTTGTGGGTTCGAGCCCCGCATCCGGCTCTGTGCTGACAGTTCAGAGCCTGAAGCCTGCTTCAGATTCTGCGTCTCCCTCTCTGTGCCTCCCGCATTCACACTGTGTGTGTGTGTGTATGTGTGTGTGTGTGTATGTGTGTGTGTGTGTCTCTCTCAAAAATAAATAAACATATAAAAAATTTTTAAAAACCCCAAAGATCCTATAAAAAGCATTCCTGGTACAATTGACCATTGGAACATTTGAATATAGGTAAGATGTTAGATGATATTAAAAATTTAAGGCTAACCTGCTTACATGCACGAAGGGTATTGTGGGAAATTGGCCTTATTGGGAAATGTAGACTAAAGTACTCAGAGCTAAAGTGTCATGGAATCTAGAAATTAATTTCAAAAACTACAGCAAGATAGACAGATAGGCGATAGGTTACAGATACAGGTAGATAAACAAGCAGACATAAAACAACAGATGAGGCAAATATGGCATAATGTTTACAGTTATTAAATCCAAGTCCAGGTTTATCGGTCTATTCTTTCAACTTTTCTTTATGTTTGAAAATTTTCATAATAAGAAATAGGGGTGGGACGCTCGGGTGGCTCAGTTGGTTGAACGTCTGACTCTTGATTTCCGCTCAGGTCATGATCTCACGGTTCATGAGATCGAGTCCCGCACCAGACTCTGTGCTGACGGCACGGAGCCTGCTTGAGATTCTCTCTCCATCCCCCCCCCCCCGCCCCCCACCCACCGTCTCTCTGCCGCTCCCCCACTTGTGTGCACGCGTGTGCATTCTCTCTCTCTCTCTTAAAATACACAAATAAACTTAAAAAAAAAGAAATAGGGGTAAAAAGAATCATAAATAATGAGCTGCAAAAATACTAAAAAGCTGGAATCTTACAACAACACTGATTCATCTTGATTTTTGCACAAGTTTTTACCAAGAATACGGATAAGAAGAGTGTAGAGAAATATTTGGGGGGGGCACTCTGCAGACAGTGGGGGAAGTAGAGAAGCCACATAAAACAATAGGATGAACATCTTTAAAGAACTTTATCCTATTCAACTTATATATTCTCACTTAGGCTTTACAAATGGCCCAGCTCCAGTTTTTATAGTTAAGGAAACTATAACTGAGAGATATTGAAGTTAGTTCCCTAAAGTCACATGACAGGGGACGTGGGACAGAGCCAGGGCAAAGCCCAGGGCTTCTACTTTTAAATCTTGTGCTTTTTTTTCGATCTCGTGTATCTTACTGTGGGCTCTCCCCAAGTGGACGTTCAGACAGGGATTGGAGTACAGTGGGTGTATTGGGGAAGTTTGGGGGCCAGTAGTGGGGGACTGAGAAAGTGGCCCAGCAGGGACAAGAGCAGCCCACAGGGAGTGCATTTGGAGCCAGTGACCACTTCGGGCAACTGGAGCTTAATGCCACAGGAAAAAATCTGAGAAACGATAGAAAATACAGGCCTCAGAGTTATCCCACCAAAGGGGTGAGGGAGCTGGGATATTTATGCCCCAGTTACCAAGAATCCTTGCTTGACAGCTGCTTCCAGGAGTGTTAATTCCACCCGGCTGCTCTTCTGGAAAAAAAGCCTTGAGATTTACAGGCACAGATAGGTTGGCCAGCACACCGTGGCTCAGACAGTTTGGAGGGATGTAGATATAAATCGCAGACCATGTCTGCTACTCCAAGCTTTAAGGGAGCCCAGCCTCGGCCGATGCCTTCCTCCCCTTACCAGCCAAGCACAAGAAGTAGAGGTGGTCTTGAACTCCAGCACAGCCCTGGGGGATCCAGCCTCTGTTCCGGGTGAGGTAAGATTTAAAGGCACAGTTCATTCGGATGGAGCCACATGTGGGAATCACACCCTAGGAGCAGCGGCGGGAGCTCCTGGCCAGGGGTTGGGGGCAGGGGGCGGACATACAGTCACACACGCGTGCACAGCATTGCCGGCTTTTAAGTTATTTCAAGCCGTAGAAGACGAAGAATAGACCACTTAGAGGGAGAAGTTCAGCAGCTGTTTACCGGAGTGTAAAAGCAAATGAATGGGGCTCATCACACATGCAGACACCACATCAAGCCCCTCATTATGCTCACTTAGTGTTTGAAGACAACCCAGAGATGGGTAACGGGCTGGAATGAATATGGGAGCCAGTGGTGTAAACCGGCATCCCTTTCACATGCATTATTCACGCTGCACGCAGTGCTCTGGGCAAGCAGACACATCCAACTGAAAATCACTTACAAATGGGAAAATACTGGGCAACAAGGACTTATTTAAAATCTGTTTTTAAGATGTTACAGCCATTATAGCTCCAGTTACAGAACTGAAGTATTTCACCCACAATTCTGCAACCAGGCTGCTGCCATTTTTCCACGTTTCCTTCCAGAACAGGAGACATCTCTCTTTACGGCATAAAGATGATACCTGTCACACGAAGGGCAGAGAGAGGCAGGTCACCCAAAGGACACAAGGTGTCCGCCTGCTCTGGGGAGGAGCTGGTCAGCCTGGGAAGTGCCAACCGAGGACAATAGCAAAAGCAAGCCCCAGCCGCCCTTTAGTTAATGGGTTTTGCGTGTTCCCAGTTCTGCTGGTGAAACAATCTCTAGGATAAAGACAGGATATCTTAGCTGGATACTATTCGATACATAATTTCTCTGACTTTTTTCTTCTGGTTCCATGTTTCTGAAGCAACCTTAGGACTGATTCCCTGTAGATCAGCCACACAAAGATAATGTTCCGATCCCACTGACTTGAGTGTATTTCTGATCTTCATGGTAACAAGTGCTCAAAAGAAACCAAGAAAGTCCATTTTTTTGTTGTTGTTTTTGGCTAGTGATTACAAAGGACTCACTGTGTGCACAGCATTGTTCCAAGACTAAGAAGTTTATCTAGGCCTACTCATATTAATAATCTTCATGTCAACTCTAGGGAGTAGGTATGACCCATTTTGCAGATGGGTAAGAGACAGTGTAAGTAATTTGCCCAATGACACATGGCGAGTAAGGAGGCAGAGGCAGAATGTGGGCCCAGACAGCCAAGCTTCAGAGCCCACGCTCTTAACCACTATGCTATATATATATTACCTCCCTCATTAGATTTGGGGGTTTTCTTCGTTTGTTTTTAGTGATTAAATGTACACAAAATTTGCCATCTTAACCCTTTTCCGTGTACAATTCAGTGGCATTAAATTCATTTACACTGTTATGCAACTGTCTCCACCTTCTATCTCCAGAACTCTCCCATCATCCCAAATGGAAACTGTGTACCTGTGAAACAGTAACTCCCTGTTCTCTCCCCCGCAGCCCCTGGTATCCTCTATTCTGCTCTGTGTTTCCGTGCATTTGCCTATTCTAAGTACCTCATCGAAGTGCAATACTACAGTGTTTGTTTATCCTTTTGTCTGCTTTGTTTCACTTTGCATAATGTTTTCAAGGTTCATCCCTGCTGTAGCATGAATCAGAATTCCATTCCTTTTTAAGGCGGGACAGTACTCCACTGCATGTCTATACCACATCTTGTGTGTTCGTTCATCCATCGATGGGCATTTGGGTTGTGTGTCTCTTTGGGGCTTAACACCCCCTGTGATTTAAGCCTGTATCACGGCTTCTGCTTCTGCTTTGGCTCACTCGGCTCCTTGCCTCTAGGAAGAGAAAGCATCACAGTGGTGGGGCAGATATCTCTGTTCCACATATTTATATTTCTTTTAGTAAATGGGGACATTGGCACCTCAGGCTTTGGTTAATTTAGAGTAAGGACAGCTTCTCAGGGCCTGACACCCCTGGGCTTTGACAAGACTGAGTCTCCAGGTCTTGAGACTGAAGAACCACCAAGCCCACACTGAGACAAAAGATACACAGCCCCAGATGCCCGGGTTCCCCCCAGGACAAGCAGGTGTTGTGTGTGTGGATGCTTTTGTGGGCAGCTTTTTGTTTATTTCACATTCATTTCTAAAAGCGCAACATATTCTTTATATACTTAGTTGCTATTTATTCAATGCTTCTCATGTCTCAGGTACCATTATAGGAGCTTTTGAAATTTATCAGGTTTAATCTTGACAACAAGCCTGCTATGATAAATATTAGTACCCCCATTTAATAGAGAAGAGAGGTTAAACAATTGGCCTGAGGTCACACAGCGAGCATCAGATGGCTGTATGCTACTCTATCAGGCAGCTCTACCATAATTTGGTTAGCTGTTGACTGTTTTTGCACTAGGTATTGTATATAAGCGATGAATCACTGAATTCTACTCCTGAAACCAATGTTGCACTGTATGTCAGCCAACTAGAATTTAAATACAAATTTTGAAAAATAAAATAAAATAGTCCTCAAAAAAAAAGAACCCCCCAAAACTGGAGTATTTTTATTGAGTAAAAGTCCCTGTCACTTTAAGTAACTCTGTAAGGAACATCTTCGCACACACGGCTGTCTCTTTCCTTGGTGCTAGTTCCTCAGGAAGTGTTTTTAGAAGTCCTATTACTGGAAGAAATAGTATGAATATTTTTGTGGCTCTTGACTGGTGAAATATTTTCCAAAAGGCCAGCAAATATGGCCATTCCAAGATTTCATGCCCAGGATCCAGTGTTGGTGAAAGTGCAGATCAGAGAGGCAAACATTGAAGGCTTTCCATCTCGGCCCTCTGGCCTGTGGTTCGTTTTATTTTGTTTTTAATCCAGTATCCTCAGTCTGAGCTTCCAATTCTCTAGGAGTCCCGTGGCACCAAGTCCTACTTTCCTCTGGTGATGTCTCACATCCCCAAGACATCCCTTCTCCGGTCTCCTCCCTGACACCCACCCACCCTCCCCTCCAGCAAACTTTTTTTTTTTTTTTTGCCAGGGCTCGTAAGTGTTCTAAAGAAAGGCGCCTTTGAATGAATTCACACCAAGCAATTAAGGAGTGATTACAACACCCAGTGGTAGTTAGTAATTTGTTTTTAAGATATAGTGCCTACGGAATTTGTTTTAAGGAATAATAGGACAGGTGCTCAGAATGGTACGTATGAGGATGTTCCTGGAGGTGTTGTTGACAACAGCAGCTGGTTAGGCAACACAAACATCCAACAACACTGGCTTGTTAAATAAATGATGATAAGCCTTACGACAGAATACCATAGAACTACTAGAAATGACGATGTCAATGTGCACTATTGATTTCAAACGGTGGCCTGCCACGGGGAGGGGGGCAGGTTGCAAAACCTTTAATATAATCACAATTTGGTATAGGAATTAAATACGTGCATAGATGTAAAGACATATATGTACATGTGCGTAAATGTGTATATACACGTACAATTTATGTGTGTATATATATGTATCATCAACAGCCAAAAAGAAAAAAAAAAAAAAAGAAAGAAAGAAAAGAAAAAGCCTGGAAGGATAGACACCAAAATGTTTTCTTTAGGAAAGTGGGAGTAAGGATAATTTTCCCCCCTAAGCCTATTTTGTAATTAAGATGTATTATTTATGTCATCTTAAAAAAAAAAAAAAACATTTGGGGAGAGTTTCTTAGAGCTGGCACTGCCTTGGAGACAAGGACCATGAAAGAACATATTTCAAGTGATGTGGGAGGGAGGGGGAGGGGGGTTGCCATAGGGTGGGGGCTGGAGGCTTGGGACCCTCCAGTCCGCAGACTCCCTTTGGCCACTCTGCTCCTCAGCCCGGCCTCTCCCCGGTGTGCGCGGATGGAAGAGAAGCCTCACACCAATTTGCCCCTCTCCCAATGGCTATAAAAAGCAAGTTGATTTAGGATTCCATGAATCTCTACCTACTCTAACATATGCTGAACATTTCTGTTGTGTGCTTTTGTTAAAAATGCTTTTTAAATGAGCTTGTGCCCATATGCCCCAGGAACCTAAAATGTGGCTAGGTAGGCTGGTACAAGTCATGTTTCTTTAATTCATTTCCGTGGGTTTCTAATGAGCTCAGTTAACTACAGCGGAGTTTCACAATCCCCACCACCCCGTAAACCAGGGAATGATGATCTTTTGTGTCCCCCAGGTCCCCTGCCTCCGCCGCCAGAGAAGGAAAGGAGTTAACGGTGGAGGAGTCTTACAATGCTTATCAGTTTGCAAGTATTTGTTTTAAACGGGCTTTAGGTGTTTGCTTTTTCAGTTTTGTTTGTTTGTTTTTCTGTATTCTAGAACATGACAGGCATTGGTGCCGAGGGCATTTAGTATATTATTAAGAACATGGGCCCGGGGGTGCCTGGGTGGCTCAGTTGGTTGAGTGTCTGACTCTTGATTTTGATTCAGGTGTGATGCCAGTGTCGTGGGATCAAGTCCTGCACGGGGCTCCAGGCTCCGCATGGAGCCTGCTTGGGATTCTCCCTCTCTCTCTCTCTCTGTCTCCCTCCCTCCCTCCCTCCCTCTGTGCCTCTCCCCCACTCGTGCTCTCTCTCTCTCTCTCTCTAAAATAAGAAAAAATAAATAAAAAGAGCATGGGCCCAAAGTTAGAGCCCAGTTTGCATCCCAGTCCTGTAACTCACCAGCTGGGTGATCTCAGACAACTTACTGAATTTATTCTGTCCTGTTTCCTCATCTGTAAAATGGGCATAATAAAACCTACCTCAGGGGCGCCTGGGTGGCGCAGTCGGTTAAGCATCCGACTTCAGCCAGGTCACGATCTCGCGGTCTGTGAGTTTGAGCCCCGCGTCAGGCTCTGGGCTGATGGCTCAGAGCCTGGAGCCTGTTTCCGATTCTGTGTCTCCCTCTCTCTCTGCCCCTCCCCCGTTCATGCTCGCTCTCTCTCTCTCTCTCTCTCTCTGTCCCAAAAATAAATAAAAAGTTGAAAAAAAATAAATAAAACCTACCTCATACAGTCACTGTGGGGATTGAATAAGATAGTGCCTGAGAGACAACCTCACATAGCCCCAGGCATATAGTAGTAGCTTAATAATGTTACTGTTCTCGCCGTAGTTATTGCCGTAGCAACAAGGGATTACACCAGAGTGACACAAGTGGCGTGGCAGAGGAAGGCCAAGGTTTTGCAGGAAGACATGCCAGGGGCACTTGCTGCAGACATGGGGGAGCTGGGGAACACTTACAGGAAGAAGTGACATCAAAGTCAGAATCTGAGGAATTGGTGGGAGACGTCAGGTGACAGGGAAGGGCATGGGAGGGAGGAAGGGCAAAGGTCACAGAAGTGCAAATGTTCAGACAGCAGCAACTGCATGCTCTTGAACTCACCTTCATTTACATCCATGCAACAGCCCTGTGAAGTAGACAGAATTGTCAGCTCCGTTTTATCCAGGAGAACACAGGCACAGAGAGGTTAATTCATTTTCCGCATATCACACAGCTAGTAAGTGATGGAGCCATTCTGCCTTAGGAGGAAGAGACCCTCCAGCGCCTCTTCATGCTAAGTGTATCCCTGAGGCATCCGTGGGTGGTGGCCCTCGCTGACCAATCTCCTTCACTTAAGAAACATGGACTGGATTAGCCTCTGGGGACACAAAGATGATTACAATGTGACCGCTGTCCTTAGGGAACCCACAATCCAACAAAGGAGGAAAACATTTTGATAAGCTGTAATGCTGGACAGACTCCAACAAGTAATAAGCAGAAACTAAGAAAGTCCTCAAGGACTTCAAGCGTTAACCTACTTGAGGGAGAGGGATGATTTTCGAGAGTTGGAGAGCGGGCCTGAAGGAACAGTCTGAATAGAATGGGGCTAAGGTGTGGGGTTGGGTACACGCTGCTGTGGGGTTGGGTACAGGCTCCTGTGGGGTCGGCGTGGTGCCTGCAGCCTTGTAGCTGAAGGTGGCGAGAGATGAACGAAGGGAAACAACGTTCTAGAAAGACAGTGTGGGGCCACATCACGGAGGGTCACCGATGCCAGCCTGAGGAGGGGAGACTTTCTCCTGAAGCCCATGAGAGCCATTCAAGGTTGTTGCGGAAGCAGGGGACCTGATTTATCCTGGATGACAGGAAGCCTAAACACAGAGGGCTTGGGCTAATGAATGGGAAGTGGAGGGCAGGCAGAGGAGATATTCCCAAGGTAGTGGTTAGGACTCTGGGATTGGATGTGGAAGAGAGAAAGGCTAAGCTGAGGTGACCTTTGGAAATTCTGCCCTGGATGCCAGGCAAGGGGGTCAGGCTAAGAGCGAATAGGAAAATGGAAAGCGAAACACAGTCCTCTCCCTGCCACCCACCAAGCCCCCCACCCATGCCCGGGAGCCTGTCATCTGGGCTTCTCACACTCATCACTGTGCTTGGTTTTTGTGGAACAGAGAGCAGGTGGGAAGCGATTCATAATTTCTATTTTCTGCCCCCGGAGCATTATCCCCTTTGTACTCCTAGACATATGGTAACTTCCCAATAAATGCTTTTTAATGGTCGATTGGGTTATTGGTTGATGGAAGGCACTAACAATTTAGTAAACTCCTGTGCATTTTCGAGGTTCCAGAATATTAACCCCACTTAATGTTCCTGCCTTAAAAACAAGTTTCCCTAATCATCATTATAATGGTGCGAGAACACCCAGATATTCCTTTGAATGCTCCCAGGCCAAGACAACCAGCTAAATAGATTTTGAAGATTTGCCTAAGACCGCAGTGTGAAATAAAAGCTCAGCCCCACCACACCTTGTCCTGTATCCAGGTTAGTGGGAGGCACGCCCACATACTGTTCGTCCTCCAAACTGCTGTCTGTATGATCTGAGATTCCCACTGGAGGTAAAAAAGTCATTCACGATGAGCACCCCTTTCCTAGAAAGGCTATGGAAACATCCTTGACACCTGCCCTCCTAAAGCTCACTTCGTAGCTCACTCAGTGGTTCTTCCATCCCGACGTTCGTGAAGAGGCACCCAAACAAGTTGTAAAACTGTCACTTCTTGATTAGATTGAGCAACAGCCATCAATTCAATTCTAGAAATGATGACTTTGGAAGCCAGAGAGAAGTAGCACTCCACCACCTTTCAGAGTGCCTATGTCGTCGCTTTTGGCAAGAGGTCTCAAGGAGCACTGCTTAGACTCTAATGTGCCCGGGAGCCTCCCTGAAAAGCAGATCCAGACTCAGGAGGTCTGGGTGGGGGCCCGAGATTCTGCATTACTAACAGGCTCCCAGGTGGTGCCAATGGTGCTGGTCCACAGACCCGCTTTGAGTCGCAAGGATATTAAAGACACAGAGCAAATCACCGATTAATCCCGCATTCTCCTTGAAGGCTTGTGGGGAACCACAGAGGCGGCTTGGTGTTGGGGAAAAGGACAGGAGCTTTAGAGCTGGACAAATTCCGTTTCAAATCTCACTTTCTCCATTCACTGGCTTCTCTGAATCTCAGTTTCTTCTTCTTCTTCTTCTTCTTCTCCTTCTGCTGCTGACAATAGTGCTTTTGAAAATAAGATCAACAGGAAGATAAGTCATTATTTTCCCATTGATTCCACTGGGGAATTTTTTTTTTATAAATTTTTTTTTCAACATTTATTTATTTTTGGGACAGAGAGAGACAGAGCATGAACGGGCGAGGGGCAGAGAGAGAGGGAGACACAGAAATGGAAACGGGCTCCAGGCTCTGAGCCATCAGCCCAGAGCCCGACGTGGGGCTCGAACTCACGGACCGCGAGATCGTGACCTGACTGAAGTCGGACGCTTAACCGACTGCGCCACCCAGGCGCCCCTCCACTGGGGAATTTTGAGCAAAGGAGTGTTTGTGCTTGCGGTGTGCCCACATTCTTTTTTGAGCACCTGCTCTCGGCATTCTGGAACTTCTCCTCTATCCCCACCCGACCACGCCTTGCCCCGTGGCCTGCTGCTCAGAAGCCCGCATTATCTCTACTTGCCCTAGAGCAGCACTGTGGGCTGTCAAAGCCCCAAGTCCCAAAAGAGAGCAGCCTAAATATTGCAGGGGAGAAAACAGAGGCCTGGGAGGAACGGGCCCAGCTTGACGCCCCATCACTCTTCTCAGACCTCCCCTAAAAACCTGCCCTGTATACATCCCATGCTGGTGTGATCTGGAGAGGAACAGAAACCACCTCTCAGCCATCACGGCATTCTGCCTTGTTGTTCCACCCCCATGGCATCCAATGAAATGCAACCCAGTCACAGAACTGATCCGTGTTATTTGTCCACTAGAACGTAAGCTCCCTGAAGACAAGAGTTTTTGCTTATTTTTTGCACTGCTCTATCACCAGAGCCTCACAAAGTGCCGCTCAGTAGGTGCTCAGTGGATAGTTGTTAGATGGATGAGTGGGTGTTATTTGGCAGAGGCAGCTGTGATAAGACGGCAGGAACGTGGAATATGGAACAGGAATGGTTGGAACCCCACCTCCACCATTCTCGTCTGGCGGGACTGGAGTATATGCCACTTTGAGCAAAGGGCTCGTCGTGTTCGGCCTCAGTTTCTTCCCCTGTAGACTGAGAATAATGCCTCCCCATCCCACGGTTAAGTAAATATTGTGTATAAAAGTGCCCGACACGGCAAATGTGGGTATTCAGCTGCTGGAAGCCGAATATCCAGCCTTCCTCTGTATCATTTGATATCGCCATACTTTTAAATCACACAAACACTTAAAAATAGATGAAATGCAAAGATCTTTTGGAATGTCTCCAAGTTAGAAAAATAGCCTTTGTTCACTGGAGATTTAAATTATTCCTATATAAGTACAGACACCTAAGAATGCATATGAATCTGACACTGACAAATGCGGAGCATGTGGAAATGCCAACCACTCTGTAATAAATCTGCTCTGGAGGAGGAGAGCGGCGTTGGCTGGAGATTTTTATCCATTTGAAAATGTTACCGTTCACCCAGGGAAAGCCAGAGAACGTCAGTGGGACGGTTGGATGCAAGTGCCCTGGCATTTCATCGCCGAATGACACCATCAATGAATTTAGAGGCCAGAAGAGACGGCCACGTTGATTCATACGGGGCTGAATTAAGAACGTGGCATATTACAAAGAGAGAGAGAGCTGTCAAAGCCTAAGTTTCTAGTATTCTCTTTTGTCGCAGGCTGTTCCAGAATAAAGTTAAGTGTGGAAATATCAGCGGCATGGAACTCTGGTTGTGAGGAACCCAAGAGCCCACTTTACAATAATAGTTTAATAGCCACTGAGTACCTTTTACGGGCCAGGCACTGGGGCTAAGCACTCTACTTAGAAGACCTTATTGAATCCCCCATAAAATCCCTATAAGATAAAAGGCCTTCTACTTGACAGATGAGACAGATAATTGAGTTGTAGAGGGGCGAAGTGACTTGCTCAGGTCACACAGCCAGGGGGAGGCAGGATGAGGGCTGTAGTCCCGGTCCATGCGATGGCAGAGACCGTCCAGATACCACTGGAAGGTTGAGGGGTGGGGCTCGACCAGGCAGGAGGAGAATGGAAACCTCCACTTGACTTGGGATCTGTACAGAGTTGAGAGCATCAGAATCAGACTCCAGGTGATATCTGCCACTTAGTAGCTCTGTGATTTGGGCCATACACTTAGCCTTCCTCACCTGGAACATGACGGTTTTAGTTAGTAACAACTAACTTTATATTCCGTGTCAAGCACTCCGTGTTCAAATATTTGATACGTAGTGTTTCTTTAAATTTATTTTTTTTTCAACGTTTATTTATTTTTTGGGGGACAGAGAGAGACAGAGCATGAGCGGGGGAGGGGCAGAGAGAGAGGGAGACACAGAATCGGAAACAGGCTCCAGGCTCTGAGCCATCAGCCCAGAGCCCGACGCGGGGCTCGAACTCATGGACCATGAGATCGTGACCTGGCTGAAGTCGGACGCTTAACCGACAGCGCCACCCAGGCGCCCCCGTAGTGTTTCTTAAAGTGCTGACAACTCTTATAAAGGAGGTACTATTATTATTCCCATTTTCCAGAGACAGAAACTGATAATAAAGGGGCACCGGGCTTAGCATACAGTAAGTGCTCAATAAATGATGGTTATTACCAAGGTGCAGCACTGCCTCCCTGCTCATTTTTTGCAAGCTCTCCTTCATCGGGACCATACCTCCATGCCCATCTGAACCCCTGACCTCCTCCTTCTCTTCCTTCCATCAGTGTCTCCCCCACTGCAGAAACTGCCTGCCCCCCAATGTCAGAGATAAAATTTTGCCAATACTCCCTCTAGTGGTGGTCCTATGCCCCCCCCTCTTCCCCAACTCGAGTTTATTTGTCTAGAAATACCAAAATTTAATTCCTTAGCATTTACACTCTAGACAAAAGATTCCACCGATGGAGGAGTAAAATATACATGCTGATTATAAAATAAGGCTGATCAGAAGAACTGGTTTGGAAACAATGAAAGCGTTCAAAGAAAGTTTCGGGGACTATTAATTGTGACAGGTAACATTTCCTGGGAACTTGGAACGTGACAGACACCTTGCTTAGTTTGACTTTTTTTTTAATGTTTTTATTTATTTTTGAGACAGAGAGAGAGGCAGAGCATGAGCAGGGGAGGGGCAGAGAGAGAGGGAGACACAGAATCCGAAGCAGGCTCCAGGCTCTGCACAGTCAGCACAGAGCCCGACGAGGGGCTCGAACTCACGGACCGTGAGATCATGGCCTGAGCCGAAGCCAGACGCTGAACTGACTGAGCCACCCAGGCGCCCCTAGTTTGACTTTTTTAAATCACTACCACCAATCTTGAACTAGACACAAAGATTGTCCCTACTTTACAAGTGTGATGACTGAGACAGAGAGTGTAAATGACTTGCTCAAGGTCATAGTGTCAGAAGCTGGTGGAACTGACACTGTAACTCAGTGCTCTGACTTCAGAGCCTGACTGTAGGCCTTTGTGCTCAAAGAGCCCTGATTCAAGCAAGGCAAACTGGTTGGGTTCCAAGCCTGTTGACAAGCATGCTGGTAAAATCAGCAGTTGCAGCTAATGATCTCTGAAAATGACAGATCTTTAGAGAAGTGGGTTCTCTTTTTTAACCCTCTCCCTGTAGGGTTGTAGGGTTGAAATTACGACCTCTGATTTTACAGACTTGGAAGTGAACATGCAGTTCCCCAAGGACGTAGGGGGCAGAACCAGAATTGTTTTCTCTGCCCCCAAACTCATGCCCTGTCCCCTGAAGAGGCTGCTTGTCTAAGTCCAGGACCATGGCCATCTGTGATTCTAGCCATTCTTCTAAAGAATCCATTCCATCCATTTGTGGAATCCTTGTGAATTCGGGATAAATCTGGATTCCATCCTGGAATCATTTTTGTGATTCCAGGCGTCTTTCTCCATCTCATTTACCCGTTTCTCTCCGAACTCTGCTTCTGAGCTAGGCGTGTTAATGAAAACTGAAATCAAAATTTCTGTATTTTTCTGAAGCAGCCACGATTTTATGTATTGGTTTCTAACTCTAGAAATCCACAGAAAAATGGCATGAGTTGACTTTTGGGTTAACTTTCAGGACAGCTCATAAGACAAAGAAAAGAACGCATTATAAAAAGTGTACATTCAGGGGAACATAAGTAGCTCAGTCAGTTAAGCGTCGGACTCTTGATTTCTCCTTAGGTCATGATCTCACGGTTTGTGGGATCAAGCCCTGGATAGGGCACTGTACTGACAGTGTACTTGGGATTCTCTCCTCTCTCTCTCTCAAAACAAACAAACAAACAAACAAACAAACAAACATTTTTTAAAAAATGTATGCTCGATGTGAACAAAGGTCCTAGCATCACATTATCCAGATAACGTATTATTCAAATGTTTGTGAATGACCTTTTTTTAGTGACTCAACTCTTTTATGAACATTAACATAAACAAACAAAAAAAGAGACCAGCAATCTCAAAATTCAGAATCTATATAAAAAACTACTGGGGTATATCAAGAATAAGCCCACGTGATAAGTAGTATGTGGAATTTATTAGGGATATATGGCTTATAAAAATATCAAAAAATATTAAAAATTTTGTATTATTATATAAAAGATTCCTTCTCTGTCTTTTTTCTGTTTAGAAAAGTTTCTTACTAGAAATAAATGTTGAATGCCTATTTAAATGAAAAGAGAATTTGACAAAGTAACCAGCCTTAAATCCCAGCATGCTAACACAACTATTTTTTTTTTTATTTTTTTTTTAACGTTTATTTATTTTTGAGACAGAGAGAGAGGCAGAGCATGAGCAGGGGAGGGGCAGAGAGAGAGGGAGACACAGAGTCTGAAACAGGCTCCAGGCTCTGAGCCGTCAGCCCAGAGCCCGACGTAGGGCTCGAACTCACATATCGCGAGATCGTGACCTGAGCCGAAGTCGGACGCTTAACCCACTGAGCCACCCAGGCGCCCCAACAACTATTTTTTTAAATGTTTATTTTTGAGAGAGAGAGAAAGTGCAAGTGGGGAGGGGCAGAGAGAGGGAGACATAGAATCCGAAGCAGTATCCCAACTCCAAGCTGTCAGCACAGAGCCCGACACGGGATGTGAACTCACCAACTGCAAGATCATGACCTGAGCTGAAGTCAGATGCTTAACTGTCTGAGCCACCCAGGTGCCCCTGCTAACACAGCTATTTTAATGTTCTCTTTCATCCACATTCTCTTTCATCCACGTTCTGCATGTAGACACATTTTAAATGTGTCTACTAACCTAATATTTAGTATTCTTTGATTTTTTGTACTTAACAAAGCATAAACATTTTATATATTCCTATGTGGCTTTTATTATTACTACTGGCAATGACTTTATGCAATTCCAGAGACTGATACACTATACTTTTCTAAATCATTCTCCTCACCATTGGATATTATGGTCCATTTTCCATTTTCTGCTCCTCTAGATCTGTGCCATCTGACATGTAACCACTGGCCACATGTGACTATTAAGCACTTGAAATGTGTCTAGTCTGGGCTGAGATGTAATTTGAGCATAAAATATGCACCAGATTTCTAAGACTTAGGGTAAGAAAGTGTAATGTGAATGTTTATATTGATTACTGATGCTGGAATTAAATATTTTGAAATATTGGGTTAAAGAAAGTAAATCATTAAAATTAATTTCACATTAAAAAAAATCTTTTAGTATGGTTCCTAGAAAATTTTAAATTACACGTGTGGTTTGTATTATATTTATATTGGACAGGGCTGGGCAGGATAACAATTCAGTGCACAACTGCCCACAGAGAGATTTCTGCTTCTGTTGAATTCTTTCCCCAATCTGCATGTCAGTGAGTGAGCTTATTAAACAAAAGTCAAGTTTGTTCTGAGCTGAGCAAGTTATTAAACCTCTAGGGGCCTCAGTTTCCTCACCTATGACACGGAACCCACACTATCTCCTAAGGTGGTTTTCAGGGTTAAGTGAATATATATATGTTATGTACTTAGCAAATATTAAGGACTATCAAACTGTTATGTGTTATTATGATGATAAAGATTATTTTAAGCTGTAATTCTTTGATTACTGCTCAGGAAGAATGTTTATCAGGATAAGGGTTTAATATTTGTTTTTTGTTCTATGTAAAGTTTTTCTTTGTGTCCTTAGGTTACTGATCTATTGAGGTGTTGGTCTTTTTCTTTTAAAATCTGAATTACTTCTTCATATACATATATCATGCACTTGACTATTTAATCATCTTTGGTACAAATTTTTTTTAATGTTTATTTATTTTTGAGAGCAAGAGAGAGAGCGCGCAAGCAGGGGAGGGGCAGAGAGAGAGGGAGACACAGAATCCAAAGCAGGCTCCAGGCTCTGAGCTGTCAGCACAGAGCCTGACGCGGGGCTCAAACTCACAAGCCGTGAGATCGTGACCTGAGCTGATGTGTCTGGTGCTTAACCGATGACTGAGCCACCCAGGCGCCCGGGTACAAATGTTTTTCAGTTTGTCGTTTACCTTTTAATTTCATGCCACTGTTTTAAATAAGCTTCACATTCAAAGTAGTCCTTCATTTTTAAAAATTCCTCCTTTACTTCAAGACTGAAAGTTATCCTCAGCAAGTGGTATACCTTATATATCCTTATCTTCTGTTGGCTCTTTATACATTTTGAGATTGGTTAATTTGTTCAGCTCAGGTTGGATTTTACTAAGGTTTTAGACTTTGACGTGGCAGAGGAAACTCTACCATTTTGGATGCATGGAGACATTAGGAGCATCCCCGAGATGTTATGGTGACTTCATTTGAAAGAGCGGGGTCCTATGAAGACAGAATTGTTCGCTTCTATATTCAAATGGATCTGCACTGGGCCCTTGCTGCGTGAAAAGTGCCTGCAGGTAAAACCGGTCAGCCCTGGGTTCAAATCCTCACTACTTACTAGCTCTGTGTTTGGAGGCGAATCGCTGAACCATCTGGGAGCCTCATTCTGTATTACTGGAGATTAAATGCCTATGAAAATGCTTAGCATAGAGCAGCCAAAAATCAAACTCAAGTTTTAAATTCTTTATTTTAATGCAATATTCAAGATTATCTCATTTTTTTTAGTGAGTCAGAAAAGGGAGTGGTTCTATATTAAACTTTTCCTTGTTAATCACATTTGGCTACATGCACCAGAAATTAGCTACCCCATAAAAGATGACTAGGATATGCCTGCTGTCTGTTTAGGACGACAAAGCAGTGGCGCTCCTTCTGTTCCACTCCTTATATGAGGCTCTCGCTTGCAGCTGCTCCTTAAAACAAACCTATGCGGAAGATAGAGCGGTTTGCTCCTCCCTCCTCTCCCCTCCATCCCTCCCTGCCCCTCCTTTCCCTTCCCTTCCTTTTTCTTCTCTGGGAAAAGAAAACTGGGGCCCAGGAGGGTTTACTGACTTGCCAGGTATAACACAGCAGTGATGCTTCTGACAAAGCAACGGTAGTTTCCAGGTCCCCTGCGCTCCCCATGCAAGTTGCACCCTCTAGGTGCCCAACTGACCGAACTGGATGCTCTGTGGTCCCTTCCATACTAATTAACACAGTTTTTTTTTTTTTTTTTTAATTTTTTTTTTCAACGTTAATTTATTTTTGGGACAGAGAGAGACAGAGCATGAACGGGGGAGGGGCAGAGAGAGAGGGAGACACAGAATCGGAAGCAGGCTCCAGGCTCTGAGCCATCAGCCCAGAGCCTGACGCAGGGCTCGAACTCCCGGACTGCGAGATCGTGACCTGGCTGAAGTCGGACGCTTAACCGACTGCGCCACCCAGGCGCCCCTAATTAACACAGTTTTTAGGATCTCAGGTTCTGGATTCCAAGAGATTTGGCTGGGCCCAAATCCCAACTCTACCACTTGCAAGCCGTGTGACCTTGCACTGGTCAATTCACCTCTCTCAACCTCAATTTTTCTCATCTGTAGTGTGGAGCTGATAATGCCACTGGACTTAGCAGGTCTCAGGGAGGGTGAAAAGGGATGGGGTCAGTCAAGCACGTAGCGTGGAGACTGGCAGGTGGTGAGTGCTCAGAGCTGGTCAGCCGAAAAACAATGTCTCAAAGGAGTTGGGTTTAGAGGTCTGAACTCAAGTTGGAATCAGGGCGTCCAAACGCTTGAACTCGCAGATAAATATCATGGAGGCTTCTGGAGGTTT